>NC_068912.1:44899429-45202459 GCF_023091745.1 Budorcas taxicolor | reverse complement strand
CATGGGTTTGGGTGGATTCTGGGAGTTGGTGATGGACAGGGAGACCTGGCGTGCTGTGGTTCATGGGGTCGCAAAGAGTCAGACACGACTGAGCAACTGAATTCTGAGCAACTGAATTGAACTGAACCTTACCACAGGCAATCATTCTGGTTTCTATCCCTGTACATTGTCTATTTTAACCTTAATGTATTGGAATGATAGAGTATGCACTCTTTCATATCCAGCTTCTTTATTTCTTTAGGTTTGTGAGATTTGTTACTGAGTATTATCAGATTTCTTTTTTATTGTGTAGTATTCCATTGTATGAACATATCTCCTTTTGATGGACACTTGAGTTGTCTCCTGGTTTGATTTGTTATAAACAACGTTGTTAAAATTATTTTATTTATAATAAGATATAATTGACATATAATGTATTCTTTTAAGATGTATGAAATAATGATATATTTCTAAACTGTGAAATGATTACTGTATAAGTTTAGCTAACATCCACTACCACATGCATAACTACCTTTTTTTTTAATTTGTGATAAGAACATTTGAAAATATTCTTATACAAATCTCCTTGCTAAAATATGTTTTTATTTTTCATAGGTAAAAACCTAGGAATAGAATTCTTGCCTCAGAGGGTAAGTATGTGTTTAACTTTCAAAGAAAACAAATGGTTGGATATATGAGAGTTCACATCGATCTATAATCTCACTAATGTTCCTAGTAGTCAATTGTAGCAATTCCAGCAAATGTGAATTTTAGTATGCATTTTTCTGACAACCAATGATGTTGAGTATTTTTTATGTGCTTATTGATCATTCAAGTATTTTCTTTTTTACTGTAGCATTTTATTTAAAAGACTTATATAAGAAATATATATATATATATAATCTTTTCAGCATCTCTATCACATATTAGGCAGTCTAGAAATGTTCACTAACTTAAACAGAAGGATTTTTTAGTATTTTCAAAACCTGATGTAATTTTGAAATTTTGTGTAAATATTTATCAGTATATACACTGAGACATTTTGATGAGTGAGTTTAGCAGTAGGCATACTTTCTGCCATTCATGCCCCATCAAAATGGATTCACTCAGTATATTGATTGGTCCAAGTAATACATGGCACAAATAAATTCATAGCAAACCTGTCACTGGAGCAGTGGAGGAGTCAATATATATTCAACATAGAATAGAGAAGAAAGAAAATGAAGTTCATTATGAAAGATCTAAATCCAAGCCCAGGCTCTGCAATTTGCTAACTGTGTGAATCACTTAACCTCCCTGAGTTCCAGCTAATCATCTGTATAATGAGTATGAAAATAACATCTCTTAGAGATCTGTTGCATAAATGTGAAGAAACATAATCATGAGCTTGCTCAGGAGAAACACTGTTCTGAAATACAAAGTATATGAAGAATTCTCATGCTTATCTGACTACATGCTCCTGGAAAGCATAAAGACTGAGAGACTCCAAAATTATCTAGAGTGCTACACATAGTATAATGCTTTTATTTATTTTTATTACATTAGTTTCAGGTGTCTAATATTACAGTTCAACATATCCATTCATTACAGAATGATCTCCACCACAAGTCTAGATACCATCTACCATACAGTTACCAATTTCACCCACCCCCAATTCCCTTCCTCTCTGGTAACCACTAATCTGTTCTCTGTATCTATGAGGTTTTTATTATATTTTGTTCGTTCCTTTTCTTTGGACTCGACTTTTTGTGGTTCCATACCAATTTTAGAATTATTTCTTCTAGTTCCAGGAAATATGCCATTGGTATTTTAATAGGAATTGCATTGAATCAATAGATTGGTTTGGGTAGTATGAACATTTTAACAATATTAATTCTTCCAATTCATGAGCATGGAATATCTTTCTATCGTTTATGTCTTTCTCAGTTTCTTTTATTAGTATCTTATAGTTTTCAGTGTACAGATCTTTTGCCTTCTTGATTACATTTATTCTGAAATATTTTATTCCTTTTGAGGCAATTTTAAATGAGACTGTTTTCTTAATTTCTCTTTCTGATAGTTTGTGATTAGTGTATAGAAATGCCATAGAGTTCTGTATATCAATTTTTTCCCTCTAACCACTGAATTCATTTATTAGTTCTAACAGTTTTTTGTTGGAGTCTTCAATGTTTTCTCCATATGATATTGTCATCTGCAACTAGGAACAGTTTTACTTCTTTCTTTTCAATTAGGATTCCTTATATTTCCTTTTTGGCCTAATTGCTATGGCTAAGACTTCCATACAATGTTAAATAAAAGTGGTCAGAGTGAATCAACTTGCCTTTTTCCTGATCTTAGAAGAAAAACTTTCAGCTATAACCTATTGAGTGTGATTTTATTTGTGGGTTTGGTAGATGTGTCCTTTATTATATTGAGATACATTCACTTTACACTCACTTCATTGAGATTAGTTTTTTTAATCATTATGAATGTGGAGTTTTGTCAAATGCATTCTCTGCATCTACTGAAGTGATCACTTGAATTTTATCTTTCATTTTGTTAATGTGATGTATCACATTGATTGATTTGCAGATGTTGAACTATCCTTACATCCCTGAAATAAATCCCACTTGATAATGTTATGTGAACCTTTTAATGTATTGTTGGAAATGGTTTGCTAGTATTTTGTTGAGGATTTTTGTATCTATATTCATGAAGAATATTGGCTTGTTGTGGCAGGATTACAGTTGCTGCTGCAGTGTGCTAGTGGGTGGAGGTAGTCCCTGGAATGCCTGGCAGGCAGCCACCACAGCTGCTGGATATGAGTGAGTGGGATTATCACCTGGCCAGCAGTGGCTGAGGTAGGCAGGGCTCTCAGCAAAGAGTGCCCACTGATGCTAACAAATTAGACTGAGATTTCTAAAATGGACTCCTTCAGACCTGGCACTAACAAGGTAGCCTGAGGTTTGTAAAATGACTGCCACCAGTGTCTAAGTTCTCCAGGTCAAAGGAGTAGGTTGCTGTTCCTTTCTCCAGAGGATCTTCCTGATCCAGGAGTTGAACCCAGATCTCCCACATTGCAGGCAGATTCCTTACCACCAGGGAAGTCCCAAAGTTCATAGGGAGCATTCCAATGGTTCCTGTCTCTCCAACAGATGCTTCAGGATTAGTAAGTGGGTCCCCTCCACCTATAGTCCATCTGATTTTCAGGGCACTGTTTTTGTGCTTCTTTTCAAGTCAAGTTAAGGTGGTTCATGAGTCCCTTAAGAGTAGGTTTTCCA
Source organism: Budorcas taxicolor (assembly GCF_023091745.1). Taxonomy (NCBI): domain Eukaryota; kingdom Metazoa; phylum Chordata; class Mammalia; order Artiodactyla; family Bovidae; genus Budorcas; species Budorcas taxicolor. Next base: position 45,199,220 of record NC_068912.1, on the reverse strand, counting down.
TTCCCTGTAGTTCTATATGTTGTCTGGTGGTTTTCTAAGCCAGATGTTTGGAGGGAAGAAGGGCTTATCTCTCCTGTGCAGGATCCAAGATTTGGGGTGCTTCATGTGGAGTTCACATCCCTCACTCTTCAGTAAAATAACTCTACCTTTGTGATCCTCCCAAGCTGTGGATCATTGCGACTGAAGTGTGGATTTTCCCTTTACAAGCTCATATCTCTATTTCTCCTATATGTCTTGATGCTGTCCTTTGTTGTTGAAACTGTTTACCCAATTTTCAGGTCCCCTTCAGAGGAAATTATTCCATTTGTAGTTGTAGGTTTGTTTCTTCTGTGGGAGGAGGTGAGTTCAGGATCTTCTTTTATACCTTTTTAAACCCTCCAGTGTCATACTTGTGAAAACAGGACAGTGAAGACTATTTTCTACCAATGATAAGACTATATTAGATCTACTAGGTGCAAGTTAGTTTTGGTAAATCAGACAAGGCTATTTAATTAAAAGCAAGCATTTCTAAAACTAACAAAGCCTACAGAAAGCATGTAGTAGTTAGTGCACAAAGCCTGTATATGATGGACTCCAAACATAAATAATGCATAAATACACCATTGTAACTATGGTCACTGACTTAAATCTTGTTTTTGCATGAAGAGTACACTCTCTTGAATTACCCCTTAAAAGCTCTTTCCTTGCAAATTTTTTTTTTTTTTTTCATGAAAGGAACACAAGATTGCTTCACAGGCTAGAAAAATGTTCATCCCAATTACTTTCCACAATGTTATTGTTGCAAAGCATAATCCACATTTTAGCACCCATCTTTTAAAAAAGCCCCTTCTGATAATTTCTGTTCCTCTGATGAATAAATTCACCTCTATTTATGTAATAAGAATAAAATAATGAGATTAAATTTTTATGATTTATCTACTGAATGCAAATTTATATCAATCACATACTTGATTTAACATTTTGATCATTATAGCATCACCACAAATGTTTTTTCTCAGTTTATGAATATTTCTTCTTTTAACAAATGTATTAAGATGCAGCTCGAAACTATATATTAGTTTTTTGTAAGATTTATTTTTCAGATATTTTTGTTCATATAATAAAAAGCACAGTAAACTGATTTAATTATAACTAAATCATAATTTGAATATTTATATATACAAATGCACATACATATAAATTTAACGTGTGCTATCATAAATTCTATTTCTTTAAGATGTATGCCTCTAGACGTTTTTATTTGTTTTCATGTTTTTCCTACTCCAAAAAAATTCTCTAGCCATGAATGCAAGCAAAGTAAAACAAAATTGTGTGTGCCTGCATTTTTTTCACCTATTATAAAGAATTAAGAGACAATGGAGAGAGGCAAATCAGATAGATGACGTACCTTGCATACAAACCTTCAAATTGCAAACTTTCAAAGATGTGAACATGCGTTCCATCGGCGTCAGGCTTGACTGAAATTGCCACTTGCCCTCCACCTTCTATTGCTGATGATCCTTCAGCTTTACCATCTCCCACCTCCTCTCTCTACTCCAGTCAGTAACTCCTCTTGGCTGTTCACTTGATGCCAGCCGCTGTGTGCCAGCTGTCATACACTACTATAGCTTGCAAGGTACTGTGAGATTTAAAATGTTTTCCTTGTTTTTCGTGTTTGTTTGCTTTTTATATATTATTTGTGTGAAAAGTATTATAAACTGATTACAGTACAGTACTATATAACCGATTGTGTTAGCTGGATACATAGGCTAACTTTGTTGCACGTGAACAAATTGGACTTATGAATGTCCTCTCAGAAAGAAACTCATTCATATGTAAGGAACTTATTTTAATTGTCTCTGTTCTGAAAGTAGATAATGTAGTATGACTCAAAATTTTATGTAATTAAATGGTAAATTTGCATGTTCCTTATGTATCTGATACTCAAGAGGTTCTTGTTGTTCAGTCGCTCAGTTGTGTCTGACTCTTTGCAACCCCATGGACTTCAGCACACCAGGCTTCCCTGTCCTTCACCATCTCTTGGAGTTTGCTCAAACTGATGTCCATTGAGTTGGTGATGACACTGAACCATCTCGTCCTCTGTCATTCCCTTCTCCTCCTGCCTTCAATCTTTTCCAGCATCAGGGTCTTTTCTAACCAGTTGGCTCTTCACATCAGGCGACCTCATTCATAGTTTATATAATGTTTTAAGTATATTATGTTATTTAAACCACTTTTATATTGCTGAAAAATACACACTGACATTTGGAAATCAAAACCATATTTTACAATCATTTAGGTGGTTTACTGTTCTAAAGAACTCTGCCTAATTCTGCCATTAATCACATCAATATTTTGAAATCCAAATTATTTCTCCCTAATTTATCTTAAATTTGGAAACTTGAGTTCTTATAAAATTTGTATAAAGTGAGTGCTAACTCTAAATCTTCTTTCTTCCATGTTGTCCAATAAGCTATATTTGTATTATTGACATATGCAACACTGTATAATTCTTTATACTACTCAAGAAATAAATAGTATCCATTAGCTGCTGACTACATTTATTGCTGCTCTTCTAAAATTGGATTTGTATATCTATTTCAGGGAGGAAGAGCCAGAGTAGTAAAATTAGCTAGGTTTGGGAGAAAATTATATCTATTTAAGCCATGTTTAGGGTTTCCCCAGTGGCTCAGATGGTAAAGTATCTGCCTGCAATGCAGGAGAGCTGGGTTTGATCCCTGGCTTGGGAAGATCCCCTTAGAAGGAAATGGCAACCCACTCCATGGTTCTTGTCTGGAGAATGCCATGGACAGAGGAGCCTGGAGGGCTACAGTCCATGGGGTCCCAAAGAGTTGGACACGACTGAGTGACTAACACTTTCACACTTTCAAGCCATGTTTAATCTTGTTGACATGTTTTAAAGCATGTAGAAAGGTCATTTGAAAATTTAGTCAGATTGGATCACAGCTTCTAAATGTATCCCAGAATTAAAGAATTAAGATGAGCAGGCAGAGTGAGGTCTCCATAAATTTCACTGAATTTTCCTCTTATATTCTCAGTTACTCAAGAGATAGGAGAAGGAGGTAATTTATGGGGCAGTCTGGGGTTATGGGAAAGTGATAGTAGCTCAATCATGTCCAACTCTTTGGGACCCATGGACTGTACAGTCCATGGAATTCTCCAGGCCAGAATACTAGAGCAGGTAGCCTTTCCCTTCTTCAAAGTATCTTCCCAACTCAGGGAACAAACCCACATCTCCTACATTGCAGGCAGATTCTTTACCAGCTGAGCCACAAGGGAAGCCCAGAAATAAGGTACAGATAGTACAATTAAGAAATCCAAATATCAAGAGACAGCTTAGGCTAGGTTCATCTATCCACTTAAAGGCATTTGTTGACCCAGGTGAGGAACAGAAATATTTGAGAAGAGTAATTAACACTTGCATCTCAAATAACAGGTGTTAGACTGAAAGAAACAGGGCTGGAAGCAATGCAAAGAGGCTGGGACATTAACCCATGGTCAGAAGGAGAATCAAATCAAGGTTTCTTAAAAGACAAATTCCTTGAGGAAGATGCTCACCAGTGTCATCAGCAGTATTCGATAGAAGCAAATACATATAAACAATGGATGTCAGGAAGCTTGAGCTATTCCAGCTAGTTATCTCGGCATGAGCCTGGGGCCAGAATCAGACAACAGGCGGATGTCTGAGCAGGCTGGCTAGCCAGTCTCTGGGCTGCAACGATAAAGGATAGGATTCCAGGTCAGAATTATATACCAATTAGAGTACAAGTTCGCCAGGTCTGACCTTATTTGCAGGCTGTTTTCTTTGTCATGCAAACCTTACCTTCATCTCAAGATTCCTATAAAAATCTGTTCTCATTTATCCAGAGTATTTCTCTAACTTTTCCATCTTTATATCTACCCCAAATTTCCATACACCCACTCATTGTGCTATCAGAACTTGGCTTTGTCCCTTGATTTTGTTCTTTTGCCTTGCCCTAATTTAGATTTGGTTACTTAGCTCCAGCTTGTCTATTTCATGACTCACTCAGGATTCCTAGAGGTTGCTTTTTCTTGTTCCTAGACTCCATGCCAAGAAACTGCAACCAAAGTATTACACATCTCTGCTCAGATCTAGTACTGGATTCTATCAACCCCCACCAAGCCTTTTATTTAAAGAAAAAAAAATGATGATGGATTTATCAATTTGGTTAGAACTGGCTCAGTTAAACTGAAGTGTAAATAATTCAGCTAAATGCCAAGTAAGACTTCAAAAGGCAGAGATGAGAGTTTTTGTGGTACAAAGAGCTTTATACACATTATAATGTATAATCCCTAAAACAGTAACAAGAGGAATTATTGTGTCTGTTTTTCAGAAGTGGGAATTTAAGGTCAGACAAAATAAATAGTTGAATATTGGTTATGAAGCTGCTAGGTTGCGAAGCTGGGCAAAAAACCCAGATGATTATTTCTTTTCTACTTCTTTGTGGAAATGAGGGTTCCTCCATGAGGTCCTTTGCTTTGGATTCTGGTAAATACTGAAATGAATTCTCTTAGATTAGCATAAAGGGAGGATCTGACATGTCCTCATCCCTTGTCTCCTTTTTTCTGTACCTTCAAACTGGTAGGAAGTTTGAGCAGAAAGAAGAAATAACAGTTCTCAAAACCATCCTTCCACTATTTAATCCCCTCAGTAAATTTATGAGGACGTGACTGCCACCATTTTACAGAGCAGAAAACTGAGGCTCAAAGAATTATTGTTCTTAAACACACAAGCCAGGAAGAAGTGGACAGGAGTCCAACTCAAGTCTGCTTCATTCAAAACCAGTATTCTTGGCAGTACACTGTGCTGCCTGCCTGCTCCCATGTCATACTTACCACCTTGGTGTAGTTCTTCAAAATCAAAGTTTATGGTCTCTGGAGGATGCAATATTTTTTTACAACATTTGCCCAGCAATTTCAAACACTTTTTAGCAATGGTTTTCAAATTATATGGTACATAAATATCACCTGGGAAACTCATGGAAAATGTAGACTCACCACATGACCACACTAGGAGAAACTGCAGTATGGAATAGAGTGAAGCATTGTCATAGGGTCACAGACACAATGAAGCAATAAGCAAATCTACTGTGTATATTGATGCCAGCCCCTTTTCTAGGTGGGTAGTTAATATCTCCAAACTTATAATGAGATATATAAACTCTGTTGAGTTCAGTGAACCTAAAATTCTTTAGCAGTACATTACAGATTACAGAACTTCCTCCATTCAGCTGAATTCTTTTGTGAGTATATATGATTGTAAATTAAGACAGTGAAGGTCATGCCTAAATGCTTCAGAAATGATATAAATAAAATAGCTAGAAGAGTTAAAGACTTAAGCCAAATAATGCTTTTAACTGATTTTAATGAGAAAATAGGTGGTCACATCAAGGTAGTATACATTAATGAAATCTATTTTAAAATAAGTTTATCAGAACACATACAAGTGAATCCTATTCATCAAAGTACCCTCTAGGTTAATGTCTGACGAACAGTGAAATCTCTATCCATTTTTGTCAAATGAATATGTTTAAGTATTGAATCAAAAAGGTCATGTATTTCTAATAGCTTTCAAACAACAAATATTTGGGGTCTCACTTTTTAGAATGTATGTTTGTGCCAGTAAATAATTATACTCTAGAAAGCATTTTTTATGCCCAAGGATTATCTACCAGTTTGGTTTTTTCATATGATTCAAAATAACTTTTCTCAGTTTCCAAGCATCATTTAAACAAGAAAGCATAGATATGTGTAAATGCATGTGTGTGTGGTAAATCCACACATCTCTGAGGGTGAATTTAAGAGAAGGACATCCTTAAAGCATTTTAAGCAACTGAGCCAAATTGGAATAATGTTATAACATTTTGAAGAAAAAATTGTAAAAAAGACAGTACTTTTATGGACAAGCTCAGTTTCCTTTCTCTCTCTCTCTGTCACTCTCTCCCTCTTTATTCTAGTTTCAGAGGCTCATGTGATCCTATATAAGGCTGTGTGTGTGCCTGCTAAGTCGCTTCAGTAGTGTCCGACTCTTTGTGACCCCATGGACCGTAGCCCACCAGGCTCCTCTGTATTCAAGGCTAATCACTCTTTATGTTCTTTAGTTCCACTAGGATCTTGCTTCTCCAGCAAGTCTTCCTCTTGAATATCTAATTTTCACGTCTTTCTGGCTACTTCCCACAGACTCTATCTCCTTCACTCTTCTTAATCAAGATTCTTGATAAAAAGATGTATAGGAACTATGTCTGCTTTTTCACCTTCCATTCACACTTCAAGCAGATGCAGTCTGAATTTATTTATAGCAACAGCTGACATAGCCAATGGACTTTGGCAGTCCTCCCCTACTTGATTGCCTTCTTGCATTCCATCTCTCTGACAGTTCCTGTTTTCTTTAACATTTCACTACCTTGGTTTCTGAAGCAGAAAATATTAAGAAGAGGTGGCAAAAATACACAGAAGAACTATACAAAGACAATCTTAATGACCCAGGTATCCATGATGGTGTGATCACTCAACTAGAGCCAGATATTCTGGGGTTTGAAGTCAACTGGGCCTTAGGAAACATCACTACAAACTAAGCTAGTGGAGGTGACGGAATTCCAGTTGAGCTATTTCAAATCCTAAAAAATGATACTGTGAAAGTGCTACACTCAATATGCCAGCAAATTTAGAAAACTTAGCAGTGGCCACAAGACTGGAAAAGTCGATTTTCATCCCAATCGTAGAGAAAGGGAATGCCAAAGAATGTTCAAACTACCACACAATTGCACTTATCTCACAGGCTATCAAAGTAATGCTCAAAATTCTCCAAGCTAGGCTCTAACAGGACATGAACCAAGAACTTCCAGATGTTCAAGCTGGATTTAGAAAAGTCAGCGATCATACTGATATCTGTTGGATCACAGAAAAGCATGACAATTCCAGAAAAACATCAACTTCTGCTTCACTGACTATGATAAAGACCTTGACTGTGTGGATCACAATAAACTGTGGAAAATTCTTCAAGAGACTGGCGTACCAGACCACCTAACCTGCCTCCTGAGAATCTGTATGCAGGTCAAGAAGCAACAGTTAGAACCGGACAGGGAACAACAGACTGGTTCCAAATTGGGAAAGGAGTATATCAAAGCTGTATATGATCACCCTGCTTATTTAATTATATGCAGAGTACATCATGCAAAATACCAGGCTGGATGAAGCACAAGCTGGAATCAAGATTGCCACTAGAAATATCAATAATCTCAGATATGGAGATGAACCCATGCTTATGGCAGAAAGGGAAGAGGAACTTAAAAAGCCTCTTGATGAAAGTGAAAGAGGAGAGTGAAAAGCTAGCTTAAAACTCAACATTCAGAAAATGAAGATCATGGCATCTGGTCCCATCAATTCATGGCAAATAGATGGGGAAACAATGGAAACAATGACAGACTATTTGCAGGGGCTCCAAAATCACTGCAGATGGTAACTGAAGCCATGAAATTATAAGATGTTTGTCCCTTGGAAGAAAAACTATGACAAACCTAGACAGAGTATTGAAAAGTAGAGCCATTACTTTGCTGACAAAAGTCCATCTAGTCAAAGCTATGGTTTTAGCAACAGTCATGTAAGGATGTGAGAGTTGGACCATAAAGAAAGCTGAGCACAGAAGAACTGATGCTTTTGAACTGTGGTGTTGGAGAAGACCCTTGAGAGTCCCTTGGACTGCAAGAAGATCAAACCAGTCAGTCCTAAAGGAAATCAATCCTGAATGTTCATTGGAAGGACTTCTGCTAAAACTGAAGCTTCAATACTTTGGCAACCTGATACGAAGAACTAACTCATTTGAAAAGACCCTGATGCTGGGAAAGATTGAAAGCAGGAGAAGGGGACAACAGAAGATGAGATGGTTGGATGGTATCAATGACTCAATGGGCATGAGTTTGAGCAAGCTCCAGGAGTTGGTGAAGGACAGGGAAGCCTGGGGTGCTGCAGTCGATGGGGTCGCGAAGAGTCAGATACTACTGAGCAACTCAACTGAGCTGAGCTGAGCCTTGGATTCAGTGATACTGCTTACAGTTCGTTCTCCTCCCACCAAGTTTCCTTTTTACTCCTTTTACTGTCATTTGTACTAAATCATATACCAACCATAATCTTATGTATGCATGCTCAGTCATGTCCAACTCTGTGACCCCATAGACTGTAGCCTGCCAGCCTCTTCTGTCCATGGCATTTTCTAGGCAAGAATACTGGAATGCATTGCCATTTGCTTTTCCTGGGGATCTTCCCAACCCAGGGATCTAACTGGCATCTCCTGTATTGGCAGGCATATTCTTTACCACTGAGCCACCTGGGAAGCCCCTTACCAACCATAATACCACTTGGTTTTTTCCAACTTCTCTCTTGATATATATACACACATACACACACACACACATATACACACACACACATGCATGTATATATACACACGTACATATGTATATACAATATATAGACACTTTGGTTTACTGAATCTTCTATCTCAAAAACAGTATATTATCAACCACCAAGCAATTTGAATCCAGGGATTGATAATGCTCACCTTTTATACCTTCTTGCTCATGCATTAATCTGAAAGTGTATATAATCATACATTAACTGAATTTGTATTGCCCTTGTATCCTTGATGTATCCTATGCTGAGATGCTTTTCTCCATCTTCCCTAACACTGCCAAGAGGTGAAAAAAATTAGAATTCAAAGTCAAGCAGTGGCAGGCCTTTCCTCCCCAACTGTCCCCAGCACTCTACAATCTTCTTTCTATCATGAAATCTTTTCAGGGACTTCCCTAGTGATCCAGTGGTTAGATACTGTGCTTCCACTGCAGGGGGCACAGGTTTGATCCCTGGTCGGGGAACTAAGACCCTAGATGGTGCCACGTTGGTTGAAAAATAAGAAAAGCAATCTTTCCATATTCCCAGCTCCCTAAAATCCTGTAATAGAATTGCTTGTCCTCTGCTTTGTGTTTCCTCAAACTCTATAAACACCTATCTCTCTAGTTCTTATTTACATATTAATATTTGTCCCCCCCCCTTTTTTAGATTATCATCTTCTTAAGTAAAAGGATTATGTTTTCCTTTCCTTGTCTACCACAGAGCACTTTTTAGAGTCCCTATAAATGCCTATTTAATACATCGTAAATTATTGTTTTTCAGTTGTTCAGTTGTGTCTGACTCTTTGAGATCCCATAGACTGAAGTACTGAAGGCTTCCCTGTCCTTCACTATCTCCCAGAGTTTGCTAAGTGAATGTAAAAAATGATTTTTATTGAGAATTAAACACTAGAATTTGAATAAGTTATAAAAGTATAATCAATGATAAAATAAGCACTTAGTCTCTTTGATGACATTTATTGAACACTCAGTGTGTACTGTGAATATTGTGCATAGGAATTAGACTGGGTAATACATCATTGCATCTTTGCAACCATATTTACCATGCAAATAATTTGGGGAAAAAAATGCCAAGTCAAAAATAAAGCACATAGCTATTTAGAAGAGATCTTCTGGTGAATTATATCTGAAATATGTTCCTTGGAGATGAAAGAAAATTTGTTTCAATAAAATAAAAACCAAAGCTTTCCCCCCATGATCCAGTTTCCTTGATGTTTATGTTCACATCAATGGAGAGGTCTCCACTTCATATTGTGATAAGTTAAATATGAATTCTATGTTTCTTCAAAGAGTCACATAATTTAAAATTCATTTAAATTTCATTCAAGGAAAATATTTTTAATAAAGTGGTATAACTCAATACTTTAATGATTTATTTGTATAAGGAGTATTTTAAGTTATCATTTATAGTAATAATTTATTTGAACATAGAAATATTATAGGTAGGTTAAATGTAAAAGGATGAAAAAAGATATACCAGGCAAACATTAATCAAAAGGGAACTATAGTGGCTACATTAATATTCCAGATAAAATAGTTTTCAAAGTACAGAAAATTACCAGGGACAAAAAGCATCATTACATAATGATAAAATGACCAATTCACCAAGAACATACAACAACCATATGTGTGTACACACCAATAATATAATTTCAAAATATGAAATCAAAACTAACGAAACTGAAGGGAGAAATAAGTAGAACCACAATTACAGTTGGAGAGTTGAACACCTTTTACTCAGTAATTGATAGAACCATTAAACATAAAATTAGCAAGTATGTAGAAGACTGAAGAGCACCATAAATCAATGGGACCTAACAGATATTTAAAGAATGTGTCATTCTACAAAAGCAAATACATGTTTCTTTAAGCAAACTTGGACTCTTCACCAAGATAGACCATATCATTGGTCAAAAAACAAGTTTTTACAAATTTTACAAAATTAAGTAAAAATTCGTAGTAAAATGTTTTTGACCATAATGGAATCAAGCTAGATAACAAAAATTTTAAAAATACTGAGAGAATTTCTATACACTTGGAAATTAGACACACACTTCCAAATAATCCATGAGTCGAAGAGGATGTCTCAAGTGAAATATATTGGAATACGCATATGAAAGTATATTGGAATAAGCATATGAAAAGATGCTCGACATGAAATGCCATCAGGGAATTGCAATTTTAAACAATAATGAAATGCCACTATTAATAGAAACTTATTAGAATGGTGAAAATCCAAAACACTGACAAAAACAAATGTCGGTAAAGATATGAAACAGAAACTCTAATTCTTTCGTGGTGAAAATGCAAATGGTACAACCACCTTGGAAAATAGTTTGGCAGTTTCTTAAAAAACTTAACATATTCTTACCACGTGATCCAGCAGTCATACTCTTTGGTATTTACCCAAAGGAGCTGAAAACTTGTGTCTACACAAAAACCTGCACAAGTATGTTTGTAATAGCTTTATTTATAATTTCCAAAAAAACCTGAAGCAATCACAATGTTCTTCAGTGGGGGAATAGTTAAACTGTGTAGGGAAGGAGGGATAAATAGGCTGAGCATAGACGATTTTTATGTCTCAGAAACTATTGTGTATAGTACTGTAATGATGAATATATTTCTTTATACCTTTTTCACAATCCATAAAATGTACAACACCAAGAATAAATCCTAATGTAAGTTATGTACTTTGGATAATAATGATACATCACTGTAGGCTCATTGATTATAACAAATATACCACACTGTGTAGAATGGGGATAGTGGATGATGCCGTGCATATGAGGGGTATATGATAAATCTTTGTATCTTCTGCTTGATTTTGTTATGAACCTGAAACTATTTTTAAAAATAAAACTTATTTTTTTTAAATAAAAGACCTTTGTGTTTAAAGATAATTCTCTAAGAAGCTAAAAAATAAATTAATCAACCCAAAGTTGGGATACATAAATAATAAAAATGAAATATGAAATTGATAAAAAATTATTAGAAAGAATAAACAAATCCAAATACTTGTTCTCTAAAAATAACATTAAAATATTTCAAATAAAAAAAGATTTCAAATGGAAGTTTCTCATAAAAATTGAAATAGAACTACCATATAATCCAGCAATTCCACTTCTGGGTACTTATCTGAAGAAAACAAAATCACTAACTCGAAAAGAAATATGCACCTTCATGTTCATTGCAGCACTATTTACAATAGTCAAGACATGGAAACAACCTAAGTGTCCACTAACTGATGAATGGATAAAGAAAATGTGGTATATATGCGTGTGTGTGTGTGTTTATTGAATATTTTTCAGCCATAAAAAGGAATACAATCTTGCCATTTGCAAAATATAAATGGACCTTGAGGGCATTATGGTAGTGAAATAAGTCAAACAGGCAAAGATATATACTGTATGATATTACTTATGTGTGAAATCTAGAAAAAATTAAAAAAACAAGATTATAGAAACAGCAACAGATTTCTGGTTGCCAGAGGTGGTAGGATTTGCCTAGGCAGTGCATAAAACTGGTGAAGAGAGTCAAAAGGTAAAAACTTCCAGTTATGAAATAAATATCATCAGCACTATAATTATTGTATGTTTGAAGGTTACTGAGAGAATAAATCTTAAAAGTTCTCATGGTGAGAAAATTCTGTAACTATGTATGGTGCTAGATGATAACTAGATCTATTGTGGTGATCGTTTTGCAATATGTATACAAATATTGAATCATTTTGTTGTAACCTAAAACCAATGTAATATTTTAAGTCAGTTCAGTTCAGTTCAGTTCAGTCCAGTCGCTCAGTCGTGTCCAACTCTTTGTGACCCCATGAATCGCAGCACACCAGACCTTCCTGTCCATCACCAACTCTCGGAATACACTCAGACTCACGTTCATCGAGTCAGTGATGCCATCCAGCCATCTCATCCTCGGTCATCCCCTTCTCCTCCTGCCCCCAATCCCTCCCAGCATCAGACTCTTTTCCAATGAGTCAACTTTTCACATGAGGTGGCCAAAGTACTGCAGTTTCAGCTTTCATTCCTTCCAAAGAACACCCAGGACTGATCTCCTTCAGAATGGACTGGTTGGATCTCCTTGCAGTCCAAGGGACCCTCAAGAGTCTTCTCCAACACCACAGTTCAAAAGCATCAATTCTTCAGCTCTCAGCTTTCTTCACAGTCCAACTCTCACATCCATACATGACCACAGGAAAAACCATTGCCTTGACTAGTCAGACCTTAGTTGGCAAAGTAATGTCTCTGTTTTTGAATATGCTATCTAGGTTGGTCATAACTTTTCTTCCAAGGAGTAAGCGTCTTTTAATTTCATGGCTGCAGTCACCACCTGCAGTGATTTATACATCAATAAAAATATTTATTTTAAGTAACCTCCTTATGCACTAGATTAAAAAGAAAAAAGAATGAAAATATGCACAATCAGGAATGAGAAAGGAATTATAATCAAAGATTACAATAATTACAAGAGTTAAAAACCAGAACTATGTTCAATTCTCTAACAATAAATTTTAAAATCTAGGTGAAATAGATGGTTCCTTAGTATCCCCTGGAGTAGGAAATGGCAGCCCACTTTGGTATTCTTGCCTGGAGAATTCCATGGACAGAGAAGCCTGGTGGGCTACAGTCCAAGGGATTGCAAAGAGTTGGACACCACTGAGTGACTATCATTTTCACTTTTACACATTAGTAATATGTAAATTACTAGCAGTCTAGTCAAGGCTATGGTTTTTCCTGTGGTCATGTATGGATGTGAGAGTTGGACTGTGAAGAAGGTAGAGCGCTGAAGAATAGATGCTTTTGAACTGTGGTGTTGGAGAAGACTCTTGAGAGTCCCTTGGACTGCAAGGAGATCCAACCAGTCCATTCTGAAGGAGATCAGTCCTGGGTGTTCTTTGGAAGGAATGATGCTAAAGCTGAAACTGCAGTACTTTGGCCACCTCATGTGAAAAGTTGACTCATTGGAAAAGAGTCTGATGCTGGGAGGGATTGGGGGCAGGAGGAGAAGGGGATGACAGAGGATGAGATGGCTGGATGGCATCACTGACTCGATGAACGTGAGTCTGAGTGTATTCCGGGAGTTGGTGATGGACAGGGAGGCCTGGTGTGCTGCGATTCATGGGGTCACAAAGAGTTGGACACGACTGAGAGACTGAACTGAACTGAACTGAACCAAGAAAAAATATAAAAACTTGAATCAGTTATTTACCATAGAGAAGATTGGAAAGGTAATTAAAATATAATCATTTTATAAAGTATTAGGATGGAATGAAGCTGAAATTGATCAGTTCTCTTAAGACCTACAAGACCTTCTAGAACTAACATCAAAAATAGATGTCCTTTTCATCATGGAGGGGACTGGAATGCAAAAGTAGGAAATCAAGAGATACCTAGAGTAACAGGCAAGTTTGACCTTGGAGTACAAATGAAGCAGGGCAAAGGCAGAGTTTTGCCAAGAAAACACACTCCTTGAACAACACAAGAGACGACTTTACACATGAACATCACTAGATGGTCAATACCAAAATCAGATTGATTGTGTTCTTTGTAGCTGAAGATGGAGAAACTCTATATAGTCAGCAAAAATGAGACCTGGAGCTACTGAGGCTCAGATCATGAGCTCCTTATTGCAAAATTTTGGCTTAAATTGAAAAAGTGGGAAAAATCCCTAGACCATTCAGATAGGTCCTAATTCAAATCCCTTATGATTACACAGTAGAGGTAACAAATAGTTTCAAGGGATCTGACAGAGTGCCTGAAGTACTATGGTTGAAGGTAACACTGTACAGGAGGTGGTGACCAAAACCACCTGAAAGAAAAAGAAATGCAAGAAGGCAAAGTGGTTGTCTGAGGAGGACTTACAAATAGCTGAGAAAAGGAGAGAAGTGAAAGGCAAAGGAGAAAGGGAAAGATAGACACAACTGAATGCAGAGATCCAGAGAACAGTAAGGAGAGTTAAGAAAGCCTTCCTCAGTGATCGATGCAAAGAAATAGAGGAAAACAACAGAATGGGAAAGACTAGCGATCTCTTCAAGAAAGAGATACCAAGGGAATATTTCATGCAAAGATGGGCACTAAAAAGGACAGAACCAGAAAGGACCTAGCAGAAACATGTTGATGTTTGGCAGAATCCAACAATTCTGTAAAGCAATTATCCTTCAGTTAAAAGTAAATAAATAAATAAATTTAAAATAAAATAAAAGAAGCAGAAGAACTGTAGAAAAAAAGGTCTTAATGACCCAGATAACCACAATGGTGTGTGTGTTCACTCACCTAGAGCCAGACATCCTGGAATGTGAAGTCAAGTGGGCCTTAGGAAGCATCACTACAAACAAAGCTAGTGGAAGTGATGGAATCTCAGCTGAGCTATTTCAAATCCTCAAAGATGATGCTGTGAAAGTGCTTCACTCCATATTCCAGCAAATTTGAAAAACTCAGCAGTGGCCACAGAACTAGAAAAGTTCGGTTTTCATCCCAATCCCAAAGAAAGGCAATACCAAAGAATATTCAAACTATGGTACAATTGTGTTCATTTCATATGCTAGCAAGGTAATGCTCAAAATCCTGAGCAAGCTAGGCTTCACCAGTACATGAACCAAGAACTTCAAGATGTACAAGCTGGGTTTAGAAAAGATGGAGGATCAAGAGATCAAATTGCCAACATCCATTGATTCATAGAAAAGGCAAGAAAATTCCAGAAAAACATCTACTTCTGCTTCATTGAGTATGCTAAAACCTTTGACTGTGTAGATCACAGCAAACTGTAGAAAATTCTTAAAAAAAATGGAAATACCAGACCACCTTTCCTCCAGAGAAACCTGTATACAGATCAAGAAACACAGTTAGAACTAAACATGGAACAACAGACTGGTTCAAAATTGGGAAAGGAGTCTATTGCCTGTCTGTTGTCAAGGCCGTCTATGTCACCCTGCTTATATGCAGAGTACATGGGGCTTCCCAGGTGGTGCTAGTGGTAAAGAACCTATATGCCAATGCAGGAGACATAAAGGATGTGGGTTCGATCCTTGGGTCAGGAAGATCCCCTGGAGGAGGGCATAGCAACCCACTCCAGTATTCTTGCATGCTAAGAAAAAGCATGTCTTGAAATGCTTGCTTGCCTATCTAAGGTTGCTTGCCAACCTTTTCTTAGATCTAGATTTTTTCTAAATTATGTCTAAATAATGTATATATTTTTATATTTGTAAACTAAATATATATATTTACAAAAAAGTACTATGTGCAACTCTATAGTAGTAAAATTTTGAATCATATATGCATATATAAATATATAAAGAAGGCTTCCCTGATGTCTCAGCTGATAAAGAACCTGCCTGCCAGTACAAGAGATGCAAGAGATGCACATTCAATCCCTGAGTCAGAAAGATTCCCTGGAGGAGGAAATGGCAACCTGCTCTGGTATTCTTGCCTGGAATACTCCATGGACAGAGGAGCCTAGTGGGCAATAGTCCATGGGGTCACAAAGAGTTGGACCCCCCATACACACACACATATATAAAGAAGATGCTTTTATTATATGTCATTCAGAATTTTTAGTTGGTTTTTTTAAGATTATTTGAATAACTTATTCCACCATTAACAGATGCCACATCTGTTTGATGTATATTTACAATATATTTGACAGAGGTTGATGTAATTAACATAAAATATTTTTATCAAGCAGTAAGAAAATGATGCCTGAATTAATGGAGAAAATTTGGTGAAGAATATAGTCTATTTTCAAAGGAATAAATATAATTTATAAATGAACAAACTTAAAATGTTACTATTGAGACAGAAATTTTCTTTCTTCCGTTATTCCTATGTCACCACATCTAAGATTCCTTCATCCTTTTGTGTTTTCTTCTTCTGCTTTAGGCATCACCATCCTGAAATCAGAGGGTCTATCTACACTTGATATTAGTATTTCATGCTTTCATATTTTTTCACTTCTCTCTTTGGTCTGAATAAAATTTTTTCTAGAATAAAAATATACTATTTTATAAATTTTATGTTTACAGATTTGTTTTCTTCTATACAGTATTTTTACTGTGTGCTTTTCTGTCAAATAAACAGTAAATAAATTAGAGCAGATGAAGGAAAGCCAATGCTCCTTGAATTTATTTTAGTATCTGCACCATAAGCCTAGAACATAAGCACTTCATTTAACCCTTATGTGTAAAAATTGGATTAATCAGCACTCACTTTAGGAATAAATTAAGTCACTTGGATCTCTTGAATAATTAGCACCTTTTTGAAAGTCAAATTTTTTAATAGTAGTACTAAGATATAAAAGAAAATTATCTGTGATCAAAGCCCAGCTCTCTCACCAGTTGTGTGAGCTTAGAAACTATTTGCATTCCTTGGGCCACTTTTTTCTCATCTGTTACATGTAATCATGTAATATGACATCATATAATGGCTTTTGTTTTTTAGTGACAGGACCATTGATCTCCATGACCTAGTACTTCCTGCACAGAAGCAAATGTTTTATTTTTACTATTTTTAAATTTTCATCAGTATAATAATTTAAAATATTTTCTAATTCCTTTAATCTGCATTTTATGACTAATAGATCAAAAATGCTTTCTTAAATTTATTGCCCATATAACTTCCTTTCATGTCAATTATCTTTTACTATTGTTTGCCCAATTTTCTACTGGGTTGTATCCTCTTTTAAAATTTTTTTCTTTCCAAATTACATTTAGAGATGGTAGAGAGGAAAACAAAGAGTTCTTTTCTCAAGAGTTCTCCTCTCACTCTTAGTTCATGTGAATATGAAATCCTTTCTCAAATGCAAGGTTAAAGAAATGTATTCCTTTTAAGTAACCACCATTTCAAACAATTGCAATGAATAAAAACATGACAGTTGTTCTCAAAATTTTATTTGAAGTCAGTTAGATTATTTGTATTGTTACATGAACTGGAATGGTCTAGAGCAATGCTTCTCAAATTGTAATATGTAAACCAATATCATCAGCATCACATAGAGCTTGAAAATGCACAATCTCAAGCTAAATCCCTGCTGAAATACAATCTCCATTTTAACAAGATTCTAGCTGATTTACACGGGGGTTGTGAAATACTAGTATAGATAATGCAATAAGATTAAATATGAGAAACACCTCATATCTCTTAGTATTTATATTAGCCCCCTCTAGGTCATATGGGTGGCAAATGTTTTCCGAGTCGATAATCTGGGTGTATTTTTTAAATGCATGGTGTCTTTGCCACACATATAAAACTGTTATGTAGTCAAGATTTATCTTGTTCTTTATGAATTCTGAATCTTGGCTCCCTCATAAGAAGCTCACTCAGCTCAAAATCATATAAATATTGTGCTGCATTTTCTTTTGATATTTGCATTAAAAAATACTACTTACACATGTGATTAACTTTTTAAATAAGAAGCAAAACATAATAAATTTTAAGAGGTCCAAATGTGGAGTTAATTAAGTATGCACGATAGGCTGCTTTATCACAAGGCAACTTTTTTGTACCTCATATTCACTGGATTATTGGAGGATATTTTTCCAGATGCTTTCAAGGCCATTACAGCCAAGAATCTGATGCTGTCTGGAAAATAACTGTTAGAATGAAGCTAAATACATTAAATTAGCAGATCAATGAACTAAATGTAGCATGATACTAGCAGGATGGGCTTGTTCCCTCTTTTTTTTTTTTTTTTTGGAACTAGGTCTAAGGTAAATGTGAGAATTTATTTTACAGGCTTTCCAATAGTAACCAAAATAGTATTGTGGAATCATGATTTGCATGTTCCAGACAGAGATGCATGATTCACTGATATCTAATCATTCTTAAACCAGCTGAGAGGAGTGTTCTAAGATCTGATCATTTATGAACCTTATAGGTCTGCAATAAGTCTGTTTCCAAAAGCATTGTTGTTCAGTCACTCACTCTGTCCGACTCTTTGCAGCCCCATGAACTGCAGCATACCAGACTTCCCGGTCCTTCACTGTCTCCCGGAGTTTGCTCAAACTCATGTCCATTGAGTCGAAAGCATTACATTGTAATATTTAAGAGCTCTGATTGTGGGCTCCAGGTACATAGGTTCAAATCTCATTTCCACCATTTAAGAAAGCTGTGACTGGCCAGTTAGGTGACTCCTCTGGTTTGGTTCTTCATCAGCAAAATGAGGATAATGATAATACCAACACCACAGTATGGTTAGGAGGATTAAATCAGTTTATGTTTATAAAGTGCTTAAGTTCAACAACTGGCATGAGTGTGCTGTAAAGGATATTATTTTTTGCCTAAATAGGAATGCAAACCATACTTATGGTTAGATGATATAATATAGATAAAAATATTTATGTAATATAAAGAAGAGGGACATCATTCTGGAAATTTTTTTTTCCTTTGGTCTTGCTGCACAGCTTATGGGATGTTAGTTCCCCAACCAGAGATAAAAACTGGGTCACAGGCCAGAGCAGCGAAGGCTAAACTAATCACCAGGTCCTAACCACTGGACTGCCAGGGAATTCTCTGGAAATTCCTTATATTAGAAATTAATAAAAAGAGAACAGTTTTTCCCCCCTTGGAGTTAAATCCATACAGAAATAAAAACAAGTAAGAAATTTCTTTAAGTATCAGTTAAAGAAGTTCCTTGATCCCTCTGCCCAGTACTCATACCACTTCCATTAGGTCTTTTCTCCCTCCATTCAACATCCTTCCTTGTGAAAAACAGGGACATGCAGAAACATAACCTCCAATTAAATCTCCTGAACTTTGTTTGCTACATAACAAATAGGTTTGGGTATTCAGAGCATATTCACTTATTATATTGTACAGTCACCAATATAGCTTCAATAGTAAAAACAAATGAGGGTTTCACTGTTACAATGAACATTATTTTTTATAATGAGGAGACATAGTCTTCCTTTGACTTTAACATTTTGTCTTGTTAACATCTCTGTTTCCCCTCCCTCCACTCTATCATAATAAAGCTTTTACTGGAAAGGGGGGCAGGGGGTGACTAACAACAACACAGAATCACTACTCTTAAGGGAAGCAGGAGACAATGACTGTTAAGGATATCAAACTGGATAGTATGTTTTATGTCTAGCTTCTTCCTGCTCCATTTTATTGTTGCTGAAATAAATATTGGCTACTAAAGCCTTATGAAAGTCCATAAGTAGTCACATAAATCTGGCTGTGACTATGTAATCCATCTCTTTAGAGAGAAAGAAAGCAGTCCTCTAAGAATTGTACAAATATCTGCCTTTAATAGCTTCAGATTTTCATAGACTGCTTTAGCAACAAATTTGAAAATAGTTTTGTATCTATATTTAAAGTTTGAAATTGCACCCACTTTTGTTCCATTTCACAGTAGTTACTGTGCAGATTGTTCCATTATTTCTCAAGTTATAAAGTAATTTTACTGAAAATTTTCAAAACATTTCATTGGTGCAAGCTAAAACTGCACTTTGCTTACAATCAAACAAAGCAACATTTTTGCCATTCAACCCTTTACTGCTTTCTTCCCTAAGTGGTAAAAAAAATCAGGACATATATCTTCCCCTTAGAATATGAAACTTTTCCTTTAGGTAGATGCCTAATGTTTGTATTTTATTTTTCAAGCAGAACACTCCAATTGCAGTCCCCAAACCAAGTGGAAAGATAGATTATGTCATTTCTTATCTCTATAGCATGAGTACTACACACCCAAGCCCAAGTATAAAATAACAAGAC
This sequence comes from Budorcas taxicolor, assembly GCF_023091745.1. Classification (NCBI taxonomy): domain Eukaryota; kingdom Metazoa; phylum Chordata; class Mammalia; order Artiodactyla; family Bovidae; genus Budorcas; species Budorcas taxicolor. Next base: position 45,179,077 of record NC_068912.1, on the reverse strand, counting down.
GAAAATATTATGCATGTGGCTCATTTAGTGAATAGAAAACTCATCTTCTAGTAGTATATATGTTTTCACGGAAATAAAATTGGAAAAGAAGACTTGATATCTCACAATGCACTAATATGAAAACACCACATTGATAAAGTTGAAGAGAGAAATGTCAGGTTCCAATACCTCATATTTGCTAGCTGTTTGTTATATGCTTTTTACACCAGGGGTGTGAAAGACTTAGCAAATACATTCAAAAAAACACCATATTTAGATGTAGTTACTTTTACACTGTGAACCCTTAGAGATTCTTCTAGGTGCAGGCAGTTTCCATAAGAACAATAGTTTTATAAAACCTCTCATGTTTGGGTTTGCTTTTTGTGGTTTTTTTTTTTTTTTTTTTTTTTTTGGTCTAAGTTATTTATTTTTTAAACTATTTTCTTTTTTATGATTAGCTTATAGCTCTGTCGTTCCAGCTGTTTCATTCTGTAACTCTAAAACCTATCACTAGGGAGTTCTGTGTAATTGCCCATAATATGTACCACATTATCCATTTCAGGAACTGTGCTGAAAGACAGCAGCAATAAGGGGGTTTCTAAAGGCAGTCTGGTTTACACTAATGGACCTAACAGGAAGGAAATGCAATTTGAAAGAAGCTGATGCATATGTTCTATTGCTGAATATAATGTTTGATTTAATTATTAACTGTCAGTGATGGAGAGGCAGATCCTGTTCAGCCCTACTTAGAGTGCAATGCTTTGCATTCAAAGAAAATAAACGACAGAAAGTTTTGTCTTTCAACCCATGAATTAACAAAAGAATATGATTCCTCCATCCACAAACAGTTCATAGCTTTCAAAATTGCCTTTACTTTAGGTATAAATTTGACAATAAAAATTTCTGGCTAGCATTTTCTTTTTTCATTTCTTTCTTTTTTTTTTTTTTTTTTGTTAGGGGGCTGAGAACTAGTATCATACATGAAAACTTTCTCTGAAAAGTGGTTTTGAATTAATGCAGAGTCCTGAACTGAGTCACTTTCTGAATCTTCTAGTTAGGGACCCTATCGTGTGTTGAGGCAGAAGACGTTTTAGCGAAGACAGCTGAAATGCATGGCTTTCTTTTTCTTCCTCTTTTTCCCAGAATGACTGATTTGGCACTCCGCTTCTGTCCATTTCTTTTAATTGGCATTTTGTAACTTCCACTAAGGCTCTCCTTTGCTTTGAAAGCCCATAATTGTGTGTGAAAGGCAGAGAGCAAGATGTAAAAAACAGATTCGTTAGAGAGCAGACATATTCATGTCTCTCCCTAGTTACTTTATTCCTACATCGGTACAAAATGACCTAATATATACAAAGAAATGGGCATCAGCCCACTGCATTTGCAAGGGAGCTCAGTGGACAAAATATTCTATTGGGTCAGTCAGCTGGAAAAGAGTGGTTTAGTACTATGTGTAAACAGAATAATAGGACCATGTAATTTTAGTTGTGCATTTTATATCTATCTGGTGAGATTATTATCTTTGACACTAGCCTAGACAGATGCATAACGGGGGCTGAAATTAAACAATAGTGATGATATTTGGAGCTCATCCAAAATGCTCTCTATTGTTTACATAAGTGGCTCCAACATCATTATTTGATCCATAATTTCTCATTTTTTATTACACATATGTTCTTGCATAGAACAGCACACAACATCAACTCAGTGGGAGGCATTTTTCTTTACAATTTCAAAAGGAATTGTTTATTTTTGTCATGAGGATAATAGAAAGCAATGAAGCTTCCTGGAAATACAATACCACAATTCAAATGTCTAATTGATTTAGACAGATTAAGTAAAAAATATAGGGCCAATCTATATTTTTGTTCTCTCTAACAGCCCAAATGTCTTATTTGAGTGTTTCCATTCTTATGCTAGGCTGAGGGATTCACTATTTTAGTTATGAATGACTGGGATCTGGCTCATGTAGAATCATTACTAAACTGATAGAGTTTAATTCTAATGTTCTCAATTCTAAGGAATTTAGAAGAATATAATTTATCCACCCAAGTGCCTATGAAAGCAGTGCTTGATGAACTTGAAAAGATTTGAAAGCTCAGTTCCTAGAAGCATATTAATCACAAATACTGAATTATGCTACTCAAATTCTATCATTTAAATCAAGCCATATAATAGCCAGGCTCTCATTTTTTTCCCCAAACTGTAGTTATATAAGTTTGATACATTCTCAAAGATGATTTTAATAAGACTTTAAATTTTCCACACTTTGGTAGAAAATAATCTTCCAATAGGTACTGCTGCTGCTGCTGCTGCTGCTAAGTCGCTACTACTGTCCTTACAAACAGCTACCTAATCCATGTACAGAAAACATATCGTATGTCCACTTATAAATATATATATATAATGCCTAAAGATAAAATCACTCTGAAAAATAATCAAAAATAAAGTATAACTGTGTTGTATTTGAGCTCTCATTTGTTGTAATTTCAAGTAACTACACATTTTTTACTACACTTTTAGAGATGACCATTTCATACTCATAGTTATAAGCTTAAACTTAATTTTCAAATGATAGATGTTTTAAATGTAAGTGTTTAGATGTAAGTGTTCAAAAAAGAAAAGTGTACATTTGGACTGTGACCTGCCTGTCCTTTTCAGCATTTAGAAACTTAATGTACAGTGTCTATCTTATCCTGTTGCCAAAATGGGAGAGATATTTGCTCCAGATTTCGATGGTCGCCTCTCCAGTGCACACAACACACAAGTGCTGAGTAATCCTGGTAAAAATTATAACACTTCAAACCTGCTTATAAATGCAGTTTTAAAACTGGCCATGAGACGCTACAAATGAGACTGAGGTCATTTCAGAGGTTACAGCTACACACCTATGGACTAAGGGGAGTAATTCCCTCCAAGGCTGAGAGCTCTGTTTATAAATACAATGCAAATATTTGACTGTGCAGGTGTATCTTGATTTCGAATCTGATTCCACCAGGCAGCAAAACAGGTGTCCTGGCTGCATGCTAATCAGGAAAAAAAAAAGTCTGAAATATGCATCTGCATACTGGCATCTGGGCAGAAATTGTCCGAACACATTCTCAGAGGGAGTCTTAGAAAATGGGCCTCTTTTGCTTTACTTAGTACTGTGAGATGTATTTTGCATACAGAAAAACAAATTCATCACCCATTAGGGACAGCTACTACGCGTGGCCGATGAGGCAGCCAGAATGCAGACACAGACTAACAAGCTGGCTAAGTTTAAGACGAGTTGGTGAAAGTTTCTGGGTTGTCTGGAAGTGTAAAGTGTTCCCTAACAACAGCACTGGATCTCCAAGAAGGCAGGGGGCAGGGGTTGTAGGAAGGAAAGCAGAAACATGGGTGATGTTTATGCAGAAGTTTCCTATTTTGGTTCCTTCATTTAGTTCCGTTCGCTTTTTAAATTTTAATTCCTCCCTTTTTCCTCCTCAGGGACACCTCTGCTCTTTTCCTTCTTCTTAAGATGAGAACTGAATTTTAGTTGATAGGATTTTCAGAATACAGAAATATGGTGAGTTGGATTAATTAGAATATTTCACAGAAACCTCACTGCCTTCAGTTATCCTCTTGACAAAGATAAATGCAAATTCTTGCAGGATTCATCAAATCAAGTCACATTTTCTAGATCCATTCCTATAGGTGCTAGACAACTAAAGTAGCATAATAAAGAGGGGAACAGCTTTTTTTAAAAAAAGAACAAATAGAAGATAAGCGGTAAAATATATTCATAGCTCCTGGAATTTGTTCGGTTCTGAATTTTTATTTGGTCCATCTGCCCTACCATATATTAATACAACAATATGTCTCAAAGATATGCATTTCTAAATTTAAATATTTACTTTGGATCATGTGGTTTAAGTGGGTATTTGTGCTGACTTAAGTTTCAAATTAAAATTATCCAGAGAAAGAAATAATCGTGCCCTTTAGTCCATAACAATAAGCTACAAGTTTTGACCTTATATGAAATTCTCTGACTTTTATTTATTAACAAAGGAGGAAGCTCTGTGGGAAACAGTCAAAACCACAGAATCTCTACTTTACCAGAGGCCACAATTGCTCCCTTTCTTCCCAAAGTCAGGAATTCCTTGGTGGCTCAGATGGTAGAGAATCTGCCTGTAATGCGGGAGACCTGGATTTGATCCCTGAGTCAGGAATGTCCCCTGGAGACGGGCATGGCAACACACTCCAGTATTCTTGCATGGAGAGTTCCATGAACAGAGGAGCCTGGCTACAGTCCAAGGGGTCCCAAAGAGTTGGATGCCACTAACACTTTCACTTCTCCCAGTCAGCTCCAGCTAGGAGCTGTTAAATGTGTGTTCTTCTATCGTGTTGGTGACTGAGAAGAAGATTCAGTGGACAGTAAAATCTACATTTTAATAAGACTTTTTATATTTATCCAAATTCATCACTGATTTTTTAAAATTCTAGGCATTGGGTGCTCTAGCCAAAGCCAGTGTTTTCTCTATAATAAATGTTCACTTATTAATTATCAGAAAAGAACATAAAACCTTCAAGAAATATCTCCCAAGAGCCTAGAGTTTTCCAAAAGTCCACTGTAACAGCATTAGTACTAATAAAATTTGTACATTGTAATGATGCAAAGTTTGACATAAGGTAAAAAGAATCTTCTCATCATTACTTCACTCAATATACTTCACTTCATCCAGGCCTGGATGGCATTCCTGCATCAGTGTCCCTTGACATCTACTCCTATATCAGAGCTATAATTTTTCTCATTACAACTCTTAAGTGGAAGTCAAATCAGTTCTTCCTTATTTGAAAACTTTTGGCATTTAATTCATGTTGAGAGAGAGAAAAAAGAGAGAGAGATTGAGAGAGAGCAAGGATTGCTGCTTAAGTAACTATAACATCCAATAGAGACTTTATAACTACGATTAAAAATACAGATTAAGAAATTGGCATATATTAAATAATAAAGTGAAATGACAATTAACTTTATTCAGTTACTCCAAATCATGTTTTAGAATAAGCTGTATAAAAAATAGTGAAATTTTTTATTTTACTAATTTCATTCTGAAAATGTCCTACTCTCATTTATTTGATTAAAATGTGTAAAGAGATTTGAAACGAATGGGCTCTAAGTTAGGAATGTGGGCAAATCTTCCCTACAGAAAGCTTTGTATGACCTTCTATCTTGACTGCCCTTTCCATATAACTTTCAGATTGCTCTATATATCACAAGTATGACTCATGTAAATATCTCTAGATAGGCCTGTGGCAAGGAAGTCCTTTCCTATGTCATTATCTTTTAAGGGGGGATAGTCACCTGTATTATTTAACAGCAGATGAATTGGCGTATACTAAGAGCTTGCCGGGAGAAATATCAATAATCTCAGATATGCAGATGACACCACCCTTATGGCAGAAAGGGAAGAGGAACTAAAAAGCCTCTTGATGAAAGTGAAAGAGGAGAGTGAAAAAGTTGGCTTAAAGCTCAACATTCAGAAAATGAAGATCATGGCATCCTGTCCCACCACTTCATGGGAAATAGATGGGGAAACAGTGGAAACAGTGTCAGACTTTATTTTTTGAGGCTCCAAAATCACTGCAGATGGTGACTGCAGCCATGAAATTATAAGATGCTTACTCCTTGGAAGGAAAGTTAAGACCAATCTAGACAGAATATTCAAAAGCAGAGACATTACTTTGCCGACTAAGGTCCGTGTAGTCAAGGCTATGGTTTTTCCTGTAGTCATGTATGGATGTGAGAGTTGGACTGTGAAGAAAGCTGAGCACTGAAGAATTGATGCTTTTGAATTGTGGTGTTGGAAAAGACTCTTGCAAGTTCCTTGGACTGCAAGGAGATCCAACCAGTCCATCCTGAAGGAGACCAGTCCTGGGTATTCATTGGAAAGACTGATGCTGAGGCTGAAACTCCAATACTTTGGCTACCTCATGTGAAGAGTTGACTCATTGGAAAAGACCCTGATGCTGGGAGGGATTGGGGGGCAGGAGGAGAAAGGGACGACAGAGGACGAGATGGCTGGATGGCATCACTGACTCGATGCATGAGTTTGGATGAACTCTGGGAGTTGGTGATGGACAGGGAGGCCTGGTGTGCTGTGATTGATGGGGTCGCAAAGAGTCACACACGACTGAGCAACTGAACTGAACTGAACTGAAGTTATTATCTGCAAGTACAATAATATTGATTGGGGCTATTTTGCTGGTGAATAAAGGTAAAAGACACAACTGACATAATTGGAGCTCAAATCTAACTGAATAGAGGTTTTAGCTTTTATATAAAGAGCTGAGGCTACTGTGGTAAAGCAATATTGAGCTCATTTGGGATTGGTTATAAAGTTCCTAAAATGCATTTTATAAATGAGCAAGTTCTATAAAGAGAACGTCACAAGTATATAGATGCCTGTGTGTTTTAACCATGTCTACTCACATACATTAATTGAGTAGAGAGAGATTGAAATCAAATAATCATTTTATTTAAAATAGCCAATTAGTTTTTGGCTGAGTAACATAACTCTCTCCCCCACCCTATAGTGCTTTGCCTATTTCCATCAGCCAATTTAAGCTTAAAAAAAGAGTAAAGTATAAGAAAAAGAGGAAAACAATAATCATTCCAGAAATCCTGTGAGTCTACATGGTATAAGGGAATTTATGTTGTTTGGAGCTTCAAAGAAGGAAAAAAGAATAAATTAAGAGTCTTGGAGAAAAGGAAAATCTCTTTGAGTAGTCCTGAGCACTCCTTGCTGAGAGCAGTGCTTATCGAGCAAGTGACCTTTATGAGATTATTGTTTATGATCACTTGGCAAGTGCCAAGAGTAGCAGGAAAGAATATTCCAATTTATTTCAAAGGTTACATATCAAAATTGAATATGCAGTACAACTACATTATCATATGATGCAAGTTTACATAAGAAGTTGGAGTTGAATCATACCATTGTTTCTCTTCAACCCACTGTGTTTTGATTTCTATTCTGTGAACCACGCTCTTTTTAATTCTTAAAATAGAATATAGTGTAGTGATGCAAGTAAAAGGGAAAACGCTTTGTTGTTGTTGATTCTCCAACTGAGAAACTTGGTTCAAGTGTGACAGATCTATGCAATTATTTCTTTGAGGTATTCTATCCAAAATTTAATTTCAATTTTAATGTTTTTAACACAGTAATCACTGTCATCTAGCAAAGTGCTTATGGTAGTTAAAATAATACAAAAAGTCACCTGGGGGACAGCAAGAGGGAATTCTGCTTCAATGAGGGAAGAGAATTTGACAACTCAGACCCTTTTTTTTTCCCCTGCCATAAAAGACTTTTAGAGAGAAGCAACTGTACATTTTGCTTTCTTCAATTTTCCTGTGCATGCAACTTAATGTTTTAGTTCAGTAAGTCTGCTCATCCTCAATTTTGTCACTTTGCAGAGAGTGAAACACAGACCAGCAGAGTCTCCTCTCCTCTTCCTTTCTTTTCACTTGTCAAATTCAGTTGTCAGAGAAATGTCAGTACAGGGTTACCTACAGCTAACCTCATTTCTTTCTTAAAATTTGTAACCTGTAAAAGAATATCATTGTTTCATAGGATGAAGAAGCAATTCTTGAAATCAGCAGATCAATCTACAAATATTTGCTTAATGTCTTCTAGACCCACAGTACACTGGTGTCAAGGGTTCAACACCTAGGTAATGACTTTATCCTAGGACCAAAAAAAAAAAACAGAGCAAACATCTTCTCATTTTCCTTTTATCTCCTGACTCCTAAATCCTCGCCAGGAATTGAAGACATGGCAGGACAGCATGACACATGGTTCCTCAGGAAGGACTGCTGCACAAGATCCCTAGAACAGAAAACTATTTTTCCCCCTGAAACTGGGAATTTAAAATCAGGACTCTCTATGATTAAACTACAAATACATTTCAAACTGGTAGCACAGAAGGGTCCAACACACCATCTTCTAGCATCAGAGCCCGTTTAAATAAGAGAATCTGAATAGCTCCTGCCGCTTTTGAAATGCCCTCTGATCTCCATGGTCTCTAATGCCTGCTTTCACGTGTACTTCCGTGGGTTCCTGCAGTAACTGACAGCACGGCTTCCTAGGACTTCAAAGCCAAACTTTTCGCTTTGTCTGGTGAAAGGGAATTTAAAGAAGGACAACAATGAAACAGACATAATGCTGGAAACTGGCTGTTGAGGTAAACAAACCTGAAGGATTTTATGCAGAAATAGAAAGTTGCATCACCACAGGAAAAAAGTCAACACAGACTCTCAAACTTAATGGCTCCTCCTACTCGCAGCTTGTAGGTTTCACAGGCCTATTATTCAACACTGATCTTGTAAGAGAAACCTTGTTGGAAAGTGTTCTCATTCTATAGCTGGAAAACAAGGATGACTGATTCCTCTTCCAAGACAACAGTTAGTGTGTCGTGCCATTACAGAAGCCCTCAGTTCGTTTTTCTCTTTGCTCACTCGCCCACTCAGTACATGTTTATCTAGCACTTCCTTTGTGCCAGGTACAATGCTGAGGACTTTCAGATACTTTATCTCATTTAAAAATATTTTATTCCTAGTTGATGGTGGTAGGTTGGTTAGTCACTAACTCGTATCCAACTCTTGCGACCCCATGGACTGGAGCCTGGCGGGCTCCAGTCCATGGAATTCTCCAGGCGAGAATACTGGAGTGGGTTGCCATTTTCTTCTCCAGGGGACCTAACAGACCCAGGGATCAAACCTGCATCTCCTCTATTGCAGGCAGATTCTTTACCATTTATAGATTAAGAAATTGAGGCTCAAAGAAATGAACTTGTCCCAAATCACAGCTAATTGTAAACCCAGGACTTTGAACTCCAAGCCCACTTCAAGAGTCTCAAATGAAAAGAAACACAGTGACGCTTCTGTGGAAGCAGAGTGGTGGGAGAGATGAAATGGGAAGTGCATTGGGAAACCTGAAAAGAATCTGCAGATTGAGACGCAGGTTTGATCCCTGGGTTGGGAAGATCTCCTGGGTGAGGAAATTGCAACCCATTCCAGTATTCTTGCCTGGACAATCCTGGTGGGATACAGTCCACGGGGTTCCAAAGAGTCGGACACGACTTAGCAAATAACAACAACAAACCAGTCAGAAGAATGTCCATGAGCTGATCACACACCCCACCAACTCCCTCCCTCATTCTGTCTGTAAAAACCTTTTCCTGAAAGCTATTGGGCAGTTCAGGCCTTTTGAGCACTAGCTGCCTGGAATTTTTGGTTGACCCTGCAATAAATGCTGCACTTTCCTTCACTATAATCAAGTGTCCATAGATTTTTGGCTTTACTGCATGCAGGTGAGCAAACCCAAGTTTGGTTCAGTAACATGTTCACAGTGAGGACAATGTAATAAGATGAAGGACTAGTTGTATGAGTTATGTTCAGATAACGTGGGATCTTGAAAAGCACACACAAAGCTTGACATGCACAGGGCATGCTGCAATGTTTCTGAGCACAGGCAGGTGAGGTCATATTGTGCTTTAGAATCATTTTCCAGCATCACTTGGAAGCTGAAGAAGTGAAGATATAGGAGGCAAAGACTGTCATGCTTAGAAAGCCACCGAAATATCTCAGCCTAGAAGAAAATCCAACCCTGAATAAGGGGTGTGGAAAGAAAGAGGGGTGTAATCCCTCTCTTCTCAAAATAGTCCTGTCTATGCAAAATGATAAAAGTCAGTGTAGATAGGATAGCTGAAGTGGAGGCTTTGCAGGATGTGAAACTCCCGGTCTGGTTTCAGCATCTGTAAAATGGGACCAATGATGCCTGCCGCCCTGTACATCATGCTTGGTGATGCTGATGTGCTGACTCTTACAGAGCCTCCATTTGTGTACTGTTGCCCCTTCCTGCTAGGTTTACATGCACATCAATAACCCTTCTGTCCAGCGGTGCTCAGATAGCTCCTGCTAGCATTTTCCTTCTGCCTCTACACTTGGCTTGTCCCCCTCCTCTCACTAGTCCTCAGAGGCCCAGACGTATCCGCTAACTCCACTGCTTCCCACCCTGCAGCTGCTTTCACACAGCTAGTTGCCAGAAAAGCAGCAGTGTATATCCTTGGTTGACTCTAATAGCACCACCTCAGTCCAGGCAAAGAAGTAAATTGGAACTGACACTATCCACTTAGAGTTTTAGGCATTTGTTTCTGGACTCTCTCAGAGCATTTACTGGTTAGGATAGAATAAAATGTATTGAGTTTCTCTCTCTCTCTCTCTTTCTTCTTTTTATTTGTCTTACCTATAGCCTTTCTTCAAAGCATCTGTTAAAGCCTGAGCAACAACTATGCCTTAATTTTCGCAGTATCTGTGATGAAGTGTGTGGTGACTATTTTTTAAATTTATTTTTAATTGGGGTACAATGGCTTTACAATGTTATGTTGATTTCTGCTGTATAACAGCATGAATCAGCCATAAGTATACATATATACCTTCCCTCTTGAGCCTCATTCACACCCTACCCCCATTCCACCTCTCTAGGTTATCATGGAGTACTGGGTTAATACAACCTGTTTTACAGAAAAGGGTTCTAAATTAGGAGGAGGAGGTGTGGTGACTTACCCAGTGTCACACTGTGAATCTGCCCTCTGGGGAGGATCAATACAAGTATTTCCTGAAGTTTCCAAGCAACTTCAGTGAAGTGAGTGTTAATTGTTTAGTCGTGTCTGACTCTTTGTGACACCAGGCACTGTAGCCCACCAGGCTCCTCTGTCCCTGGAATTCTCCAGGCAAGAATACTGAAGTGGGTAACCATTCCCTTCTCCAGGGAATCTTCCCGACCCAGGGTTCAAACCCGGATCTCCTGCACTGCAGCAGATTCCTTACTGTCTGAGCCACCAAGGAAATCCCATCCCAATATTCTTGCCTGAAAACTCCCATGGACCAAGGAGCCTGCCAGGTTACAGTCCAAAGTGTCGCAACTTGACGGGACATGTTAATTTAAAACCCTCAGTGTCATGTTATTACTTGTAATCCCCTGTTCTTGAGGTCAGTGATTTTCAAACTGTTGGTGCTTCAGGGTTTAGAGCAGGTCATAAAACATTTTCTGCTAAACAATGAATATTTAAACTGTCAGGGAACCCTGACTTTTATCTCATTTACAGATTGAAGTTGTGTGTGAGAATTCCATTTTTGAAGCTTGAACCCCACTGTCAGGTCACACTGTTACTCAGTGTAGGCTAGGGTTCAATACTTTTAAATCAGCTCTTCAGTGACTCTTCAGTGATATTACATGCATAAGAAGCAGAACTTCAAGGTCTAAACTAATTGTATAACAAACAATTTCTATCAAGAGACATGCAACCCATTATCCTCTGAAATAATTTGATACTAAAGACTTTTTTTTTTGGCCACATATCCTTGATTTATATTGACCAAACAGAAATAGAAAGAAAGTTTCCATCCATAGCAGTTATTAATATTTTGTGTAAGAGTCTATTACTTTATGATTTCATAGCATACCTTATAAAATAACACTGTTCCCAACTATTAGTCTCACCTTGGATCCAACTGAAGGTGTGGGAATAGGCTCTTAAAAGCCAAGATTGCAGAAGTGCTTCTCCTGGTGTTTGCAAGAGGTTTTAGTTCCCAGATTCTGAAACTCCTTTCAAATCTGTTAAGTTACTTTGCTATTAGCTCATGGCAATAAAAGCATGCTTAGGGAAATCTCCCAAACAATTAGACAAGTCTACATTTTCTACTCTTTGTAGCAGTCCTCCAGTTAGACGCTTTTCAAACATCATTCCTTCTCCGGAGTGACGCAGTTCACACAACTTATGCACTCCTTCTCAGCCTTCAAACTCCAGCTCAAGTGTGTCCTGCCACCAAAGACCAAAGACTTCTCCACTGGCTATATTTTGTTCGCCCTGCCAATTTATCTCATGGTGCTTCCCCTTTGTGCCCTGTGGCCAGATAAGCTGATCTGTATTGACTTTGTCGATGGATTCAGCCAATGTGAGCACTCACTATAATTAGAGGAAAAGAGGAGAGCAACTGTAGGGTTTTTATCTCCCCAGCTCCCTCCCTAGTAGTAAGCTAGTGTCCCTAAACTGCATGGGTTAGCTGTATTCCTGAACTGAAGACCACAGCACCTGTTAAGCAGTTTGTTTCCTTTTTTTACCAAATGACTTTTTCTGTTCCAGAAATTTCTGTCTCCCCTTACTCCATGAAGTCTGGGAATATAATAACCTCCAACATATCTCACCATCTTGTTTCCCTACACGTGCTCACCTATTGGTAAATAGTCATATTAAAACCTTTTTCTATAAGGAGCTGATTTGAGGATGCATTGTTTCTTGTTGGAATTCTAATGCGGATACTTTCCTTGACCCCACTTTCCCAGTCAGAGTGGATCTCTGTTTCCCTTGCAGTTCCATTACAACTCATGAATGGGTGCTGCTTTCACTGTCTTAGCGACCTGTGTAAAAGTCTACTTCTCTTCCTAGAGTTTGAAGATATTCTAGAACCTTTGCAATGTTTGTCATATTACAGAGGCTTAGTTAAAGTCAGTGAAGACATTTTCAGCCACTGTTTATTTTATCATCCTACCAACATGCTAGCAAGGCTTTGAAGGAGCAAAATCTCCTAACACAACTACATTTAAATGCACATTGTCATTTTCATTCTGAGGTTCAGAGAAGAGAACAAATAAAAAGGCTTAATAGTGTCTTTATCCCTCATTCTTAAATGTGAATTCTTCCAGGATAGATTTTTTTTTTTTTCCCAGTGCTGGGCAAGTGCCTGACACGGAGTAAGCACTCAATAAATGTTTGTTGAAAAAATTAATGGGTCTCTATTTTCTTTCTGTGTGAAATCCAAATAGTCAGGGAAGAAGCAAAATAAATATATGCTCTTTTGTTATATTAATTTTAGAAATTGAAATTTTTACACCCAAATTTGGGGAGCAAGAATATATGGACACTGTTGATTCCCAAATACTCAAAAGTTAGATAAAAGGAATCCATCAAGGATAGTCAAAGCAGAGATTCACTGTCTATGGAGATTTGCATATTTTTTATAGAGCCAGTAATATTTTTCATTAATACAATATAGAACCCACTGCATTTTTTTCAGAGTTTCTGAAAATGTTTTTAATATGTTAAAAATATTTATTATACACTTTCTATGGACCTGACACAATTTGAAATACTAGAAAAATAAAATCTCTGCCTTCATGGAGTTAACATGTTAATAAGAGAGAAACAATAAAATAGATACGTGTACAGCGGGTTAATTAGAGATAATTAAGAGAAGGACTAGGAAATGTCAAGGGTTTCTTTTTTTGGATGAGAAATTTCACCACCATACCCTTAACAGGGTGACACTGACTCTACCATCCTAATGATGATACTGGGACGTTCTACCCAAGAAGGTAGCTACTTGTTTGGATGAATTCCTTGAGCTGCTAGAATTTTTCATACATTGAAACCAATTCTTCTGTTGTCCAAATCAACAAGAAAATGCCAACTTAATGGCAGCGTTTGATTTAGAAAGTAAATTGTTGAGTTGCATTACTCATGATTTCTAAAGCTAGCTCAAAAATTAGTTTCTGAATTTGTCTTTTAAACATAATTTATTTTGGATATGTATGCAAACCTGTGAAAATGACAATAATATCTACATGTGTTACAGCTTCACCCTTTGAAAAACGTGTTCATATATTTTATATTGTCTCTTACTCCTGAGACTAACTTCAGAATAATAGCATCTTTATTCTCTGAATGAGGTGACCAAGCATCCATGATGCAGAGTGAGGGGTTTGGCAGGATGTCTGAATTATATAACGAGGAGACCTGAAAAATCTGTGAATGTATACTAATTTGTTTGCTCTGAAAATCAGGCTTCCTGGGCTGAGTAAGGAACAGGTAGCTGTATCTATTTTCCTGATGATTTGGCCTTTATAATCAGCATTTGACCTTGTCTTTTTATGATGTTAATTTAATAAGAGCAATTTATAGTCCTATACATCTTCTATTGATAGCTGAGAGAAAGCTTCCTAGTCATTTCCTTCCTGTTTAAATTAAACTATCCAGTTACCAAGAAATTATCAGTATGTGTATGAAACAGAAAGCAAAAGCTTGAAGTTCTAAGATGTTTTAATTTTTAAAAAAGCCTGTCACCCAAATGTTCTGAAGACAAAGAACTCTAAGTGCTATAAGCAGGATTGTTTACTAATCTGGGCACAGTGCTCCTTCAAAATCTTCAGCATTTTGCTGAAAATAAAGAATTTTGCCTTCATGCATGTAAAATCTGAATTTTCTAACTGCAGAGGTCATGGAATAATGTCAATCTAACGAAGAGATGGACGAACTCACTTAATAGCGTAAGGTACAATTAGGTCCTGAAAAGGGGACGACAGAGGAAGAGATGGCTGGATGGCATCACCAACTCAATGGACGTGAGTTTGAGTGAACTCCAGGAGGTGGTGATGGACAAGGAGACCTGGCGTGCTGCGATTCATGTGGTTGCCAAGAGTTGGACATGACTGAGTGACTGAACTGAACTGAACTGAAACATAGACTATTCTTCCTTAACCAAACACAAAGCCATGGAATCTAGTCCTATGAAATACTTTGTTTAATACCAAAAGAAGCTAAAAGACTGAATTTACATCAGCCTGCCAATGCAGGAAACACAGGAGACTCAGGTTCAATCCCTGAGTTGGAAGATTCCCTGGAGGAGGAAATGGTAACCCACTCCAGGGTATTCTTGCCATAGAAATCCCACGGACAGAGGAGTCTGATGGGCTATAGTCCATGGGGTCACAAAGAGTCACACACAAATGAGTGACTAAATACCTAAATATAACTATACCACTGATGTTCTGGACAACATCTCACTCCTGGCTTCATCAGCCCAGCAATCTTGTTATTGTTGTTCAGTCACCTAGTTGTGTCCGACTCTTTGCGACCCCATAGACTGCAGCACCCCAGGCCTCTCTGTCCCTCACCATCTCTCAGAGTTTGCCCAAGTTCATGTTCATTGCATTGGTGGTGCCATCCAGCCATCTCATCCTCTAACGCCCTCTTCCCCTTCTGCCCTCAATCTTTCCCAGCATCAGGGACTTTTCCAATGAATCAACTGTTTGCATCAGATGAAATACTGGAACTTGAGCTTCAGCATCAGTCCTTCCAGTGAATATTTAGGGTTGATCTACCTTCAGATTGACTGGTTTGATCTCCTTGCTGTCCAAGGGATTCTCAGGAGTCTTCTCCAGCACTGCAGTTCAAGCCATCAATTCTTTGCCATTCTGCCTTCTTTATGGTCCAGCTCTCACAACTGTACATGACCACTGGGAAGACCATAGCCTTGACTGTACGGATCTTTGTTGGCAGAGTAACATCTCTGTTTTTCAATACACTGTCTATGTTTGTCATCGCTTTCCTGCCAAGAAGCAATTGTCTTCTGATTTCATGGCTGTAGTACCATCCTCAGTGATTTGGGAGCCTAAAAAGAGGAAATCTGTCACTCCTTCCACCTTTTCCCTTCTATTTGCCATGCAGTAATGGGGACGGATGCCATGATCTTAGTTTTCTTTTAATGTTTAGTCTTAAGCTGACTCTTTCATTCTCCTCCTTCATCCTCATAAAGAGGCTCTTTAGTTCCTCTTTGCTTTCTGCCATTAGAGTGTTATCATCTGCATATCTGAAGTTGTTGATGGTTTTCCCACCTATCTTGATTCCAGCTTGTAACTCATCCAGCCTGGCATTTCTCATGATGTGCTCAACGTATAGGTTAAACAAACAAGGTGACAGCAGACAGCTCTGTTGTACTCCTTTCTTGATCCTGAACCAATCAGTTGTTCCATACAGGGTTCTAACTGTTGCTTCTTGACCCACATACAGGTTTCTCAATAGACAGGTAAGATGGTCTGGTATTCCCATCTCTCTAAGAGCTTTCCACAATTTGTCTTGAACCAGACAGTTTAAGGCTTTAGTGTAGTCAATGAAATGGAGATAGATATTTTTCTGAAATTCCCTTGCCTTCTCTATAATCCAGAGAATGTTGGCAATTTGATCTCTAGTTCCTCTTCCTTTTCTAAACCCAGCTTGGACATTTGAAAATTCTTGGTTCACATAATGCTGGAGCCTAGCACACAAGATTTTTGCATGACCTTACTAGCATGGGAGATGGATGCTATTGTCCAATTGTTAGCACATTCTTTGGTACTACCCTTCTTGGGAATTGAAATGATTGACCTTTTCCCGTTCTGTGGCCACTGCTGGGTCTTCCAGATTTGCTGACATAATGAATACAATACCTTGATGGCATCATCCTTTAGGGATTTGAATAGTTCTGCTGGAATTTCATTGCATCCACTAGCTTTATTAATAGCAGTGCTTCTTAAGGCCCACTTGACTTCACACACCAGAATGTCTGGATCTGGGAGACAAACCACACCGTTGTAGTAAACTGGTTCATTAAGATATATTTAATACAGTTCTTCTGTATATTCTTTCCATCTCATCTTCATCTCTTTAGCGTCTACTAGGTTTCTACCATTTTTACCCTTTATTGTACCCATCTTTGGGCAGAATGCTCCCTTGATATTTCCAATTTTCCTAAAGAGATCTCTAATCTTTCCCCTTTTGTTGTTGCTTTTTAAATTACTATATTTTTAAACTGAAGAATAATTGCTTTACGGAATTTTGTTGTTTTCTGTCAAACATCAGCATAAATCATCCATAGGTGTGCGTATACTGTTGTCTTCTATTATTAAGCACTGTTCATTGAAAAGGGCCTTCTTGTCTCTTCTAGTTATTCTTTGGAACTCTGCATTTAATTGGATGTATCTTTCCCTCTCTCCCTTGTTTTTTGCTTCTCTTCATTCATCCACCATTTGTAAAGCCTCCTCAGATAATCAACTTTGTCTTCTTGCTTTTCTTTTTTCTTTGTATTACCTGTACTAAATTATATTTTTTAAATCTTAATCAGAAAAATTAATCAGAAATCAGAGGTATTTGGGGAAAAAAATCCACTTCTTTTAGGATTTCCTAACTATCTTTATCATTTACTGTTTCTTGTGGCCTTCTAGATAAGAGATAGAAATCATTTTAATCAGAAAAATAAATGATCATAGATTTTAGCCAACGTCAGAAGGAAAGGATACTGCAGGATGAAGGGGGAAATGGTGGAGGCTGGAGGCGTGGAGATGGATTACCAAAGATATCTGACTAGTGATAGAATCAAAAGTGAAAAGATAGCAAATATCAATGAGCTTTTTTCTCTCTTCAATGTCAGTGAAGAGCTCATGGAGAGTAAGTGATGAGTCCTTCATGCCATAGATGCAGTCATCACTGGATGGTTCACATATGGATCTCTCATAAGAAGAATACAGCAGGAGATCACTAAAAGAGCCTCAGAAATGCAGGATGTCTTAATGAAAATATTCATCACATCTTGGGCCTATACACTAAGCTAGTGGACATATTTAAGATTCAAAATTTGGCACCAAGATGTGTACGTAGAGGAAGAGGAGGTCGTATATACAGTGTTATGAACAACTACTGGCTTCTTGCCTTTTGCTAAATGTGTCAGTGGTTCAATGGTAAGAGACCCAGATTTCAGACATGTCCATGCATGCTGGGAAGGGGGCAAAGGCAAAGCCAGGTGTACCTCAGATCTTCGAGAAGACATTGCACTATTATTGGGACTACATTTGTCTTATCTATGCATGTAATTGAACTTCTGAGTCTTACAGGTAGGGATGTAGTCTATACATGTCTGCCAAAACCGGCATTTATTTTCCATTATGTATGGTCACTCACCCACCAAATAACTCACAATTAGCAATGTGTAATAGTAGTAGGAGCTACATTATTTCTTAAATACTTGGGGAAATACATCCCTCACTTTGATCTTCACACATACAAAATCTATCCATAGGTTGAGGATTGTAGAAATGGTTTCTTACTCTGTGGTTAAAGTGGTAAGAAAACGTAAAAGTGATAAAGAGAAGTATGCCGTCAACTTTCTCATTTGGAGTTAAGAAGGCATAGTTTTCTTTAGACTATCTTGTAAGACCATAGCATACACATTCTATAAGTCTATAGATCAGCTATATTCTGAATTAACTAAGCTTTTCACCCGTGGTGGATTCATGTCAATGTATGGCAAAACCAATACAGTATTGTAAAGTAAAATAAAGTAAAAAAAATAAATTAAAAAAAAAAAAAAAAAAGCTTAAATAATGATCCAGCATCACAAACCCTATTCCTAGAGGAAAATACATCTGTGTGCTCAAATAAAATTTCCAAACACCACATTTATCAGTGTGGAAAGCAGGAAGGTGAAAATTGGAGTCCCATTTGCTCTATATCTAAAGTGTTAAGAGAGAGGTGGCCAAATGGCAGTGAAAAGTGTTTGGAAATTTAACAGGCCTTACCACTCAAGAGCCAGGTTGCCTGGGACTTGATACCTGAAGTCTGTGAGCCTCAGTGTCCTCCAGTAGAAAAAGGAGAGGCTAATAAAAGCTCTTCATGGGGATTCTGAAAGAATTAAATGAGAGAATGTATAGACAGTGCCTAGCACCCAACATTCACTCAAGAAATGGTAATTCCTCTTGTCATAATATTATTCCCTTTTCATTCTCAGTTTTGCTTGTAACACCATTTCCAGATTCTCTTCTCTCCAGCTCAATAATACTTTGCAGTTTCTTTTACTCCTGTCTTTACATCCTTGCTTTCTCTCTAGACCTGAAGCAATATCATTTTGTGGTCCACCATTGGACTAGATTCTTTTCTAACTTTTCCTGAAGGACCCTCCCCCTTTTTAATATGCTTTCTACAAGTTTGTATTTTCTGAGTACCTACTGTATGTCAAAAACTTGCCATGTACTTCACAGTATTAGGATCCCATCTAATCTGCATAATAACCTATGTAGAATTATGTACTAGGAAATCTAAGGCTCAGTGAGAGTCTATAATATGCCCAGAGTGGAACAGCAGGCATATACATGTCCTTCTGTCACATTACAGTTTTCAGTTAAGATCACAGAGACTGGTTTTCTTTTTGGACTAAGCAGAAAGTAAAGACAAAAACAGAAAACCACAGACTAAGAAGTGGGAAAAAGAGAATGAAAAGAAAATTACTTTTACCTGAAGTTCACCTGATCCAGATTCCCACCATTCACCTATTAAGAAGATGCTCAGATGTTTAAGGATTATAATCACATCTCTGAAAACAAATTTCAGTATGTGGGTCCCTTTTCTATCCGGGTGGCTCAGTGTAAAGAATCTGCCTGCCAATACAGGAGGCTTGGATTTGATCCTGGTCTGGGAAGATCCCCTGGAGAAGGAAATGGCAACCCACTCCAGTATTTTTGCCTAGAAAATTCCATGGACAGAGTCTAGAGGACTGTGGTCCATGGGGTCGCAAAAGAGTCAGACACAAATTAGTGGCTGAAGAGCAACCCTTTTCTATGCGTTGTCTTAGATGTAATGGCACAGTCTGATCATTGTGTTCACAAGTCATGTTGACAGTCTGGTAAGAAGAACTCAGCGCTGGAGGGGTGTGGTCTGTTGTGTGGGGCAGACACTGCGGTATGCAGGGGGTTCTCACGGAAGTGCAAGCGACTGACACTCCGTTTTCCTAGCTCTAGCACGCCTGGTTTAGAAAAAAAGAAAGAAAGAAAGAAAACAACAGCGTGACATGCCTGTCGCTTCCCTCTGAGACATGTCACTTGCTGTAAATCACAGCTATTGCCACTTGCACTTTTAGTCACTTCCTTTTCAGCCTGGCTCCTCCTCTGAGATTTTCAGGTAAACAGCCTGAGATTAGTATACATAATGTATAGTTAGGAGCATGAATGCTTTTACTTCTAACGTTCTATTAAATTGAAGCCACAGCAAATAAGCTTAATGTAACAATGATTTTGAACATCAGTGGAAGACTGAGCTATTACGAAGGAATCCGGATATCAAGGGAAATATCAGTAATCTACATGATCTCTCCTATTAGCAGATTTTACAGGAAGATCTCTCTGTCCAGAAATCTATGTACAATTCCAGGTAGTTGAAGTTCCCTTGGAGAGCTCTCTCTACACAAGTGCGTCAGGACTGTTTCTGTTTTACTCTGCTTTTTCTGAGGCTAAAGTTTCCTGTCTTGGCAATGATGTGGCACAGAGGCTGTTAGCTTAAGATAATTGATTCTTCCCTTGATTTTAGTACTTCCCTTGAATGGCTCCCAATCCAGAATCAAGGAGAGAATAAAAAGAGAACTGAAAAGATGAGAAAGGAGGGAAGATGGGGGCATGGGGAAGGGAGGGAGAGAGGGGGAAAAAAAGATTACTGACAAACACTACTTGAAAACAACATTGTCAGTACCATCATTGTCACTCAATTCAAAAAGGCACAATTTAAAATTCATAATGAAGTCTATTTTAACTGTGAAATATACAGGTTTTGAAAGATATTTCTGTTGTAAAAAACTATGAATGCTGTGAAATAGATATGTTTCTTTTTTTTCCTACATTATAACCTTTGAGGGTAACTTTACTGTGAATTATGTGAAGTTATCAGCCATATCCAATTAAACATGCTAAGCCAGTTTCATCTTGAAAGAGAGACACTGACAATATCTAAATATATATATGTGATAAATTAGTTATTGTCAAAGCTATGGCCTCTCTTTATTGTGCTTATACAACAGTGTCATCTAGTGGACACTGGTCAGGCAAGTTGTAGCCAAGATTCTTGGAGGAGCCGATTTAAAATGAGCTAGTATCAAATGAAAATAAGCTTTGTGTTTTTCAATTTCTTGAAACTAAAGCAATTTAGATAATTATTTCTAATCCAGGCCATCATTTCAATTCATTTCATTTTTTTTTTCAGAAGAGTAAAAGCACTGAGAACTTTTTATGCCTAGAGAAAGAAAAATAATTTTAAGATAATTTTCTCTTTTTTAGTATAGCAAAGAACAAAAGAAAATAACTAAATTACACTAAAGGGTAGATGTCAACATATGTACAGCAGTTAGTTGGAGGAAGTTGAAGCTGCAAGATTCCAGTCTTTAAATCTAAATGAATCGTGGTTACATCAACAATGACAAAACAAAAAGGCAGTGCATGGGAGTTCTGTTGTCTTATTTCCAAACCCTTGCCATTTTTCTATGTTTGTAAAGAAAATATATCTGTTTTAAAACAGAATGTTTCAAAAGCCCATCAGTTTTTAAAAAGCATAAAATGCCATTTTTTGTATTAAATATCTTTTATCAAAGCCACTTAACTTTAATTTTTCTCCAAATAATCAAGTCCTGGAGATACATAATGGACACTGAAATGTATTCCATAATTTTGCTGATTCCCTGATTTTTTTCTGTATTGAGAGATATAGAAAAAAACTACATTTCTTTAAAAAGATATAAAAGTTTGGTTTTTCAACATTTCCTCAAAATAAGTATGAACAACCATTTTTTAAACCACTGTACAATATCATGTAAATGTTTTTATTCATTAAATGGCTGTTACTATCTACACGTCCTTGTGTTTTGAAACTACTTAAAGGAAGGATGTTGTTTCAAAGTTTTTGTTTTTTTCAGAGAAAGAGAAAAGAAGACATATTAAGGTTATCGATAGGTATGAAGTTCTGTTTTTCAAGTATCCAGCTCTAGTTTCATATTCTAGTTCCTCTAGCTGAATGGTTTATGCCAATTCGATATCTTTGATAGTATTGTGTCATTTGGTTTGAAAATGTTAATGTGGTACTGTAAAAGCAGATGCTACTAAATTTATCAGCCTTAAATTGGCCACAGTGTATTTTTCCTGTTTAAGACTTTTGAAGTATAGCTGGGATGAAATACCTAATATGACACAATATGGTAGCTAATTTAGAGAACTCTATGTCACAATGCTATATTGGTATGTGATACTGAAAATTCTTACCCAAATGTTCCTCCATATTTTTTAGAAAATATTTGGTTGTTAAGATGATTTGGAGTAAAGTAAAGGTTTAGCAAATTTGACCATTCATTTGAAACAGACTACTTTTCCTTAGTAAATAGAAAACACTAATCCCTGCCCTAATACTATATGATTTTGCCTTTACCTTTTACCTGTGTAATACAAACAAATTAAGTAAAAATCCCATATGCCTTCTAGTTATAATTTTTAGTAAATGCTAATTCAAAATTAGGAGGATGTTGTTGTTTCAAGATATAATATTTACATTGATTGGTTCATAATTCACACATAAAAATCACTCATCTTATGTAGTGTAAAACCGGTTATAAGTAGAAATGTCATATTTTAAATATATTTGCAGGGTATGTCCATTTGAAATTCTGAGTTTTTACATTATAATACTTGCAAATTAACATGGTAGAAGCGTACAAATTATTTGGGCCTTTCAAGGAGAAAGAAAATCTAGAATTTTTATGTTACCAGAAAAAGATCAATCCTTTCTAAATATGCACCGTTTTTCATTCTGCAGAATAGTACTCACTCAAAATTAAATTTGCAAGTCATAGAACTGAACTGGCAGTTGATAGGTAAGGCCCAGGTCTGATATTTTTCAGCTGAATTTTACCCTATCCATCAGTATTCATTCAGTATCTACCAAAGACTATGAAGGACACTGTAGTTAAGATAGAAAATGGGATACATGTCCTATGACCTTCCTAAACCTTACAATTCAGTTGAAGAGATAAAACATACATAAGTGAGAAATTAAATAGCAATGCAAGATTTAAATAACAGTTGAATTCAATAATAGACATGTCACAGAGAGGTTCATGCTCATTTATCATATGAGTAGCCCAGGAATTGAGAGAGTCCACTACCGAGAGAAAGAGGATATTTTGTGATAAGTCCTGGAGAACAGATTTCTAACAAAGGCCTTTGTGGGGCAGATGTAATTAAGCGAAAGCAAATGATATTCATGGCTTCAGGCTTCCCAAGTGGCACTAGTGGTAAAGAGCTTGGCTTCCAATGCAGGAGACCAAGAGACGTGAGTTCGATCCCTGGGTCAGGAAGTTCCCCTGGAGGAGGGCATAGCAACCCACTCCAGTATTCTTGCCTGGAGAATCCCAAGGAGGTGGACCCTGGTGGGCTATTGTTCACCAGGTCACAAAGAGTGGGACACAACTGAAGCGACTCAGCACACTCTCATGACTTCACTGTCCATTCCCCTCTTGTTCTCCATGGGTATTTTAGTAATAAGTAGAGGCCAACACTGTAGAAGCCAAGCTTTCACTGTAGATAAATGGAATTTACTTGATTTCCCTGAAAATTTCAACTTTTTCAGGAAAGTTACTCTCAATGTTTGTCCCTCTGGATAAATACTAATCGACAGATAAGCAGCACAGTTTGTTGTTTTGCACTCAAAAGAGGCAAACTGTGTTTTGAATGCCTTAATAGGACACTGGCTACTAAGGAACTAGAAACCTAATGAACTTCGCAGCAATTATCTTGGCTCATTTTTGAGTCATAAACTCCTTGGAAAATCAGATCAGTACCCTCAACACCTTCTTTTAAAAATACATCTTTATAAAATATTATACTGCTCATAATATTTTCCCTGCTGTTGTTTACTCCTGAAATATTAATATGTAACTGACAATGCTATCTTCTACTACAAGGAAATAAATACATTTTAAAAAGCAAAAACTCTATTATTCTGTGCCAATTATGTAATATCATGGAGGTTTTCATATTATTTTTAGTAATATGTTCTATTCCTTGATGATTTTATAATTATCTATATAAAACATTGATATATTATTAAAAAGGTAATTTTTATATCATTACCTCAATGGATTTTTGTTCAGGATAAGGTTTTATGATCAAATATAATATCTTATTTTTTTTCCAATCTACTTAACCATGGTTATTTTGATTCCGTAAGGTAGACTGTTTCAATTTTATAAATGAACTTTCCCTAGTATAACTTGTCATCTAAACTACACTTCTCAGTATTTTATTCTACCTTAAACATTTGTTTTAGGTAGGATACAACATAATTTTTAAATAGATATTGTACATTCCTGAGAAGGAATAAAGAAATTTTAAAAATCCTCATTTTGACTTTGTTTTTTCTTGACTTTTTTGACTTTGCCATTTTTCTAAAGCAAATTTTGAATTGAAATGGTGGCAACTAAAATTGTTAGAAAACAAACTGTAGAGCATTTAGAAAACCTCACAAGTGGTTGTTGGGAAATTCAGTCATTCATGCCTGCTTTTAATTCATTCATTCCTTCATTTATTCAATGAATGTGTATCGATTTGTACCAAGTACTTACTGGACCTGTGCGCTTATCTCAAGATCAAAGACAAATAGAAAACACATATAAGTCAATATGTACCGGAGAAGGCAATGGCATCCCACTCCAGTACTCTTGCCTGGAAAATCCCATGGATGGAGGAGCCTGGAAGCCTGCAGTCCATGGGGTCGCTGAGGGTTGGACACGACTGAGCGACTTCCCTTTCACTTTTCACTTTCATGCATTGCAGAAGGAAATGGCAACCCACTCCAGTGTTCTTGCCTGGAGAATCCCAGGGACGGGTGAGCCTGGTGGGCTGCCGTCTCTGGGGTCAAACAGAGTTGGACATGACTGAAGCGACTTAGTAGTAGTAGTAGTAGTAGTAGTAGACCCATATACATTCAGAATGCTACAGTTTGTACAGGAAATGTGGTGGTGCCCACTTCGAACTGGGCCTCTGGAAATACCTCAGTCTTGACAGACTTTTTTTTAATAATGTTGCTATGAGTCAAGAAGGCCTCACACTACTCATGATTCCCCACAGTGTAAGTCAGAATCTCTAATAATTCATTGATTCACAAGTTTTAAATGATAGTTTGGTTTCACTTTTGGTTGTATAGCTGACTTTTCTTGATGCCTAAAATTAGAAAATTATAGGTAAGTTTAAGAACAAAATTGATGTTGATACATTCAACCCAAAAAGAAGACTCACTGGTTATATTCTATTGTATTCTTTTCTCTATACTGCATTTGTGTGTATGTATTTATTCCTTTCTCTAAAACCACATATAGCTTTTGTTTTGTTTCCTCCCTGATTGAGACCAACCTGTGAAGTAAGTTTATTTTCAACACATCTTTCAAATGAATCTAAGAACCAGTGTTTAAGTGATCTAGGGGTTGGAGAAAGCAATCCTCCCTAAAGCAAATTCTGAGACAGATTATCCAAAAAGGCACAGGAAACTCTTTCTCTTATATGCTGAGGGAGCATCCATTTCCGGGACTCCAGGGAGAAGAGGTTTGTTCCCTTTGTGTCATTATGTTAATGTCATCATATTATGTTACTTTAGGCTTGAGCTCAGCTGCATATTGCTCTTGCCTTCTTGTGCTCCAGGGAGGCTCATCATCAAAGCACAAAGTCCCCATCCTGACCTCTCTTCCACCTTGACTTGGGAAACTGAGTCCTTTTGAGGTTAGATGTGATTCAGACTGTTGTTTTCAAAACCAAAATAAGTGCACAGTTATAGGCAAATTCTACTGTTCTTGCAATATCATGAGATAATAGCATAACTTCTGAGCATTCAATTTTATGTGGGGAGCAGTTTTTCTCCAAAACTAGTTGGAGTTTTGGAGAAACTAGTTGAGAAGAAAATTTCCGTTGGGAAATTGTTTTGGTGATGGTGTGAGGACAATAAACAAATGGTTTAATGGGCTGAGACCAGCATAAGGTCGGGAAGGGCCAGCTGTAGAAGTAAGAATCCTGTCACAGAAAGCATTGCCTACTAAGACCCAGCCTGAAATACAAGGCTCTGGGTGATGAGACCCTGCAGTTTGAGAGATTAAGTTGATTTTAGGGCAGACAACTGTTCCCTAGAGAAGGAAATGGCAACCCAATTCAGTATTCTTGCTTGGAAATTCCCATGAACAGAGGAGCCTGGCAGGCTACAGTTCATGAAGTCACAGAGAGTCGGACATTACTGAACGACTGAGCACAAGGACCACTATGCTTCCAAGAAAGATGATTTAACAAAGGGCATTACTTTTCCATCAGAGCCTAAAGACAGCATTTCTGAAAATAACGTATCATACTCACCAGCTCATACTCATGGTCCTCAGTGGTTGTTCAGCCTCCCAGAGACAACCACTGACTAACTCTACCTGGTTCTGTAACATAGATTTTTTACTTGGAAACTCAAGTCCAGGCAATCTGCAACCCACAAAAGATTGTTTCCTAGCAAAACTCCTACTTTTAGCTTTGTGTGACTTGTCATCCATATGTAATAGTAGTTTCAAAACTCAGCCCTCTGATGCACTTGTTTGCACCACTGTGGTTAATTTACAGCTCTTCGCCCAAAGAGTAACCCAAGAAAGTAACGTTAAAGAGTTGCTTTACCACCATGGCCACTGCCCAGATTTCTCCTTCAACCCATCTTTAATGTGATTTAAGAAGCTTCCATCAGAAAGAAGATTAGGAAGATCTCTATCTATCCATGTGATAAATGCACCACAATAATGGAGATATAAATAGCTTTTCTTTTTTTCTGAAAGAAATCTATTATTCAAAATCATTTTTCAGAGCCGTCATAGTGATTTTACACTTTGTATGAAGCCAGATGAGAGCTTTCCTTTATAAGAATTTGTTATCACTCGGAATCCATTTACTATGTCCCACTGTGTATCCATATTTGGTATTATGTATTTGGTTCTGTGTTCCTTCCTTTATAAGATAAGCTTCTGCTATGTCAAAACTGTGTCTTCTCTACCTTTGTAACTCTGCAGAGTTAAGAATATGTTTTTTATGAAGTCATAATGTATACATTATAAAATGTTTTAAATGTAGTAAACATTTCACTTACTGAAAACAGCCAAAAACTAATCTATGCTTTTAAAAATCTGGAATGGGGTTAACCTTTCAAGAGAGTTACAGACAGGAGAGGAAATAGAGGCTTTGGGGAACTGATGGTGATGTATTTTTGATCAGGGGGCTGGTTTTACATGTGTGTTCAATTGTGCTATACACTTATATGTACTTTTCTTCATTATATTGCAATAAAATGAAAAAATATATTCCAGGTACTACGCAGAAGGCTTACAAATGTTTCCTTGCCTTGATTAATATTTTAATGATAACATTTTTAAAAAGAAAATGGTAATTTTGGTGGATAGCTGGATAAAAAGTATATTTTGTAAATTTTGTAATAAAGTTAAATGTTTTTTTAATTATATAATTATTTTTCACTTAGATGGTCTCACAAATGCTTAATTTACTACCTCAAATGAAGAATATCTTCAGCTAACTATTGTTGCTGTTGTTCAGTCACTAAGTTGTGTCCAACTCTTTGCGACCCCATGAACTACAGCATACCAGGGTTCCCTGTCCTTTGTTATCACCCAGAGTTTGCTCAAACTCATGTCCTTTGAGTCAGTGATGGCATTCAACCAACTCATCCTCTGCCACGCCCTTTTCCTCTTGCCCTCAATCTTTCCCAGCATCAGGATCTTTTCCAATGAGTCGGCTCTTTGAATCAGATGGCCAAAGTATTGGAGCTTCAGCATCAGTCCTTCCAATGAATATTCAGGGTTGATTTCCTTTAGGATTGACTAGCTTAATCTCCTTGCTGTCCAAAGGACTCTCAAGAGTCTTCTCCAGGAGTCTTCCCTAGCACCACAATTCAAAAGCGCCAATTCTTCAGTGCTCAGTATTCTTATGATCCAACTCTCACATCCATGCATGACTACTAGAAAAACCATAGTTTTGACTATACGGACCTTTGTCAGCAAAGTGATGTCTCTGCTTTTTAATATGCTATCTAGGTTTCTCATAGATTTTCTGC
Source organism: Budorcas taxicolor (assembly GCF_023091745.1). NCBI lineage: Eukaryota > Metazoa > Chordata > Mammalia > Artiodactyla > Bovidae > Budorcas > Budorcas taxicolor. The sequence goes on along the minus strand of NC_068912.1, from coordinate 45,151,330 downwards.
CAAGGAGCAAGCATCTTTTAATTTCATGGCTGCAGTCACCATCCACAGTGATTTTAGAACCTGAGAAAATAACATCTGTCACTGTTTCCATTGTTTCCCCATCTATTTGCTGTGAAGTGATAGAACTAACTATATATATAGATACATAGATATGCATACATACATATATTTACACATTAACTTCAGAGTAATATCACAGTCTTTAACAATTGAATTAATAATTACATATGTGAACTAGTTACTTTGAATGAATTTTGACTCCTTAAAATTATGTAATTAGTGACTAGATCAAGAAAATTTTAGTAAAGTACTTTACTTGGGCTCTCTTTTGAGGGTATATTTATTCATTTATTCAACAAGTATTTGTCACACCATGCTGGGAGATAACAATACAGAGAGAAACATGGGTTCCTTCCCAAGAATTCATAGTCTGTAGAGAAGACAGGTAGGTAGATACATAATTTCAATGGGATGTAGTAAGTCTAATAAGTGAAAGTTATACATGAAATATATGCATAAAAGGAGAAAATATTGCCTTTTCTAAAGGGCAATAAGCAAATTTAGTGGTAAATTTAGTCCTGAACCAGGTATTGAAATGAAAGAGAAAAATCAGATGAAGAAAGTCATTCCAAGTAGAGATAAAAGCAAGAGGCAAGAAAATAGCATGTAGTCAATTATCAGAGGCTACTGGATTGGTTGTGTTTTGCAGCTTGGAAAAGGAAGTTTTTATAGTAATGGTAAAAATAGAATTTTTCCTGCTTATTAGTAAATTCTTCAGAAATCCCTTTACTTATCAAATTGTGGCACAATTAGTTATGTTTAATAACACATTAAGACCCTGGTTCTGTATATTCCTTTCCTTGTATATTTCCTTCTTTCCAGATGATCAACCAGTTACATTTCTCTTAATTTTCCTTTCTTTAGGTACAAAATCGAGTTGATAATACCATCTACCTCATAGGATAGTTTGTGAAGAATATAAGTGATATTCATCAAGAAAAAGATGCTTGACACAATGCCTGCAATTAGATTCTAATTCAACTTGTTTCTATAAACAACTGGATAAATTATAACCTCTGAAAGGAAGGTCTATTTGGAAAGAAATGACATAAAGTGAATTAATAAATCTTCCTTCTCCACCAAAGGTACTCAAACCTGGGTTCCACTCATTCTCAATGCCTTGATTTAAATGATTTTTTAATATATCAAACCTCTGCTGAAAGCAAGACAAAACAACACAACCACCAACACCACCACCACAACAATAAGACAGATCTTCATTCTTTCAGGAGCCATGGCCTTATCATCTTTCAGTTTAGACTGAGGATCCTTTTTTATGTTGTAATTGTGCTTAGAACCCTGGCATTGCCAATTTTCCGCTTAAGCCAGAAAGAAATATACCCCAGGGTTTCAGTGGAATCTCAGAATGACACCTCCTCAGCCAGCCCTCTGACTACGTTAGGGTGGCATTACAAGATGATGATGTATACTCTTTTGGGGAGAAAGAAAGATGAGAAAGTTCTATCTTCTTGGCTTCAAGTATATCTTCACAGCCACCACACCTTTTCATATAATTCTTTTTAGAACGTACTGTCAAAATGAAGCCAACAGAGAAAAGTTCCAACGAATGGAATTGCCATAGCAACACCCTACATTTCTCATCAAGTTTGGTCTTGTGTGGATCATCACGTTAAAGCTTGTTTTTCAGCTTGGTGAAAGCCATGACTGTAATCTTCAGTGTGAAAATCTCTTCGGCCCAAGTAGAAGTTAAAAATAGAAGGGAATAATTTGAATTATTTCACGAAAACTCCATCTGGAATTGCAGCTCCTCCACAAATGGAATTAACTCAGAGAACACTGGCATTTGGGACCACTTAAATTTCCCCTTTGGTTTCAAATTGGATCCAGTACTTGTCATTATGACTTATTATCTGTTGAGTGTTGACCAAATACTCAATTCCTCAATTCTGAGCAAAAAGAAGAGTCCAGTACTCATCTCCTTCAAGAGGACAAGGTGTAGAAGCATAATATTGAATGAGAATCTGGACAAAGGCTCAGTGTGTGTATGTGTATGTAAGGATGTGTGATTTAATTGCTTTTGATAGCTAGTAAATATCTTAGGTCTTTTCTAGCCAGGAAAGCATTATTTTTAAAAAGCTTTGCATTGGAGAGTTTTGCTTTGTGGTAAATTAACTATCTTAAAAGATTTCTAAGAGAAGAACAATATACATAAAATGGTTTTAAAAAATATTCTTTCAGGGTTGCAAACTAGTCTATGTTTGGAAATTTACTTTTTCATTTCAAATTCTTGATGAAAAGCAAGACTCCCAAAAATGTAGGGAGTATTAATATTAGTGATACTTTTTCAATTTTTATAAAATATCAGATGTATTTTTTGAATGAATGAATCACATATTCTTAATTTACTCAAATAAGTTGTCATGTGAACATTCTATATGTTGTAATTTACGGTTATACATGGTTATTAGTCACAAAAACCCTAACCCTATAACTGAATAATACTAAGAATATGTATTGCCATTTTTCCTAGCAACAGGATATTATAAATTCATCATCATTATCAAGCAATATAAACTTGAACTACAAATATTAACTCAAAGACTAATTAAATACTCTGATCATAGAATTGTTTCCTAGAATTTATAGAATTAAATAAAAATGAACCTGCAGATATGCAACATCAGGTTGATTGACATAGTTTTTAAATAAAAAAGATCAGAAAACTACATATCAACTGTACATAAAAATATATGTATAGTTGGAAGTTGATCATTTTAAAAACAGATACCTATAAAATCACCTGTTGATCATTTTAAAAAACAGATACCTGTAAACATACCTGGAGTAAGGACTTTGATTTGTTTCATACAAGGAAACAGAGCAATTGCTAAACTTTAATAAATGTTCTCTCTCTAGCATTGAAGCAGACATCGTCATGCAGTTGACATATTTTCACAGCCCTTGGCAATGATACATGCAGTTTTAATCATGGATATTAATTCTCTTCTTTAAACCACCAGCCCACCCCTGCAACTACTCTATTACTTCACCCTGGTATTTATTTCACTGCCACAAGCCGTGATGCATGGAAATTAAACTATAGATATTCATTATTTCCTGCTTTTGCCTCAGTGCATAGAATTTTCACTTGTACATTGTTAGAAGGTAAAAATTTCATCACAGACTTACCATCATGTGACCTCGACCTTGTGGTGATTAAATGTTATAAGGGTTTGGGCATAAAGATATCAACCAGCAAGGACAAGCTACAGAAACTGGTGACAGGGAACATGTCTGGGTAACTATGACAGCTGAGAAATGACCTATAATCTTAAGGAAAAGTCAGCATTAGATACGATAACCCTAACCATCACTTTGAAAGCTAAGGTTCTGCAATGAAAAGACTAGAAATTCAATTGTTTTCAAATGACACATTGGGTTACAATGTTTTTGTCAGCAATTACTTTGTCACAAAATCGTTATTCTTCTTATTCTTTTTTTTCCCCTGTGGAGTTAGTGATGGGGATGCTGAATTTTCCCAAAATAACCTTTAATTATAGTTTTTGATCTTGACATTCTTGAAAAATGCCCTACTGGCTAGTCTTCTGTAAGTACCATCTGTAAGTTTTGATCATAAACTAACTAGTCCTAGAATCTGCCTGGCAAAAAGCATTACGAGTCATTTTGGAAAAAGTCAGGCATAGTCAATTTTCACAGTCTTGAAACTTGAAATGATTTCTTCCAGCTTTCAGAGGAAAAAAATATTTTCTGGCATGAAATTCTGTGTTAAAATTTTCAAACAAAAATAGAGGAGAAAGCTAGAATATAGAAAAAACAACAAAAAAAGATACAGTAGAAATTTGAATATACTAGAAACTGCATTTGTCCAGAAAATAAGAATTTTCAACTTTATTTTCACAGTTAGACCTAATTATTTATACCTAAAATATGATGAATTTATATTTCTGAAGCACATATCTAAGAATAGAAGGAAAATAAAGAAAATCTGTACTATTATATCAGTAATGATGAAGGAAATACTACATAGCATCTTAACTCAATCAGTACCTTAATAAACAGCCAAAAGATGGCCTCAACTAAGGGAAAATGATGGAGGGGGAAGAAAACCATGTTGATACTCCTCTGGAGCAGGTTAATACTAGAAGCTGCTGACCTGCCATACATGGCCATTACTTGGTGATGTTAGAAATAACAGCACTGAACATTCTCCTTACCAGTGAAACATTCAAGTCATTTACTTCTCTGAACACTCTCAGTGGTTAATTAAGATCTTAACAAAAAGTACATCTTGCAAAGACGTGATGGTGTCTGCTATACATGGTATTCATAGGTGGATTGCTGCTTTATAGTAAACTGCTCCATTTGCCTTTATTATTCACTCTGTTAATTATAGATTCCTTGATGTGTAGAGTACCAAAGTTTTCCTCTGTATTGATATTTTATAAAAACACGTCTTCTTAAGAATTCTGAAGTTCTATCTTTGTGCCAATCCATTGATGTATCTACATTTATACTTCTGGAAGGACAAGAGTCCCTATGGAAGAAGGTGTACTTGTACTGGCTTAGAGTCGTCAAATTGGCATAGCCTGATTTCTTGGTAAGTGTCCCAACTTGTGTTAGCCAGAGCATTCATGTCAATGTTCATTATGCATAAATTAAGGTATTTTAGGAGAGGTAGTTTATAGATCACGTCATCTTCTGATCTCAGTTTCCTAACGACTCCAATATATCTTTCTGGAAATGGACAGACTGCTGTGATTATGGCCCTTGTTTATAATGTGAGTTGTATTTCTACTTGTATTTCATGGCATCCGGTCCCACCACTTCATGGCAAATAGATGAGGAAAAAATGGAAACAGTGACAGACTATTTTCTTGGGCTCCAAAATCACTGCAGATGGTGACTGTAGCCATGAAATTAAAAGACATTTGCTCCTTGTAAAAAAATCTATGAGAAACCTAGATAGCATATTAAAAAGCAGAGACATCACTTGGCTGACAAAGGTCCATATAGTCAAAGCTATGGTTTTTCCAGTAGTTATGTACAGATGTGAGAGTTATACCATAAGGAAGGCTGAACACTGAAGAATTTGTGCTTTTGAACTGTGGTGTTGGAAAACATTCTTGAGAGTCCCTTGGAGAGCAAGCAAATCAAACCAGTCAATCCTAAAGGAAATAACCCTGAATATACATTGGAAGAACTGATGCTGAAGCTGAAGCTCCAATACTTTGGCTACCTGATGCGAAGAGATGACTAATTGGAAAAGACCTTGATGCTGGGAAAGATTGAGAGTAGGAGAAGAGGGCAGCAGAGGATGAAATGGTTGGATGGCATCACCGACTCAACAGACATGAGTTTGAGCAAACTCCGGGAGATAGTGAAGAACAGGGAAGGCTGGTGGTGTACTACAGTCCATGCAGTTGCAAAGAGTCAGACATGACTGAGCAACTGAACATCAGCAACAAGTTCTAGTACCATGGTTTGCTAGTTTAGTGATATGGAAAAACATATCTTTGTTCACTCATACCTACACTTTTTATATTTTTTGTATGAACATATATTCGTATACAGATCCTTGCTTGAAATTCAAATAGTGCTATGCTATACAAATGCCAATAATTATTATGCTGGTGTGTGATTATAGCTTGAGAGCCTACAACTTGTCAGCTGCTGGACTAGGCACGTTGTTCATCATTGTCATCATAATTATCATCACAGATTTTTTTATTGAATATTTATCTGGAAAGTATTCTACATTTGTTATCTATTTAAAATCCCACAAACAGAAGTGCAAAAAGGCCTATAACTGGTAAGAAGTAGAGTCTGGATTGAAAAACAGGTTTGTCTACTGTAAGATAGCCTGTAAATAATAGTGCATAATGCATTTAAAAATTTGATACATTTCTCAATCTTCCCAAAGAGCCCATGTTTAAAATGGAACATGCAACCTATGGGTTGTATACCTATTATCTCATGGCTGTGTCTATTTGAACCCAGACTCTCTGGATATAGGAGTCTACCTCTCAAAAACTAAGATCATGGCATCTGGTCCCATTACTTCACAGCAAATGGATGGGGGGGAAATGGAAACTGGCAGAATTTATTTTCTTGGCCTCCAAAATTATTTTGGATGGTGACTGCAGCCATGAAGTTAAAAGTTGATTGCTCCTTGGAAGAAAAGCTATGACAAATCTAGATAGCATATTAAAGGGCAGAGACATCACTTTGCTGACAAAGGTCCATATAGTCAAAGCTATGGTTTTTCCAGTAGTCTTGATGTGAGAGTTGAACCATAAAGAAGGCTGAGGACCAAAGAATTGATGCTTTCTATCTGTGGTCCTGGGGAAGACTCTTGAGAGTCCCTTGGATTGCAAGGAGATCAGACCAGTTAATCCTAAAGGAAGTCAGCCCTGAATATTCATTGGAAGGACTTTACAGAAGCTGATACTTTGGTCACCTGATGCAAAGAGCCAAATGATTGGAAAAGACCCTGATGCTGAGGGCAGGAGGAGAAGCGGGCAGCAGAGGATGAGATGGTTCAATGGCATCACCAACTCAATGTACATGAGTCTGAGCAAACTCTGGGTGATAGTGAAGGACAGGGAAGCCTGGTGCGAGGCAGTCCATGGGGTTACAAAAAGTTGGACAAAATGAGCAACTGAATGACGACAAACTCTTCAAAGCGTCTTCTCACACAATAAAAAATAAAATGACATTTTCACTAATAATTTCAGGTGCAGAAAGAATGCATACTACATACTGGCCTATTTTATCTGCTGTAGCCCTCTTACCCTCCCTCTTCCTTGTTTTTACCTATTTCCTGTGACAACAGATGTTTTCACTCCTTATCTCTGGATAAGTAATACTCTATAAGTGAGGGAATCTCTTTGGGAACTGAACTTTGGACACTGTACCAAGTCCCAAGTGGGCTAATAAAAGAATTACTTCAGAACAGATTCAGGGTTCTTCCTGGAAGACATTATGGTGAATATAATTTTCTCTGTCCCTCATATGTAATTCAATTTGCATTATTCAAAAAGTATTAGTATTTTAGTTTCTGAGACAATGTATAGAATATTTTCCTCAGAAAACATGTGTTTTTTTTAAACCATGGTTGCTAAGAAGCTTTGTCCATATATTCCATGAAGGGCTTGCCTTGTGTACCACTCTCCAATTATGGACACATCAGGAGAGCAAAAGACTCACAAAACCCAAGAGTCAGTGATTCCATGGGGTCAGTGAAGCACAAGGACTCAGGCCTGGATCGCATAGTCAGATAGAGAATTTTAAAAATGTTCATGGTTCACCATTTTTACCCTTCAGTTTTGATGTAGAGGTAGGATGAAGACTTTGAGAAGCAATCTTCTCAAGTGATTCCACAGTGATTTGAGTCAGGATGCCAGAGGTCTGGGGTCAGATGAAGGAGTAGGAGAAATTAAAAAAAAAAAAAAAAATGCTTTGAATTTGGGTCCAGTTCCTAGTTGACTCTGAAGTTCTTTTCTAATAATATATCAGGAAATAGAAATGAAAAGGGGGAAAGCCCAATTAGTAGAGGATTAGTTTCCAATTTAAGCTGGAGGGCAAAGAAGAGAAAGCTGAAAGTATCTCATCTCTCAAAATGAGCTGAAATAGTTCTGTCAAATGTGCTCAATTTAGGTCATACAGGGAATTGAGGACATTTATCACTTTCCCCTATTGTGAAAGTCTTAAGGTTACTTAACCAAACAGTTCAAGAACATAACAAATTCATACCAATGAATGAGTCTGAAAAGTTCATCTCACATTTGGGAAAGCAGCACACTGTTGTTATGAGAAACTCTTCACAATTAGATTTGAACATTGATATCTCATGCTCACCATATCAGAGACAAGACATTCTGTTAAAAAAAAAAAAATCTATAAATCCCATGAACAGCTTTTTGCAAATGGATTTTTTGTGGAGACAAGTGAAGAGACTTAATCATAGAAGCAGAATAGTTTTTCCAGGTGGACAAATGTCAGTGTAAACTTGGTTGCCTACACTTTTGGCAAAGTACTGCTTCAACAAAATAGAGAAGCATGTTTAATTTCTGCTTTCTTTGTATCAGTTATTGTAAAGAAATGCATTAAATTAATTCTTCAAGTTTTTCTCTAATTTCATTCACTATCACTGCACGAGTAATTACTTTTCTTCCTTACATAATTCTCTGATTCTCTTTTGGTTTCAACTTCTCTACCTACAAATATCATCTGGAGGATTCTTCTTCAGTCATCCTACCCTATCAAGCTACTATCTTGCCTCCCTATTCCCCTCTCTCTCCTAATTATCTCTTTATTTCTCAACTAAGGACTCATTTTTTCCACTACTACAGTGTTCCTTCATTCTTTGCAATGTTGTGAGTCTTTGTGTAGCAATGGCTTTCATCTTTTGAAGGGAAGCAGTACCTTGCTTGGAGAAGGAAATGGCAACCCACTCCAGTATTCTTGTCCGGAAAATCCCATGGACAGAGGAGCCTGGTGGGCTACGGGTCCATGGAGTTGCAAAGAGTCAGGCATGACTTAGTGACTGAACACACACTCACTTGCTAATTCATCAAGTCCGCTGGCTTTCAGCAACAAAACAACTTTATCAAGATAAGTTATAAGCAATAAAACTCTCCTGCTGCTGCTACTGCTGCTGTCGCTTCAGTCGTGTCCGACTCTGTGCGACCCCAGAGACGGCAGCCCACCAGGCTCCCCCGTCCCTGGGATTCTCCAGGCAAGAACACTGGAGTGGGTTGCCATTTCCTTCTTCAATGCATGAAAGTGAAAAGTGAAAGGGAAGTCTCTCAGTCGTGTCCGACTCTTAGCGACCCCATGGACCGCAGCCTACCAGTCTCCTCCATCCGTGGGATTTTCCAGGCAAGAGTACTGGAGTGGGGTGCCATTGCCTTCTCCGAAAACTTTGCTTCATTTTAACAAATGTATAAAGTCGTGTGCTCCCAACCACAATCACAGCATAGAACATTCCCAGTGCCTTAGAAAGTTTCCCTGTGTGCTTCCACATGAGGAATTCCTCTTTTCAATGATCAAACTTCTTAAGACTATTTTGAACAATGGCCACGGTAATTCTCACAATTGAATAGTCCACAAGATTCACTTGGCATATTTAATAAAATTGCAGAGCCCTGAGCCTCATTTCCAGATATTTTGATGCATTATAAACATTTAGAAATCAGAATCTGATCATAGCACTTCTTGAATTAAAACCACGCGATGGCCCTCCATTGCCTATGGAAAACCTACAAACTCTATAGTGTGGCCTAAAAAATTTGTCCTGCTTGTATCTTCACTTTTATCCCTCTTCCCATTCTCCATCTCCCCTACTCCTAATCTAGGCAAGCTCCTGAATCATTAGTCCATTTCCTATATCCTCGGCCTTCTTACCCACAATGTTCCTCTTTCACACCTCCTAGGCCCACAGTGTAGTCCCATGTTTCCCAGCCCTCAACAGTGCAGTGTTTTAACCTGTGGATTGCCAGGGTCAGTTCTCTCTCTACCTCCAAGACCACTAGCCTGAGATAGAACGGAGCACACACTGCTTTGGGCTGTTGTTGCTTATTATAAATACTTCATTTCCTCTTATTTCACAGTAAGCAACTTGAAGCAAAATTTTAGGTTTAATTCCCTTCTCTTTTTGTCTTTTCATACTGTTCATGGGGTTCTCAAAGCAGAGACATTACTTGGCTGACCAAGGTCCAAATAGTCGAAGCTGTGGTTTGTCTAGTAGTCATGTATGGATGCGACAGTTAGCCTATAAAGAAGGCTGCAGCAATGAAGAATTGATGCTTTCAAACTGTGGTGTTGGAGAAGACTCTTGAGAGTCTCTTGGACTGCAAGGAGATGAAACCGGTCAATCCTAAGGGAAATCAACCCTGAATATTCATTGGAAGGATTGAGACTGAAGCTGAAACTCGAATACTTTGACCACCTGATGCAAAGAACTGACTCATTAGAAAACTCACCAGATCCATTACTACCTTGGAGCCTTTCCTTCTAGACTCTTCCCTCTGGCAAATTCAACTGGTTCTTCAAGACTTGTTTTAAATATCACTTCTTTTATGAGACTTTGCCTGACCCTTAATCTAAATAGGTCACACAATGGCGGTTGCCATGACTAGGAAAAGTGTTTTAAGTTAATTGAAGTATCTTAATCATGTGGACAATGGCATAAAGTCTTATGATTATTATTCCCATCTTACAGATGAGAAATGTAAAAGTAAAGTTCACAAGGTAACTGCACAGCTGTTGAGACAGGAGGTGGATCTAAGTAGTGTTACTTTAAATATTAAAATAAGCTTTGTGTAATTTATTTCTCAGTCACCATTTCATAAAAACAAATGCATGCATGCGTATTTATTGCCATCTATTTCTTTACCTATGAGTTTCATGATCAAGATCTTCATTTTTGAACTGCAGTTGGACAGTTGTGAGGAAAGAAAGGTGACTTAGAGTCGTAAGGGAGTGACTGAGGTTAGGAAAAGAACTTCATGGACTTCCACCCCTGGAGCCTCAGCGTTTTAACAAATATTTCATAGATGATATTGATAAACAATTAAAATATTCAAGTGAAAGATCCACACTTTTTTCAAGAAGTAAAAGTGCTTTATAAATGTGATGATCAATGTAAATCAGTCTAAAATAATTACTGCTAGAATATTACCTGATAATTTATGCCTGTACTAGATTCAGATACTTTAAGCATTTTTACTATATAAAAAAGTATATCCATTCTGTTTAAATAACCACAATAATATCAGATTCTTTAAAGAAAATCCCTCTGAAAAATTCATTAATTTAATTTTGTTAATTTAATTTAACCGACTGTAGAGCAGAGCTTGAGAAATAATTAGATAAAGCTGCACAAAGTGGCATTTTGGCCTTCTCTATTAAAAAAAAAAATTAGTTCAAAATCCAATAATGCCTCCAAACCTATTTGAATTCTATGTTGTCTCAATGAATATATAATCCATTAAACATACAAAATGTATTTCTGAAGAAAACAGTAACTTTTATTTACCTGACATGGCCACAGTCTGAATTGTCTGAGACATGGTGATAGGCCAAATGACTTGACATGTTTTCGAAGGCACCAAAAGATAGTTGACTGACTGTAAATAAATATTTTAAAATAGGTTAATGTATTTTAAAGGTAGCTGCCACCCTTTTCCCCTCTTCATTTGGCCACTGAGGGAAATGTAATAACTCTGTGATAATGAAAGTCTTACCCATGGTGAAAAGTCCTATCTTTATGATACATCAGGGACTAGTTTTTATATTGCTTTGATAACTCTAAACCTTTAAACTGCTCTTTCTAGGGCAAATTCTGCCCTCCGAAATTTAATTGGGCAGAATCCTATGTTGACTCAGAGGGAATAAAATGCTCTCAGAGTAAACCACTCACCCATTAATTTTTCCAAGGCATCAAGGTATCATTTAGTACCTGGAAGGAGGTAATTTACCACATGGTACTTCGCAGGAGCTACTGACTGAGCAGTTTATTCCTAGGGAGAATGCAACTCACCCTGGGTCACTATTGAAACAGCCTCCTATTATAATCAGGATTATTATCCTCCATTTACTCCCTTTTTCTGCCTGAGTCTCTCAGTAACAGCTGGAGGCCTCATTTATAAACAACCTGTGCTCTAAAATACCCATGATGCTCACAGTATGAAAACATAGAAACACAGTCTATCCTTGGGCATATTATTATTTTATTATTATTTTATATGTATTTGGTACATTTTCTTCAGGGAGCAGAAAGCATTTCATGAACTTTAAATAACCAGTGGGTATAAATCTATGTCACTGTGTATAAGTTAAAGTTACTTTAATAATAATAAAAACAATATAAGGGTGAAGAATTGGTATTGTTTATTTATAGTTAATACATGAGGAGGAAAAGACATTTCAATGATCATAGAAAGTGTAAACCTCTTTCCTTATTTTGCTTTTTATTGTGGAATTAGTTAAGTTTGTGAGTTGGAGTCTTTTTTTTTTTTTTTTTAATACAACAGTTTGTTTGGAATGGCTATCTAATAAATGTTGACTGATCACTGAAATTGTTTTTTAATTGTATACAATTGTGTAAAGTGTGTTTAACCTAGATTTATACAGCTGAGTTATTTCTAGATTTCCAGGCTTAGGAGAACAATCTTTCTTGAATATAAGCAGTATTTACTGGAACCGTCATATTACTAGTAGAAACCCATACCCACCCATTGTACCCACAGATAGCTTCTCAATTCATAAGAGGCTTACATTCTTCAGGTTGTGTTTTTCTCTAATGTCTTGCTCCTGGTGAATCTCCCATTTCTACTAGTCTTAGTTCTTAGGCTTCGTGAATTATTTTCATTCACCTTTGACTTCACCTGGTATTGCAGTCAACTCCTTGTTTTCATCCTCTTCCTCCCATCCTTAAACACTATAATCCAAGAACACTCCTGATTTTGATTTTACAAAGGTTTGGGTCCACAGGATATAAACAGAGATGGCAGCACAGCAAAGTCCTGATGACATTTAAAATCCAAATCACCTGAAACCATCCCCTCACTGTAAATTTATGGCCAACCACATCCCTCTCCTCTCAACCCTAGTATTTAGGTGTTAAATTACTGTTATTTTCTCAAGAAATTCTTCCATCAAAAGATTTTTCTTAAACCTATTTTTTAGCCAACTTGAATCCATTAAATTTCTGTTTATTTCTTAAATAGAATAGCAATTCTTATTTGCATAAACTCTCTAAGCACCAAGGTAATATCTATTTTTGAACAGATATATACATTAAGGTAAAAGTTTTCTCCACATCTCTCCCCATCTCAACCAAAGAAAATTCTCACCTTGAATAGAATTCAACTTCTTCTGTAGGATATGTTCTAGATGGCATGAGGTAGTTCAGGTTTATGCCTTTTTGTGCTCAAGTAATTATTAATAGCTTAATTATTAATAATTATTAATAATACACTTTTTGCTCTCAAAATTCTCCACTTTTTTATGATTGTGTTTTACTCACCCACTTGGCAAATATTTTCTTATAGTCCTTTAAGAATAAAGGGTTCAAAAACATGTAATTATGTATAGTAATGTATATTTAATATATATTAACTCAAACATATGTGTAATGGGGTGACAAATTTAAGTGATTCCTCAGTGCAAAAGATATGTGGCACCTTAAACTTAGCCTGGTCTTATAATGTAAAATTTTCCTTTGATTACGTATAACTTGATTTTACTTACATCTGGAACACTTCACCCCCAACCCAAGAGTTATTCTTCAAAGTGATGTTGGAGTATTTGCAACATTATGGTAGAGGTAAAGAGATTCTTGGGTAGGATGTCTGCAGGCTTCTTTAGTCTCATGCTGTCTTAAAAAAAAAAAAAGCACAACATGACCGTTGTGAGTTAAATTTTATTTGGGGCAAAATGAGGACTGCAGTCAAGAGACAGCATTTCAGATATCTCTGAAAAACTGCTCCAAAGAGGGAGAGGGAAGATCAGTATATATGCAATTTTAGTGAAGGGGGAGCACATGCAATCAAGCCCATATTTTTGCAAAAGGTTTCTCCTAGTCATGAGGAGCTGTAGTCACCATGAAGGATTTTAGTGCTTTTCTAGATTTTGGGAGATACAGAATTGTGCTCATAAAATTGGTTCCTGAAAATATATAACTCTATGAAGACTATGAAACTAGAGAACCTCTTGAAGAAAGTGAAAGAGGAGAGTGAAAATGTTGGCTTAAAACTCAACATTCAGAAAATTAAGATCATGGCATCTGGTCCCATCACTTCATGGCAAATAGATGGGGAGACAGTGGAAACAGTGTCACACTTTATTTCATTTTTTTTTGGCTCCAAAAATCACTGCAGATGGTGACTGCAGCCATTAAATTAAAACATGCTTGCTCCTTGGAAGAAAGTTATGACCAACCTAGACAGCATATTAACAAGCAGAGACATTACTTTGCCAACAAAGGTCCATCTAGTCAAGGCTACGGTTTTTCCAGTGGTCATGTATAGATATGAGAGTTGGACTATAAAGAAAGCTGAGCGCTGAAGAATTGATGCTTTCAAACTGTGGTGTTGGAGAAGACTCTTGAGAGTCCCTAGGACTGCAAGAAGATCCAACCAGTCCATCCTAAGGGAAATCAGTCCTGAATGTTCATTGGAAGGACTGATGCTGAAGCTGAAGCTCCAATACTTTGCCCACCTGATACGAAGAACTGATTCATTTGAAAAGACCCTGATGCTGGGAAATATTGAAGGTGGGAGGAGAAGGGGACAACAGAGGATGAGATGGTTGGATGGCATCACTGACTCAATGCACATGAGTTTGAGTAAACTCTGGGAGTTAATGATGGACAGTGAGGCCTGGCATGCTGCAGTCCATGGAGTCACAGAGTTAGACATGACTAAGCAACTGAACTGAACTGATGAAGACCTGTTCTGCCAGTTTTTCCCAGAGCACAGAGTGCCGCTTTCCTGATCTCCACCCTGAATTCCTTTCAGGGGGTATTGAAGGTCAGCAGCTACAGCAGTTCATGATTTAATCCTTATAGAGGCAGACAAGTGCCAATTTGTATCTTACACCCACACGGGTGTCCATCTGCATCTGTGCACTGGTCCCCAGCTGGCAGTTGTGTCTGTAATTGTTGCCTGGAGTAATCAAAAGTAGTAGTCTTCTCTCAACTTGGTTGAACCCAGTTATCCTCACTGGCTGTCTTGGCCTGATCTTAGCTCATGTCAGATTCTCCATGATCTGGCTGGGCACAGTTCAGTCCTTGCCTAAATTGACTGCCTTATAGCCACTCTGAAAAGTCGCTTAATCTCTCTTAGGTGTCCTCTCTGGCAAGCACTCCAGGTGAACTCTCATTCTTCCAAGCTCCTTCTACACACACAGGAAGCAAAGGCACCTCAGATTCCTAAATGATGAGTCAAGTCAACATTCCCATTCTCCTCTACTGAGTTATCATTTTTGTCCCATTTTGTTCTCCTCCTCCCAGGGCCTTACCCACCACATACACACTGTTACTCTGAGCTGAAATCTTTGCAGGGCATTAGCAGTCACACACCTGACCACTACCTTCTATCATCATATATTAATGCTTCTTTAACATTTATTTATTTTTAATTGGAAGATAATTGCTTTACAATGTTGTGTCGGTTTCTCCCATATGTCAACATGAATCATCCATAGGTATACATATATCCCCTCTCTCTTGAACCTCCCTCATCATATATTTTTGTGATAAAATAGAAATTTGCTCGCTTTGCTGTCCTAGGAAGTATTGGTATCTTCCCTATACACTGAAAGAAACCCTTCAGGCTTAAACTATTATTAAAAATTTAAATAAATTTAGAAAATATTCCCTCAGAACAGTAGTAGCCTTGTTTGTAAGAAACTGGACTTCTTATACCTGTTTTGAATGTTAGAGAGTGAATTCCTTCCTTTTCTTTGCATTCCTTCAATAGCATTTCTAGTTTCGCTACCCTCTACCACACCCCAGCCTCCCCTCCATTTTCACTGTAGGCAGGTGAGCCTTTGGAAAACAATAGCCTGGATATGGAAGCTGAGCCATTACTCAGATAACCCTTTTCTTAATTCATGTAGGGGAACAGAATTTGCCATGCTAAAATATATCTCTTTGTCCTATTAATGATTTTGAGCTGGTTATTTTCTAGAAAACAGCATATGTGTGTATGTGTGTAAGTGTGTAATGTGTAATGTAATGTGTGTAATGTGTGTATGTGTAAGTCTGCCAGGCTCCTGTCTCTATGGAATTTCCCAGGCAAGAATACTGCATTAGGTTGCTATTTCCTTCTCCAGGGGATCTTCCTGACCCAAGGATTGAACCCATGCCTCTTGTGTCTCCTGCATTGGCAGGCAGGTGGTTTCTTTACCACTGTACCCCCTGGGAAGCCCAGGAAACAGCATACATGGGAAAAACTCTGAAAATCCTTTGGTAAGAAACGTTTGCATTTGTAAGGAAAATCTCTGTTTGTAAGGGTGTCTCCCTCCAAGTAACTGGAAGAAGAGGATGACCAAATCTCTAGACACTTCTCAATGGAGAAGTCAAGGACTTAAATCTGTACCACAACCTTACCCTTCTTTACTGTGCAAAATGCACAACATGAGAGATGCAAATTCAGTTTTATTTGGTGCAATGAGGACTGTGGCCAGGGAGACAGCATTTCAGATAGCCATGAAAAACTGCCCCAGAGAAGTAGAGGAGAAGGGTTAGGGAAGGTCAGTTTATGTGATTTTGATGAAGAGGGAGTCCATGAAATCAAGCACACATTTTTGCAGAAGGTTTCTGATAATTACACAGAGCAGTCATCACCATGAAGGAATTCAGTGCTTTCAGATATGAGGAGATGCAAGAATTGGGCTCATAAAATCAACTCCTGAAAATATCTAACCATCTGAAGACCTGTGCCAGTTTTTCAAGAGCCGGGGGTGACTCATTTCTGCTCTCCACCCTAAACTCCCTTTCAGTTCTGCTCAGTTCAGTCGCTCAGTCGTGTCTGACTCTTTGTGACCCTGTGAATCACAGCACGCCAGGCCTCCCTGTCCATCACCAACTCCAGGAGTTCACTCAGACTCACATCCATCGAGTCAGTGATGCCATCTAGCCATCTCATCCTCTGTCGTCCCCTTCTCCTCCTGCTCCCAATCCCTCCCAGCATCAGAATCGTTTCCAATGAGTCAACTCTTCGCATGAGATGGCCAAAGTACTGGAGTTTCAGCTTTAGCATCATTCCTTCCAAAGAACAGCCAGGGCTGATATCCTTTAGAACGGACTGGTTGGATCTCCTTGCAGTCCAAGGGACTCTCAAGAGTCTTCTCCAACACCACAGTTCAAAAGCATCAATTCTTCAGTGCTCAGCCTTCTTCACAGTCCAACTCTCACATCCATACATGACCACTGGAAAAACCATAGCCTTGACTAGACGGACCTTGGTCAGCAGCTGCAGCAGCACATGATTTAATCCTTGTAGAGGTAGATGGCAAGTACCCAAAGCAAGTGCCAAAGTGTAGCTGATACTGGTAACTCCATATTGACTCTCCCCACCCTGAGCATCCTCTTTTGTCTTTGGCTGAGGATGGTATTTAAGGTGAGGGCTTCTGCCATTTGGGTGATTTGCTCAGTTTTTCTGGGTCTCTCCTATGTATATATATTATTAAACTTTTAAAAAAATTTCTTCCTTCCTTATCCATTTTTGTCCTAGACTTAAGTAAATGAAAGGCCACACGATCCTGACCTGAATTGCTATCAAAATGACTTGTGTGTTGCTTCCAAAATTTTAGGAACATTGTAAGTAGACTGCTGATAAAATGTGGCCACTTTTTAGACCCAGAAGCCAATTACAAAATTTTCCGTCATTAAGAATAACTCCTAAAGCCATAGCAGTGATGAAGTCTAATTGCCAAAATAAAGAGTAGAAGAGTAAATAATTTATTTTTTTTTGGCTGGGTCAGCAGCTTTTCATGATATGAAAGTGTCATGATTTTATCCATGGTACTCATTTTTTTTAACCATAGAATTATTATTCTATTACTACTATAGGAGCTGTAGAGTTTTATACCACATCTTTATTTATCTTACCATTTTTTTCTATAAAACTGTATTCAAAAATCTGTATTCTTCAGCTGATCAGAACAAATTCTCATACATCTTCTGATTCTACTTATGACTTTCCCATATGAAAAGGCCAAAAAAGAGAATGTCTGCTCTACTCAGAATTCTCTGGCACATTTTTGCAGTTCACTGAGGAAGATGGATGGGATCTTTCTGCAGCAGATGATGAACAAGAATTATAAGCAAATGGTAGTGTGTATTTCAGAGGACACACATTCAGAAAATACTTGAAAGAAGCAGTAGGGAAAGCAGGGGCTGCTAGACAAATTTTTTTCTGAAAAAGAGCTAACAGGCAACCCAGCAAAACAGGATAGCAACTTTCATAAAAGAAAACTGTAATAAATTAGGCCCTTTGGTTTCTTAAAAATGCAAGAATGATTCTGAAAATGTGGCCTTTGTGCACTGATGCCAAATTGAATCTCAGAATTTTGGGTGAAGTGAAAAAGAATGGCTTTATTTCTTTGCCGGGTAAAGGGGGACACAGCAGGCCTATGCTGTCAAAAACTGTTTCCCAACCCAGAAGGATCTGCTGAGGAGTTTCATAGCAATGGTTCCAAAAGCAGGGTTGCCAATGAGGATCAGGATGTGTGCAAGGTCTTTAATCTGCCTCAGATGTCTCCTAAAATAAGAATGATCCTTAAATTGGGTCCTTAAGCCATGCATACTTAATTACAGTAGAAGAATCTAAAATAAAATTTAAATTACAAATGTGGATAATATCTAATTACTAATTTATTTGTTTTTGGCCTATTGATGCTCACTGCAATCAAATGCAAACTTCTTACTAATATAAATGAAATATTGAAGGTAGGTCTGCCTTTCTTTTATCATCTCTCCACTCAGTTGTTTATTCAGAACCATGTGCCTTTCTCACTTAGAGAATAAAGTAAATGAAACATTTTCACCTGTAATAATCTTGAGGGCACCTAAATTCTGAGATTTAGGCATGCAAAGGGAACATCTTTGTTTCAGAATCCAAGATTAGGCTCTGAATTGAATGTATCTTTACTCATCTACCATGTGAAGTACGCACTATAGGTCAAACTTCACACTAGGAATGGAGGTGTAATGACGAACAAGGAACCATTAGAGGGTGTGGTACAGTAGGGTCAGTGATGACTTCTCAAATGTGGCAACAGCCAAGCTCACCAGTTACAGAAAGTACATTATTAAGTAGTCCATTTCAACTGCATTATGTTTTAGTATTAGAAACATTTTGAAAATTGAAGCCAGGGCGCTGCCAGGATGAAGTGTGATTTACATTCAAAGCTTAAGAGTTCCCCCTTCATTCATCTAAAGGCTATTCAAAGTTTCGGGCAAGGAAGAAAAATGATCAGAAATTCACTGCCTTCAGGCAAGCAGTTTAATCAAGTGGTGGAATGAAATAGATGACAAAGGAGTGGACAAGTCAAGGCAGTATGCATAGAACAGTTTGGTGCTGCTGCTGCTGCTGCGAAGTCACTTCAGTCGTGCGGGACTCTGTGCGACCCCATAGATGGCAGCCCACCAGGCTCCCCCGCCCCTGGGATTCTCCTGGCAAGAACACTGGAGTGGGTTGCCATTTCCTTCTCCAATGCATGAAAGTGAAAAGTGAAAGTGAAGTCGTTCAGTCATGTCCGACTCTTTGCGACCCCATGGACAGTAGCCTGCACCAAGCTCTTCCATCCATGGGATTTTCCAGGCAAGAATACTGGAGTGGGGTGCCATTGCCTTAACTGTATGGAAAAGAATATGGAAATGTTAAGGCACTATGGACTTGATGGTATAGGGAAACAGAATTTGCCACCCCAAAATATGTGTCTTTGGCATATTAATTATTTTAAGCTGATTATTTCTAAGGAAAAGCAGACATGTGAGCAACTCTGAAAACCAAGTAGGATTTACATTTTTATAAGAAACATTTCCATTCATAAGGGATATCTCCATTTGTAAGGGCATCTCCTTTGCTGTACCTGGAAGAGGAGGATGACCAAATCTCAGGAAACTTCTCGAAAGAGAAAACAAGGATTTGAATCTGAATAGCAATCGTATCTTGCTTTTCTTCAGTTCGGTTCAGTCGCTCAGTCGTGTCCAACTCTTTGCGACCCCATGAATCGCAGCACACCAGGCCTCCTTGGCCATCACCAACTCCCGAAGTTTACCCAAACTCATGTCCATCCAGTCAGTGATGCCATCCAGCCATCTCATCCTCGGTCGTCCCCTTCTCCTCCTGCCCCAATCTTAGTAAACACTCAAAACTGAATCTCCCGACCCTCAACATCATCTTTTATCTTTGGCTGAGGATGATATTTAAGGTAAGAGCTTCTGCTATTTTGGCAAGTTACTCTTTCCCTGGATCTCTCCTGTGTTTGTTCCTGAGTCCAAGCTCTTACTAGTCGCTGCACAACAAGCCACTAAATCCAGAGACAAGTTGCTGGGGCAAGGAATAGCCACCTGAGTAGATAGTAGAATACTATCCCAAAGAACCATCTTGTCCAGGTTTGGATGCTAATTTCTTTTATAGAAGAAATTTCCTTCTTTTGGAGAAGGAAATGGCAACCCACTCCAGTATTTTTGCCTGGAGAATCCCATGGACGGAGGAGCTTGGTGGGCTACAGTTCACGGGTCGCAAAGAGTCAGACACGACTGAGCGACTTCACTTTCACTTTCACTTTCTTTTATAGAACAAAGAAGGGGAGATAAGGAGGTAAAATAAAAAAGGTGTACGTTGTTGCAAATATTTCCTAGTTCTGGCCAGGCTTCACAATTAATTTCTTCTTTCCCGCAGCCATTTACAGATGGGCCTGGTCAGGATACTTTCTGTGAGCTGAACAAAGGTATTTTAGTTCAGGCATGGGAAAGCATGGAGATGGGCCATTAAGTATCACTCATTCAATTGTTCAGTTACTCAGCCGTGACCGACTCTTTGCAACTCCATAGACTATAGCCTGCCAGACTCCTCTGTCCTTGGGATTTTCCAGGCAAGAATATTGGAGCAGATTGCTATTAGGTATACTTTAAGCTATAGGCAACATCCCTTTAGTGATTAACTTTAGTGATTAAAAGCGATAAATACAAAGGTAAAAGAAACAGATCCAGTATGGAGTCAGATTTTTTCCTCCCTATTACATGTATACATGTTATAAACTTTTGTTTGATTTTCTCCTGTTAATCTGTCTCATGTCAGTTTAATTCTTAGACCAGCTGAAAGAACCTAGTAGGTAAAGGAGAATTTCTTCCTCCATGACAATGGGAAGGCTTTTTTTTTTTACTACCATGAATATTAATTCCAAGCATATATGTTCAACAGATCAGAAAGTCAGTGGATTCTTTACCATCTGAGCCACCAAAGAAGCCCAGAAAGAAATTGAGCAAATATAAAAGGGTAATCGATGAGACATACTCCATAAAGTAATGGGAGAAGTGCCAGAACAAGAGTTTGTTGGCAGAGTTTATCTTGAAAAAGAATAATTCTTTGTACTGAGAAGGAAAGGATGGTCTCAGATGAAGAAACAATGAAACACTTCAGTTGCATATAATTTCTCACTGTTCCCACACAGGTCAAACTTTTCATGCCTCTGTGCATTTACACAGAATGCTTCCTCTGCTTACAATTTTCTTCCCTAGTTTTTCCACTTAGCTCATAAAATTCTTCAGTGAACTCTATTCCTGTTTCTGTCCTACACAGATTTTTTTACTGCATAAGTCCTCCCAACTACTTATTACATGCCAAAATTACAGCCATTAGTTTGTTCAACTATTAAAAAACATTTTAAAATGCTTACTATATAAGAAGTGTGGTTTTAGTCTGTGGACTCACAGAATTTATAGGATATGCATAAATCCTGCCTGCATTAAGCTTAGCCTCTAGTGGGGAAGACACACAATAAACAAGAAAGCAACAAATAAATAAGATACTTTCAGTTTTAGTAAGTGCTATGAAAGAAACAAGCAAAGGGAAAAGAAAAAATAAAAGGGGTCAGAGAGTGAGGTGGTTTCTACTTCAGATAGGAGGATCAGGATGAAGAAGATGATGCCCTTAGTTCAGTTCAGTTCAGTCACTCAGTCATGTCTGACTCTTTGCGACCCCATGAATTGCAGCATGCCAGGCCTCCTTGGCCGTCACCAACTCCCGAAGTTTACCCAAACTCATGTCCATCCAGTCAGTGATGCCATCCAGCCATCTCATCCTCTGTCGTCCCCTTCTCCTCCTGCCCCCAGTCCCTCCCAGCATCAGAGTCTTTTCCAATGAGTCAACTCTTCACATGAGGTGGCCAAAGTACTGGAGTTTCAGCCTTAGCGTTATTCCTTCCAAATAATACCCAGGACTGATCTCCTTTAGAATGATGCCCTTAAGCCAACCTCTAAACAAAGAGAAATAAATACCATGCCAACAGTTTTGTGAATGAGCACTGGGTAAACAGAAGACAGCATGTGCAAAGGTCCTGAGAAGGAACATAAGAAAGGAACTAATAAAGCTGATAAAAACACCCCAGGGGCTAGAGAAGTGTTGTCTATCCAGTAGGAATTCACAGGTGAATTGAAGTTTAAATCTAAATTTAAATTAATATTACATAAAATTTGAAATTCAGTTTTTAGCATCACTGTCCATGTCTCAAGTGCTCTAGAACCAGGTGAAGCTAGTGCCTGTTGTGTTGGATGATGCAAAAACAAAATATTTTCATCATCTTGGAAAGTTCTATTAATATTATCTGGGATAATGCATCAGTGAGGGCATAGCAAGTAAAATGGAGAAAAACAAAAGCTGTAGACACAGAGGAAAAGATACCAGACAGAACTTGAAGGGCCTTGAACATGCAGTTATCATAGAGCATAACCCTTCTCTGAGCCTGTTAATGGAAGGATTCATCCCTGTTGTTCTAGACAAAGAAACATCAAAACATTTTTGATAAATAAGCTAATATATGAATGAGTGAAAGTTTAGGTCATTGTATCAAGTTGGTTTAAGCTCTTCCCATCATTTAAAGAGAATGACTCAAACAAGATTGATACTAGAAAATGCTGAAAGCAAAAAGGAAAGCTATTTGAAAGAGCTCTTGGATCTTAGTAAAGTAGAAGTTAGCTGTTGAAAGTGAGAGTGGAAGGAATGGTTGCTAGAAACAAATGCTATAGGAAATGTAAGGGAGAGTTAGGTGATTTAAAAAAGAAAGCTGAGTTAGTTGAGATTAAATGGTTTAAACTTTTAGTATTCTCAATCATCAAGATTTCCCTGCTTTCTCTGTAAAAGAAATCAGGCAAGAATATTCATATCTTCATTCATACGTACTTTATGCCAGGAAGTATTCTAGATGGCTGGCAATTCCTTGTCAAGTAGGAATAAGCAGATACCAAAAGAAAGAAGTAATTTTAAACTTTGACTTATTGTAAAGATATAAGCTGACAGAATAAAGAGTAATAGCGAGCAGAATAGATACATTAGGTTGGAAGCATGGAGACTGGCAGTGAAATCGACATGTTGGGACATTCTGGTGTGTAACACGACATTGTTGATAATAGAAGCCAATTTTTAATAAGAATGTGAAAGGTGTATAAGGAAAATATAAAAAGGTTAAAGTTGGCAATTCAAATAAGAACACAGATTTGGTAACATAATACATAGCACCTTTAGAAGGTAATATGACTGTGGTCAAATAGAAACTTGGAATTGAGATAATGAAACTGGAGCAACAGTAAATAGTAGCAGATATAATTGAATTTAGCTTAATCGTGCTTTCACAGGGAAACCCTCCCCTTACTGCTTCAATTAGGTCAATCCTTTAATATACACTGTTATAGCAGAATACATTTATCTTTCATAGCAGAGTTGTCATTTTAAGTGGCCTTTTTGATACTTTGACAGGAAGGCTGATGATAGTCTTTGGAATTGAACAAAGATGAAAGTAAATAAGTTAAATTGAAAAAGATGGAGATTTGCAAGGAACTGTAGAGTCATGATATTAGAAAAAATGGTGAGAACATTGATGTGAAAAAAGATGATGCCAGGAGGCGAATTGGACTGGAAAATTATCAGGTGCTACAATGAAGAAAGGTCTAAAGTACATCAACTAGGAATATCATAATGAAGTCAAGATTACTGAGAACTTTACTCACAATAAAAGGAATCAGTGTGAAGGAATCCTTTCAGGCATAGTGAACTAAGACTGAGCATGAAAAGAGATAATTTTGGTGGGTAGTATTCTGGAAATTGCCTGGAGACTGGAGTTGTATGGAAATAGGCATTCTAGTGGGAAGTTTTATTTCTTTGAAAAGGTGAAGAATTAATTGACTTACCCCAGATTTTCAACGGAAGCACTGGTTGTACTAGGGAGGATAGATCCAAAATTATGTAGAGCCTCAAGTTTGAGGCATGACTCAGCCTCTCATGGATTGACCTACATTTGTATCATGCTTTAAAATTAGCAAAATAAATTTTAAATGGAGGTACATGGAAATCAACTGTTTTGCTCACTTTTACATAGCTATGGAATGGCCAAGTTTAGACTCAGACATCAGTTCCATTTATTTTATATCGCAAGGTTACAAGTGGACAGATGGCAGAATGCAAGCCTAAGAGTAATCCATAGCAGATGTGATAACCCTAATGATAGCAGCTGCGATTGTTGAGCATCCATTTTATAAGAACTGTATTAGGAATTTTTCATGAGATGGTAATCATTTGAGCTGGTCACAAATATTTATTTTCTCTTCTTCTGAGTAAGTGATGGGATTGTAATTTCCCAGTTCAACCTTGTTGAACTGAATATGGCCTTGTTGCTGTCATTAGCTAATGACTTGGGAAGGGAAGTGACGTGTGTCACTTTTGTGCTGAGCATTTACTTGTCTGTGTACAACCTTCCTGAGTGCTCTTTTCCCTCTGCCACATGGCTGGAAATGTTCCAGATGCTGGCTATTCCAGATAGTGAGGAATAACTGTAGGTACAACTTCCGGCCACCTCTTGAGTAGCCATGTACTGAAATAGAAAATACATCTTCATTAATACACTTGTGAAAATCAGATAAGATGAGGTATGTGTAACATTCAGGAGGATTTAGAGTGCGTTGCAGTAACAAACAACCCAAAATCTTACTGCTGATGAAAACAAAACGGCCTTAAAGTGCGAACACTGGAAAGACAGAAAATTGTTATTGGAGGCTAAGGAGGAGACCTTTTTTATTCAGTTACAAACATTTCAGAGTGTTGCAAGTGCTAAGTATAGCTAAGAATTGGTGAGTTTGGGTAAGGAGACTCTCCAGCATATGTTGGAAGTGCCAACTGCTTTCTTTTATCTGTGTATGATAAGGTGTGGCTGTAGAAGAGGTGAACTAATGTAAGTCTTATTCAGTTTCTAACAAATCTGTAGGAAACATAAAGGATTTAGGACGTACTCAGTTAAAAACAAAACAACAAAGCAAAACAAGCAAACAAACAGAACTCTCACACACAACTGTTTTTCATCCTGTCTCTCTGTACAACCAGCAAAAGATTATCAAAGTAGCACATGCCTTAAGGCAGCAGTCCCCAACCTTTTTGGCACCAAGGACTGGTTTCATAGAAGACAATTTTCCATGGACTGGGGCATGGCTTTAGGATGATTCAAGTGCAATACATTTGCTGTGCACTTTATTTCTATTATTGTTACATCAGCTCCACCTCAGATCATCAGGCATTAGGTCCTGGTGATTGGGGACCCCTGCCTTCAGGCATATATCAAATCCAGGGCATTGCCAATAAATTGTAGCCCCAGAGTAAAGTAGAAATCAGGGGTGTGGCTGAAAGCTTCTTTAAAACACATCAAAAAGATTTACGGCAAGCCTTAAAAGAATCTTTATTTATTTATTTCTGGCTGCACTGGGTCTTCATTTGCCGAAAGCCAGTGTGAGGAATCCCGCCCGTGACAAGGTCATGAGGAAAGAAGCTGACATACAGCAAGGTCGTGATCAGACTTCAGGGGTCCCCCTGGAATTTCCTGAGCATGTACCCCAACAAAAAAAAACAAAAATCTGCCGGCTTTTGTACTCTGCTTTTCCACTCTTCTGATATTCTCTGGAAAAAAGTCAAATCAGGGCTTTAGTCTTCTGCATTTGAAAGGGATGTTTCAGTTAAACCCCCTCTGATAGCTCTCTAGCTTGCCTAACAGGTTCCCCGGACCTCTTACAGCTTGTGAATTGCTTGCAGCCCCCCAACTGCGAGAGGCACAAAACTTAAAAGCATCTTAAAGATACAGAGCCTTTTCTAAAGACTTAAAAATTATATTGGTAGAGGGTTTTCACTGTTGACTCAATGGCTGCTGCCAGGCCTCCATATTCTTTATCTTTTAGGCACCTGGGAGGATGTTAATCAATGTAAACAGGATATGGAAAAAGATCTATAGTAGTTTTGATGTTAGCAACACTAGACTTTTGAGTTAATTACTTTTCTCTTTGTTATATATCACTGCACTCCTCTTGTGTCCTTGCTATGTAAGAATGTAACTTTATTTAGTGCTTTCTGAGAATGGCACCAGACTTTGGGAAGATCAACACAAATAAGTCTTCTGGTTGACAAACCCTTATCAGAAAAAAGGCTGTGAAATGTTAATTGGCCCTTTATGGCCAGAAGATGATGTAAATCACCTAAGACTTGTGTATACAATTAGGTATGCAGAGCGAAAAGCCTGGTTTTGATAAGAGTCTGGACTGCTAACACTGCATAATTTTGTATCACCCATTGATCTTTATGTATAATCGAAAAAAGGTATAAAAGGCCTTTCTAGACAATAGGGGCCGGAGCCTGTCACTGGACTGGTTTCCCCCGTGTCTCTCTCTCTCTCTTTCTCCCTTTCCCTCCCTCTCCTCTTTACTTTAATTTCAGGCTGAATTCCCATCTGGGGCGCGGAGGCTCGCCAAGTCTACTTACTTGCCCTGGCTGTTAAAACCCGCTCGAAAGGGAGCCTAAGGCGAAGCACCCTTATAAATTCAAGCGAGTGCCGGTGGCCCAACGTAGATGGTGCAAATTCCTTGTCTGGGATTTTATTGGTCTTCCACATAATCCAAGTTATTCAGCCCTCTTTCTACACTTAATTTTCCTACTATACTATTGTTTCTTAATCTAATCTTATATTAATAAACAAATAAGTTTTTCTCACGCCAACGCCATCCCCGCTTCGAATTCCCTGGATTCACCGGGGCTGGACCCCGGCATTCATTGCTTTGCACAGGCATTTTCTAGTCCTGGTGTGCAGGGGCTACTCTTTGTGGTAAGCTGACTTCTCATTGCTGTAGCTTCTCTTGGTGTGCAGCACAGGCTCCAGGCACTCAGGCTTCAGTAGTTGCAGCACGTGTGTTCAGTTCAGTTCAGTCGCTCAGTCGTGTCCAACTCTTTGCAACCCCATGAATCACAGCACGCTAGGCCTCCCTGTCCATCACCAACACACGGAGTTCACTCAGACTCACGTCCATTGAGTCAGTGATGCCTTCTAGCCATCTCATCCTCTGTCGTCCCCTTCTCCTCCTGCCCCCATCCCTCCCAGCATCAGAGTCTTTTCCAATGAGTCAACTCTTCTCATGAGGTGGCCAAAGTACTGGAGTTTCAGCTTCAGCATCATTCCTTCCAAAGAAGTCCCAGGGCTGATCTCCTTCAGAATGGACTGGTTGGATCTCCTTGCAGTCCAAGGGACTCTCAAGAGTCTTCTCCAACACCACAGTTCAAAAGCATCAACTCTTTGGCACTCAGCCTTCTTCACAGTCCAACTCTCACATCCATACATGACCACAGGAAAAACCATAGCCTTGACTAGACGGACCTTAGTCAGCAAAGTAATGTCTCTGCTTTTGAATATACTATCCAGGTTGGTCATAACTTTTCTTCCAAGGAGTAAGCGGCTTTTAATTTCATGGCTGCAGTCACCATCTGCAGTGATTTTGGAGCCCCCAAAAATAAAGTCTAACACTGTTTCCACTGTTTTCCCATCCATTCCCCGTGAAGTGATGGGACCGGATGCCATGATCTTCGTTTTCTGAATGTTGAGCTTTAGGCCAACTTTTTCACTCTCCACTTTCACTTTCATCAAGAGGCTTTTTAGTGCCTCTTCACTTTCTGCCATAAGGGTGGTGTCATCTGCATATCTGAGGTCCTTGATATTTCTCCCGGCAATCTTGATTCCAGCTTGTGCTTCCTCCAGTCCAGCGTTTCTGATGATGTACTCTGCATGTAAGTTAAATAAGCACATGTGTATGTGCGTGCTAAGTTGCTTCAGTCATGTCCAACTCTTTGCAACTCAATGAACCATAGCCCACCAGGCTCTTCTGTCCGTGGGATTCTCCAGTCAAGAATACTGAAGTGGGTTGCTGTGCCCTCCTCTAGGGGATTCTCCAACCCAGGAATTGAACCTAGGCCATTTATAATGAAGAGTGAAGGGTGACTCATAGTAAAGAGTGGAGAATCACTCCCAGGGAACATGACTAGTCTCTAATCAAGGAATTGGTGACTTGTGCTTGCCTGGATTTCAGAATTGTGTAGATATTTCTGTCTCTCACTCTCTTTTTCAATGTGTCTATTGTATTTCCTACTTGTCACCATTTTGTGTCAGGTGTGTATTTTATGTATCTCCCCCACACACACAACATACAGAACATAAGTTATTACTGTGGGAGACAGACAACTTGTGTCACTATTTCACAGGTCTTAAGCCACAAGGGAAGCCCAAGAATGCTAGAGTGGGTAGCCTATCCCTTCTCCAGTGGATCTTCCCTACCCAGGAATCGAACTGGGGTCTCCTGCATTGCAGGTGGATTCTTTACCAACTGAGCTATCAGGAAGCCCTAAGATCAAATAAGATGATGTACCTTGACCCAGTTTAAGTGACACGTTCCTCAACTTCAAGTTTGAGCCAATGTGATATTAGGGTAAGACTTCACAGGTCTTGGGTGTGGGGGTGGGTAGACTTTGCATATAGAAAGGATGTGGATTCCTGGGGACCAAAGAGCAGATAGTGGTGGTTTACAAAAATAATCTCAAAATTAGCCACACTTCTCAATATGCATGACCCTCTTCTATCCTTTCCACTTAAATCTGTCTGGCTCAGATTATTTTTGGGGGGTAGGGGTGCAATGGGTCTTTGTTGCTGTGTGAGCTTTCTCTACTTACAGAGAGCAGAGACTTCTCTCTAGCTGTGGTGCTCAGGATTCCCACTGCAGCAGCTTCTCTTATGGGGTTTCAGTAGTTGTGGCATGTGGGCTCAGGAGTTGCAGCTCCCAGGCATGAGAGCACAGGCTCAGTTGTTGTGGTGCACAGGCTTAGCTGCTCCATGGCATGTGGGATCTTCCTGGAATAGGGATCAAACTGGTGTGGCCTGCATTGGAAGCTGGATTCTTAACCACTGGACCACCAAGGAAGTTCTGGCTCAGAGCTTTGACTAACAGAATGTATAGGAAATTATTCTGTGTTGTTTCCAAAATTAGGTCTTGAGAAGTCTTGTAGCTATATTTGGGCCCCTTGGAACATTCACTCTTGGAATCCAGCAGACTTGCTATGAGGGGCTTGAGACACACGGCAAGGCCATGGGTAGGCATACATATGGATAGCCGCTGCAGAACTCCCTGCCAATAGCCTGAATCAATTGTTAGCCATGTGAGTGATGCATCTTGGAGATTCAATCCACTGAAACCTTCAGATATCACCAGCTTAACTCTTAACAGATTGTGAATGACATCAGAGACCTCAAGTCAAAAACACCCAGCTGATCCCAGTTCATAAACATCACTGTCAAAGAGAATAATACATTTTTGTTTTAAGTTACTTAAAATTTCTAAGTTTTGGTGTGGTTGTTACTCATGGAGATACAATCAGACAGACACTTAGCACTGTCCATATACATGTTCTAATTTCCATTGTAGATAAAAAGCACCTTGAGAATATGATCTATATCTGGTTCATTTTTTAATCTACTGTGTTTTTTTTGCATGTTTTCCTTATGTATTCAGTAAATAGTTATTAAATGAATGAACAGACACTTTCTACACTACTAGTGTCCTACAGAAACCTTATTTTTAAACAAAGCACAGAAAAAAAAAATAATTAGCAGAAAATATGTTTGTTATGTTATAGTGTCTTTGTTTCTGCTTTCTAATTTGTGTGATATTATCATTTTCCCATCAGTTTTAGATGAGGACCACTGCTTCTGAGTAAATAAGCATCATCAGAGAATAAGATTTTGGAATCAGAAAGATTTTGGTTACATTCTGGTGTGAAATTCTAATTATTTAATCTTCAGTGAGTCATTTACTTAACTTTAGTAAGGCATTCAATTATTAACCTTCATCACTTGTGAAATGAAGAAGAATCTATGTAGTTCATAAAGAAAGAAAGTGAAATTGCTCAGTCGTGTCTGACTCTTTGCGACCCCGTGGACTGTAGCCCGCCAGGCTCCTCTGTCCATGGGATTCTCCAGGCAGGAACACTGGTGTGGGTTGCCATTTCCTTCTCCGGGGGATCTTCCCAACCCAGGGATAGAACCCTGGTCTCCTGCATTGCAGGCAGATGCATTATCCTCTGAGCCACCAGGGAAGCCCCAATGTTGTTCTAAAAGATTATACAAAATTAAGTCTTAAAGGATAGTGCCTGGCATACAGCAAAAGTTAAATATACAGGTATTATTTTTGATTTTGCTTTTTAGATTTTCATATAGTAAAACTGACTTTTTGGTAAATACGTCTATGAATATTAACACTTATATAGTTTCATGTAA
Organism: Budorcas taxicolor; assembly: GCF_023091745.1. Taxonomy (NCBI): domain Eukaryota; kingdom Metazoa; phylum Chordata; class Mammalia; order Artiodactyla; family Bovidae; genus Budorcas; species Budorcas taxicolor. The sequence continues at coordinate 45,120,931 of NC_068912.1, read as the reverse complement.
CCAACACCACAATTTAGATATAGAACAGAGCCATCACTCTCAAACCTCTGATTTTATCCCTTTCTGGTCACACTCTCCCCAACGCCTACCGCTTACAACCGCTCATCTGTTTCCTATCACTGTAGTTTTGCCTTTTCTAGAATGTCATATAAATAGAATTACATAGCACATAAACTTTTGAAAATGGCTCCAATCACCTAGCAATCTGTCTTTTTAATTGGTATGTGTGTTTAAACCATTTATATATAATGTAATTATTGATATGTGCATTGAAAAGTTAGAATTTCGGTATCAGTTCAGTTCAGTTCAGTTCAGTCACTCAGTCATGTCGGACTCGTTGCGACGCCATGAATCGCAGCACGCCAGGCCTCCCTGTCCATCACCACCTCCCAGAGTTCACTCAAACTCACGACCATCGAGTCGGTGATGCCATCCAGCCATCTCATCCTCTGTCGTCCCCTTCTTCTCCTGCCCCCACTCCCTCCCAGCATCAGAGGCTTTTCCAATGAGTTAACTCTTCTCATGAGGTGGCCAAAGTACTGGAATTTCAGCTTCAGCATCATTCCTTCCAAAGAAATCCCAGGGCTGATCTCCTTCAGAATGGACTGGTTGGATCTCCTTGCAGTCCAAAGGACTCTCAACAGTCTTCTCCAACATCACAGTTCAAAAGCATCAATTCTTTGGTGCTCAGCCTTCTTCACAGTCCAACTCTCACATCCACACATAACTACTGGAAAAACTATAGCCTTGACTAGACGGACCTTAGTCAGCAAAGTAATGTCTCTGCTTTTGAATATGCTATCTAGGTTGGTCATAACTTTTCTTCCAAGGAGTAAGCGGCTTTTAATTTCATGGCTGCAGTCACCATCTGCAGTGATTTTGGAGCCCCCAAAAATAAAGTCTGACACTGTTTCCACTGTTTCCCCATCTATTTGCCATGAAGTGATGGGACCAGATGCCATGATCATCGTTTTCTGAATGTTGATCTTTAAGCCAGCTTTTTCGCTCTCCTCTTTCACTCTCATCAAGAGGCTTTTTCGTTCCTCTTCACTTTCTGCCATAAGGGTGGTGTCATCTGCATATCTGAGGTGATTGATATTTCTCCTGGCAATCTTGATTCCAGCTTGTGCTTCTTCCAGCCCAGGGTTTCTCATGATGTATTCTGCATATAAGTTAAATAAGCAGGGTGACAATATACAACCTTGATATACTCCTTTTCCTATTTGGAACCAGTCTGTTGTTCCATGTCCAGTTCTAACTGTTGGTTCCTGATCTACATATAGGTTTCTCAAGAGGCAGGTCAGATGGTCTGGTATTCTCACCTCTTTCAGAATTTTCTACAGTTTACTGTGATCCACACAGTCAAAGGCTTTGCAAAGTCAATAAAGCAGAAATAGATGTTTTTCTGGAATTTAGGTATAGCATTTTAGTATTTATTTTCTTCTTATTTTTTTCTATTATCTTTCCTCTGTTTCTTCTTTCTTGATTTTTTTTTTTTCGGATTGTTTCATTTCTCAATTTCCATTTTTAAATGTATTTATTGAATTTTATATTATATCTATTTGTTGCCATTTTTCAGTGATTCCCTAGAGGTTGTAATATGCATACTTAACTTTTTATACTCTATTTGTAGTTAATATTTATCACTTCAAGTGGAATATAGAAATCTTAACACCTATTAGTAGGACTCTTTAACTTTCCTTCTTAGTTTGCAGTTTCATGTGTGTTATATTACATATATAGAAAACCTTATCTGACCATGTTAAGTTTTCTTCCAACTCTTATACATATTTTAAAGAATTTAATAAAAAATGGTTTAATATATTTACACAGATATTTACCATTTCTATTTCTTCCTTTGTTCTTAGGTTTTCAAGTTTCCCTATGGCATCATTTTTCTTCTGGCAGGTCTACTGAAACTAAATTCTTTTTGTTTTCCTTGTTCCTGAGAACATCTTTATTTCACCTTCACTCTTAAAAATACTTTCAGTGGACACAAAATTCTAAGATGACCATTCTTTACCTTTACTTTAAAAATATTCCATTCCATTCTGGCCCACCTGATGCTGATGAGAAATCCATAGTTATTAGAATCATCACAAACCTACATATTATGCATTATTTTTCTCTGACTGTTTTTAGGTATGTTTGTTTGATCTTTAGTTCCAGAAATTTCATTATCATGTGTCTGTGTGTGGATTCCTTTGAGTTTATCTTCTTTAGAACTTGCTGAATCTTTCAAATTTGTAAATTTAGACCTTCTAACAAATGTAAGGAATTTTCAGCCATTCAAATATTTTTTTTCTGCATCACATTTTTTATCTTCTCCTTTGACTCCACTGACAAATGCTAGATGTTTTGATATTGTCCATCAGTCCCTGAAGTCCTATTTATTTATTTTGTATCTTTTTACTATCTGTTGTTCAGATTAGATAATTTTTAATGATTTATCTTCAAGGTCATTTTTGTTTTATTTATCATATTTTTTAGCTCTAAAATTTCTTATTAGTCTTTCTTACATCTTACCTTTACTTGCTGAGACTTTCCATCTTTCCATTTAGGTGTTCAGCTTTGCCTTTTGGGGAAGAGTTATAATAGCTGCTTTAAAGTCTATGTCTGTTAATTCTAAGATATGTGCCCTCTCAGCACTATCTATTGACTGTTTTTTTCTTGTGAGCTGATATTTTCCTGGTTCTTCATTTGGATTGTATCCTGGACATTTTGAATATTAGGCTATGAGATGCTGGCTCGTATTTAAATCCTGTGATAACAGTCAACTTTTTTGTTTAGTTTTGCTTTGCTAGACAATCAACCTACTTGGATTCAGGCTACAGTTTCCATCCCATCTCCTGTGGCGTGTGGGTGCAGTGAAAATCTTTTGCACAATTAACTCAGTAGGTGGTCTTGGATCTGAGAAGAGGTTTTGACCATAGTTCTCAAAGCATTTGGGATGCTGGTTGTGTACCAGATTCACACATGTGTAGCATAGGTATGTGAGCCCAGCAGTTACACATCAGTTTATGCAGTAACTCACTTGAGTTCCCTTCTCTCTGTAATCTCCTCAATACTTTTTGGTTCTCTAGGTTCCCATTTAATGGTCTTCTAATCAGAAAGTCAGGCTTTGAGTTTCCCTATTTTTCTACTTTCCACAATTGATACTGTAGCTGGGGTTTAGTAGCTTAGTGGTAAATGGACAAAGGAGGAATAAAAAGCAAATTTTCCCTCCAGTTCTTTGAATCACAGTTCCTTTGGTAATAAAAGGCCTTATCCTTTAGTATTTTAGGTGACTGCTCAGCTTCTGTGCCACTGAGGTCTTGCCTGGAGGCTGGGATAGGAGAGGAGAGAGAAGAAAAGAAAACAGAGGATTTACTCTGTTTCTTTCTGGACTTTATGAGTCTTCTTTCCAGCTTCTCAGTACAGAAATTTGAGGCTTTCTCTGTCCCTGTTGAGTGGCAATTCTAGGTTTCAGGTTACCTCTGTAGCCATGGCAGATGATAACAGAGAAATGGGAAAGATAATTACCTCTGGTTTGGTGATAGATCAAATTCTGGACTCTTTCCCAAATATTTCTGCTACCATTTAAGTGCTTAGATAGCTACATATCTATCTATGCCTCCTGTTCAGAGTTTATATCTGCATTCAGTTGGAGAGACAGGGCTTACTTCATCTTCCCCAGACTGGATTCACTAGAAATTACTTGAGCAAACGTCTATATAATGTAAAAACAACTTTTTATATGATTTTGCCAAGGTTTAGAATAATTTTTAATATTAAATGAACATGTAGACTATTCTGAATATATTCATATAGAATCATTCATAAAAGTACTGTATAATAAAGTAGTAATTTTAAGTGATAAAGGCTTTATATAGTGAAGTAATCATATTTTACATTCAACTTGTCATTCTCCTCTGATAGATTTCAATTTTATAAGATTTAAAGTACTTATGTTTGTTGTATGTCAAATTCATATTCCCCAGATGACAAACAAAAATATCTGGAACTGACAAAATAAATTAAATAAAAAAGAATCACCGGAAAAAAGTAGTAAAATAGTAGCGACCAAAATGTTAAGAAATTTAGCCATTTAACATATTTGGATATGACCATCTATTAAACATATTGCCATTTGTTTTCCTCAATAACTGGGATTCATGATTGAAAGCTTCATTTTTCATTTTGTTGTAGGCATTGTTCCACTCCTTCAACTAGAAAAACAAACTCATAGATCAGAAAATAAATTAAAATTTAAGGAAAATGGCCCCAACAGTACACTCTGGTGAAAGCCAGAAAAAAAAAGAAATATAAGGAAATATAAATCAGTCTGTCTTGTTAAGCAAATCTAAAGCAGTACTTAAAGACTCTGCATGAGGGAAATAGAACTTTCATGCCAGCTGTGGTTTCTACCTATTGTTGAGTCTAATGAATGGTTATTTCCCTTCTAATGTTTATTCTAGAATAACAATAAAGATCATTGATCTCAAATTCTAGGTTGTTTTTGCCAATCATCCACCTACAGTTTTATATTGTTTTTTATATAATGTTTTAAAGTTTCCTGCAAACAACAAAATCTCTTTTTTAAAAGAAAGACTTCTTAGGATCTACAGTAGTCATTTGTCACTCTATAATTGAAGCTAAAAATTCAGGACAGCATATTTCTTAGATTTTCTTTTGACATTGTGTTAGAGACTCTTTTGTTATTTTATTTTTATGTCATGTGCTAACAATCTGTTTTTCTCTGCTAAACTTCAGGACATCTCTACAGAGAAATGAAGCATGTCTTTGGAAATAACATATTTTGTTTTTAAAAAAATGGAAGAAAGCATTCTTTGACAAAGATGGGTTGAAACCTAGTTCAGAATGCCTATAGTAAAAGCTTATTTTTTGGCTTTCTATTTTTCAGCTGAATGCAAATGTATGATATTCCTCATAAGTGATAAAATGCTTTCTTTGGATTTCAAGAAAAAAGGACATATTAGATTAATCTGGGCCCAACATTCTTATCACCCCAAGCTTCAATAAAACAGAAGCTTCACCTGAGTAATCTAAGGAAAATGTAAGAAGCTTTAGAAAGGGGTCACACTGCTCAACCTGGCTCTGAAAAGAAATTCATATCCACATACCTATATTCTGTGCCCTGTCAACAAATGTTCCAAAATATTCCCATCTTAAACCTTTCTTTTCATCTTTTTCTTGGTGTTGCCTTATCTTTGGCTCTCCATCAACAACAGCATTCTAACATACTGAAACAGTACATGTGAGCACTTTTGAACATTTACATCAAAAATTTTATGTCACCAATGCAAAGATTACATTAGCTTTAAAGCTAGTAAATCAAGGGAATTTTATTCCAATGTGGATGATATCAAATTTGTTTTAAAAGTTTACCAACATTTGCTTCCTGAAAAATGCATATACATGTGCAGATGTGAAAAGTGAAAGAAAAGTACAGATATAATGTTTTAGTCATTCAATAAATAAGATTTGAGTACCTAATATTACACTAGTTAGTATTCCAGGCATTAAGAATTAATAAACCAAACAAGAATCTCTGTCAAAAGAATTTACATTCTACTTGAAGATGACAATGAACATAATATATAAATTATAAATATGCTAGAAAGCATTAAGTACTATTTTGTTGTTGTTTAGTTGACCAATCATGTCTGACTCTTTGCAACCCCATAGACTGTAGCCCACCAGGCTCCTCTGTCCATGATATTTCAATGCTGGGGTTGCGATATTAAGCATTAAAAATATGAGAAGGTCACATTTGGTCAAAGACTGGATAGAAGTAAGGAGATGATTATTTTGTTTAGCTGGTGGAAAAACTCTTCAGACAAGGGACCAATCAAAGCAAAGCCCCCAGACTAGTATGTGCCCAGACCATTGGAGAAAAACCCAAGATACTAATGTACACTGAGGAAAAAAGCAGCAACAGATACAATTAGAGAAGTAAGAAGGGCCTGAAGGCATATGGCCTTGTAGACCATTGACAAGAGGACGACTTTGTACTCTGACAGGGGAAGTCATTAGCACTTTCTGAGGAGACACTTGAGAATGTTACTTTCAAAGTATTATGCCAGCTGGTCTATTGAATATAAATGGAGAAAAGTGATGGAGAAAAGGAATGAAATAGGTAGGCCCGAGAGAAAGCTCTTGTGATAGTTCAGGTAAAAAAATGATGATGGTTTGGACCAGCATAGTGGCAATGGAAGAAGTGAAAACTGTAGGGTTTAAGATCTATTTTAAAAATAGAATCTACAGAGTTTACTCTATAGTTATATGTTATATGTATAGAGAGCCATAGGTGGCTCTAAGATTTTGGGACATGAAACCTGAGGGAATGAACTGTCCATTAATTAAGATATGAAAGTCTAAATGAGAATAAGGTTTTGAGGTGTAGAGAAGTCTTTCAGTAGGTAAAATTTACATTATCTATCAGAAACCCAAGTTGAGATGTCAGGAAGTATTTGAATATATATATATATAAGGTGAGAGATACAGGTTGAATATATACATTTGGGAATTTTCAATATGTAGATAGTATTTCATACATTTAGACTGAATGTAGTCACCAAGGGATGAATGCAGAAATTAGAGAGAAATATTCTTTATGGACTGGAATGGGTGAATTTAACTCATATGACCATTCTATCTACTACTGTGGGCAGGAATCCCTTAGAAGAAATGGAGTAGCCATCATAGCCAACAAAAGAGTCTGAAATGCAATACTTGGAGGCAATCTCAAAAACGACAGAATGATCTTTGTTCATTCAATATCACAAAAATCCAATCTATGCCAGTACCAGTAATGCTCAAGAAGCTGAAGTTGAATGGTTCTATGAAGACCTGCAAGACCATTCAGAACTAACACCCAAAAAAGATGTCCTTTTCATTATAGACGACTAGAATGCAAAAGTAGGAAGTCAAAAAACACCTGGAGTAACAGGCAAATTTGGCCTTGGAGTACAGAATGAAGCATGGCAAAGGCTAACAGAGTTTTGTTAGGAGAACACACTGGTCATAGCAAACACCCTCTTCCAACAAGACAAGAGAAGATTCTACACATGGACATCACCAGATAGCCAACACTGAAATGAGATTGAGAATATTCCTTGCAGCCAAAGATGGAGAAGCTCTATACAGTCAGCAAAAACAAGACCAGGAGCTGACTGTGGCTCAGATCATGAACACTTTATTACCAAATTCAGACTTACATTGAAGAAAGTAGGGAAAACCACTAGACCATTCAGATATGACCTAAATCAAATCCCTTGTGATTATACAGTGGAAGGGAGAAATAGATTTAAGGGACTAGATCCGATAGACAGAGTGCCTGATGAACTATGAATGGAGGTTCCCAACATTGTACAGGAGACAGGGATCAAGACCATCCCCATGGGAAAGAAATGCAAAAAGGCAAAATGGTTGTCTGAGGAGGCCTTACAAATACCTGTGAAAAGAAGAGAAGCAGAAAGCAAAGGAGAAAAGGAAAGATATAAGCATCTGAATGCAGAGTTCCAAAGAAAAGCAAGAAGAGATAAGAAAGCCTTCCTCAGCGATCAATGCAAAGAAATACAGGAAAACAACAGAATGGGAAAGACTAGAGATCTTGTCAAGAAAATTAGAGATACCAACGGAACATTTCATGCAAAGATGGGCTCGATAAAGGACAGAAATGGTATGGACCTAACAGAAGCAGAAGATATTAAGAGGTGGCAAGAATACACAGAAGAACTGTGCAAAAAAGAGCTTCACGACCCAGATAATCACGATGGTGTGATCACTCACCTAGAGCCAGACATCCTGGAATGTGAAGTCAAGTGGGCCTTAGAAAGCATCACTATGAACAAAGGTAGTGGAGGTGATGGAATTCTAGTTGTGCTATTTCAAATCCTGAAAGATGATGCTGTGAAAGTGCTGCACTCAATATGCCAGCAAATTTGGAAAACTCAGCAGTGGCCACAGGACTGGAAAAGGTCAGTTTTCATCCCAATCCCAAAGAAAGGCAGTGCCAAAGAATGCTCAAACTACTGCACAATTGCACTCATCTCATGCTAGTAAAGTAATGCTCAAAATTCTCCAAGCCAGGCTTCAGCAACATGTGAACCATGAACTTCCAGATGTTCAAGCTGGTTTTAGAAAAGGCAGAGGAACCAGAGGTTAAATTGCCAACATCCGCTGGATCATGGAAAAAAGAAGAGAGTTCCAGAAAAACATCTATTTCTGATTTATTGTCTATGGCAAAGCCTTTGACTGTGTTGATCGCAATAAACTGTGGAAAATTCTGAAAGAGATGGGAATACCAGACCACCTGACCTGCCTCTTGAGAAACCTGTATGCAGGTCAGGAAGCAACAGTTAGCACTGGACATGGAACAACAGACTGGTTCCAAATGAGGAAAGGAGTATGCCAAGGCTCTGTACTGTCACCTTGCTTATTTAACTTATATGCAGAGTACATCATGAGAAACGCTGGGCTGGATGAAGCACAAGCTGGAATTAAGATTGCCAGCAGAAATATCAATCACCTCAGATATGCAGATGACACCACCCTTATGGCAGAAAATGAAGAACGAAAGAGCCTCTTGATGAAAGTGAAAGAGGAGAGTGGAAAAATTTGCTTAAGGCTCAACATTCAGAAAACTAAGATCGTAGTATCTGGTCTTACCACTTCGTGGCAGATAGATGGGGAAACAGTGGAAATGGTGGCTGACTTTGTTTTTTGGGGCTCCAAAATCACTTCAGATGGTGACTGCATCCATGAAATTAAAAGATGCTTGCTCCTTGGAAGATAATTATGACCAACCTAGACAGCATATTAAAAAGCAGAGACATTTCTATGCCAACAAAAGTCCATCTGATCAAAGCTATGTTTTTTCCAATATCAGGTATGGATGTGTGAGAATTGGACTATAAAGAAAGCTGAGCACCAAAGAATTGATGCTTTTGAACTGTGGTGTTGGAGAAGACTCTTGAGAGTCCCTTGGACTGCAAGGAGATCCAACCAGTCCATCCTCAAGGAGATCAGTCCTGGGTGTTCATTGGCAGGACTAATGTTGAAGCGGAAGCTCCAATTGTTTGGCCACCTGATGCGAAGAACTGACTCATTTGAAAAGACTCTGATGCTGTGAAAGATTGAGGGCAGGAGGAGAAGGAGATGGCAGAGGATGAGATGGTTGGATGGCATCACCGACTCAATAGACATGAGTTTGGGTGAACTCCGGGAATTGGTGATGGACAGGGAGGCCTGGCATGCTGAGGTTCATGGGGTTGCAAAGAGTCGGACACGACTGAGCAAGTGAACTGAACTGAACTGATGCTTTATAGAAGTTATTCACGCTTTCTAATCTTCTCATTCTCTCTTGAACCCACTCCAGTTTGAATTTTGCCTCATTGCCCCGGGATATAAACTCTTATCAACAACACAGTGACCACCATGTTGACAAATTCATACTTCATCTTACTAAGCTTCTCAGGAACATCTGACTGCTCTGCTTCAAATATTATACTTTTCTTCTCTTGGATGTCAGGATACCACACATTCTCCAGGTTTTTCTCTTATCTTACCAACTAGTTCCTCTAACCTCCTTTACTATATTTCCTCATCCTCTAAACTTTGGATAATGACAATTATCCCAACTCGCAATCTTTTTGCAAATTCTTTATCTACACTCATTCGCCAAGGGTTCTCATCCAGTATCAGAGATTTAAATTCCACTAATATGCTAACAACTGCAAATTTTCTATTTCTAGACCTTTTTTCTAAATCCTGGACTTTTCTATCTAGTTGCTGACTAGACAGTTCAACCTGGTTGTTTCTTAACTTGAGGCAGGGAGTTTATGTTCCATTACTTTATTATGTAATATTATCTTAGAGATGAACAAGAAATTAAGAAGAGTCAAAAATAAGGCTCCATCATGGAGCTGAATACTTCCAAGTCTGACTAATAATCCCTCTCTTGGATGTGCTTGCTCAGTTGCTCAGTTGTGTCTGATTCTTCATGATCCTATGGACTGTAGTCTACCTGGCTCCTCTGTCCATGAGATTTCTCAGACAAGAATACAAAAGTGGGTTGCCATTTCCTACTCCAGGTCCTTTGGGACATCCATGTATTTCATGAAGAAAGACAAAACATATTCGCCAGTTCCTGCCTCTCATGGGTCAAAGATTCCCATCAAGAGCCATCACTCCCTACTTCCCACTTAGAGAAATCACATGTGAGAAATACCTGAGATATTCAACATCCTACCCAATGTTATCTATAGAGAAGTCCCAGGGAAGGAGGCAAAATACTTGAGGCATGAGCAGTAAATAATACTCATAGGATTAAAGGCCATGAGTAGCCTGTTGCTAGGATGCTGTGGTCTGTCATGGTATCAGTGGTACTGGTGACCTATCGCCAACACTACAGGAATAGTTCAGGTCATGGCTAGGTGTTGTATCCCACCAAAATAGATATGTTGTCGCTGTGTTGATCTAAAGGAGGCAAAAGTCAATCTAAGCAGATATTTCTAAGGTCTTAAATTTAGCATACTTCAAATGAACTTTTGATTGTCTACTTCCAAACCTGTTTTTTTTTTTTTTCTCTCTCTCTCACAGTTAATTTCTATTCCCTCCCTATAGATGCTTGAAGTTCAAAATTTAGACTCTTCCTTGACTCTTTTCCTTTCACATCCCCATCTAGTCAGTCAGGAAATCCAACTCACTTCTTTCCCTACATCTTCTTTCTTTCAGGTTACTGAAAAGTTCCCCAGGAAGTCTTTCTGCTTTTATCTTTGTCTCCCTACAGTAACTCGGGTCATCTGACAGAGGAATCCTTTCAAGATGTAAGGCAGATCATGCACCCTTTCCAGTGAGCTGCACAGTGGCATCCAAGTGCACTCACAGTAAAGTCCCTCAAACGTTCATGGTGCTCTGTGATCCACTCCCACCCTGACGATTTCTCTGACTACTCTCCTCCACACTCTCTCTGCATCAGTCACACACTAGTCATATGGATTTCCTTTCTGTTCTTCAAGCTGCCTAAGCATAATTCCCACGGTCTTCACACTTGTAGGTTCTGCAGCCTGAAAAGTTATTCTTTAAGATGATCTGCCTACTTCCCTCCCTCACTGTCTTTAGATCTCAGCTTCAAATGCACTACTTGGGAGAGACCTTCTCTGATGACTGATATAATAGCAAGTACTTCCCTCCATAGGACTTCCCAGGTGACACGAGTGGTAAAGAATTCACCTGCCAATGCAGGACAAGAAAGAGATGCAGGTTTGACCTGTGGGTTGGGAAGATATCCTGGAGGAGAGCATGACAACTCACTCCAATATTCAAGCAACTTTAGCACACACGCACTTCCCTCCATCCTACGGTGAAGCACTCCTTTCTTTCATTCCTTTGCACATGCTCATTATATTCTCCCCTAGGATGTACATTTGTTTATTTCCGTATTGTCTGTATCTTTCCCTAGACTGTACATTTCTCAAAAGCAGATAATTTTCCTATTAGTATGAACTACTGAATCCCTAATAGTTTTGCTGCATAGAAAGTGCTTAATGAACATACCCTGAATAAAAACAGCATGGATAGAATTTTGCACTATGTGAATCATAGTGGGTTTTTTTTTCTTTTTTTGCATTATATCATTAGCAAAACAAAATATTACCACCTGTAAGCAGGAAACTGAGCCTGACTTCACCCATAATCCTCCAAGAGACAAAAAAAATGAGGAAAAAATAAGGCATCAAAATATATTTAATTTTCTGTTTACACTCATTGTTGCATTTACTTTAAATCCTCTATGACTTCTTTTAAACTCTTTAACACGGTGGACAATAATACTATCAAATTTTCCGTAGTAAGTTGGTATATGAAATGTAAAGAAAAATTAAATATGCTGAAATAATTTCTCCAAGTAATCAGATATTGTTATTATGCAAACTGGAAGGCAGGTGGCACAGTAGTAAATAATCCACCTGCCAATGCAGGAGATGGAAAGACATGGATTCGATCCCTTGGTTAGGAAGATCGCTTGGAGTAGGAAATGGCAACCCAATCCAATATTCTTGCCTGGAAAATTCCATGGACATAGGAGCCTGGCGGGCTACAGTTCATGGGGTCACAAAGAATCAGACATAAGAGAGTGACTGAGCACACAGGACAAGCTACTATTACTGCTTCTAAGACTTGGGATTAGTCTACAGACTTCTCTAAGGGATACATAAAAATTATTCTGTGACTATCCAGAAACAAAAATGGGGGTGCTTTTCAGAGTAATAAAGTCAATTTTTCAATTTTTAGAGATTATTAGTTCTTTGCATAGCATAGTCATCACTCAGATTGAGAACATGAAATTGTTACCTCAGGATTTTAATTTTTCATCCATGTGAGCAATCTGAAATATCACAATCTAATGTGATATATTAAGTAATATATCTAAGTAATCAACCTAATTACTTAGCTAAGTTGTTGAACTCAAAGAGATCATTGAATAATCTGTATCAGTTTTAGCACAATGATATAATACCTATGCTATACTGATGATTTAAAACATAAATCATATATTTCCTTCCTGCTCAAAAAATTCTAAAAGATTTTCCATAACATACATTTTTGGCACCTCCTAGAAACTCCAATACTTTGGCCACCTCATGTGAAGAGCTGACTCATTGGAAAAGACTCTGATGCTGGGAGGGATTGAGGGCAGGAGGAGAAGGGGACGACAGAGGATGAGATGGCTAGATGGCATCACCGACACAATGGACATGAGTTTGGGTAAACTCCAGGAGTTGGTGATGGACAGGGAGGCCTGGCGTGCTGCAATTCATGGGGTCACAAAGAGTCAGACACGACTGAGCAACTGAACTGAGCTGAACTGAACCAATACTCCATGTGGTCAATCTTTCAGATGTTAGCATTTGTAATGGGTATATAGTAATATCACCTTGTGCTTTAAACTTCATATCCCTAATGACTAGTAATGTCAATTTTTTTCATGTATTCATTTTTTTTTGTGAAGTGTCTGTTCAAGTTATTACCCTCAAATATTCTACTCTTAATAACTGTTGTTTGTGGACTTATAAAGAATGTTTGCTGTTGCTGCTGCTAAGCCGCTTCAGTCATGTCTGACTCTGTGTGACCCCGTAGATGGCAGCCCACCAGGCTCCTCCATCCCTGGGATTCTCCAGTCCAGAATACTGGAATGGGTTGCCATTTCCTTCTCCAAAAAAAGAATGTTTATTCTGCTGTTATTGGATGGAGTGTATAATAAATATCCATATCTAATTGATTTCATTTCTATTCTATCAATTATTGAAATCTCTCAATATTTATATACTTAATACAGTATTATCTTTTGTCAGTATTTGCCAAAAGTAATTGTTAAATTTTCTGTTTCTTCTTGTATTTTTAATGTGTCTTGCTTTGTGTATTAATATTTTCCTTCACAGATTTCTAAATAAAGCATTTAAGATTGTTATGTCATCTTATTGATAAACTGACCCATTTACCATTATGAAATGACCATCTTTATCAGGTAATATTCTTTTCCCTAAAATCTACTTTTTCTGATATTAATATAGCCACTCCAGATTTCGTTTGATTAATGTTAGCTGTCTCCATCCTTTTACTTTTAAACTACTTCTGTATTTGTATTTAAAGTAGATTTCTGTTTTGCTACATATAATTAGATCTTGTTTCAAAAAAATTTAATCAATCAATCTCTGCATTCTAATTGGAATGTCTGCACCTTATTCATTAATGTGCTTTTGAATATGGCTGGATTTGAATCTACTATCTGGCTACTTGTTTTCTAGTTGATTAATCTGTTCTTTATTCCTTCTTGTCTCCTTTTCTGGCTCTTTTGGATGGTTATGTACTTTTCCTGATTTCATTTTATCTCATTTGATTGTTATTAAGTCATAATTATTTTTTGATTATTTTTAGAAAATAATTTATTTTTTATTATTTGTTAGAAAAAAAATATTTTTTTCCAGTAGTTGTTGAAGTTTCAGTATGTATGTTTCACTTATTGCAGTCTTCTTTCCAGTAATATTCTATCATTTCACATATAAGAATATTACAATAGCACTTTCCATTTTTCCTCCCATCTTAGACTTTATGCTATTATGTTCATGTGTTTTACTAAATATACATTTTAAACTATTATACATTGCTGTTATTTTTGCTTTAAGCAGCCACCTTTTAAAGATATCTTTAAAAGTAACAAAATAGAGATTTTATATTTATCTGTATACTTTCCATTTCCAGTGGTTATTATTTCTTTTTGTAAGTCTTGTTTCTCCCTAGGCTTATTTCTCTTCTGCCTAAAAGGCTTCCTTTAACATTTCTTGTAGTGACTATTCATGGTAATGAATTCTGTCAACATTTTATGTCTGATAAGGTCTGTATTTCACCTTTGGTTTGAAAACATTTCTTTGGCAGAATGTAGAATTTTGCATTACAGTGTTTTCCTATTCGTTCTTTAAAATTGCTCCATTATTCTCTGGCTTGTATTATTTCTGACACAAGGTCTGTTGTTCAGCATCTCTGGCCTCTATTTACTCATTCCCCTAGGTTTGACAACCAAAAATGTTTCTGGACATTGTCCAATGTCCCCTTGAGAGAGTGAAATAGTCCCCAGTTTAGAACCACTGATTTATATTTATCACGTGTTTTGTTCTCTAGTTGTTTTGCACTTTTTAACTGCTTGTTAGCAGTTTTATCATAAGGTACTTTGCAGTAGTTTGCTTCATGTTTCTTGTGGTTGGTATCTTTGAGGTTCCTGAAACCTTGATTTTATAGTTTTCATCAATTTGGAGCTTTTCAGCCATATTTTAAAAAATGTATTTTTCTATCTTCTTTCCTTTCTCTGCTCCTCTAATAGCTCCCATTACATGCACATTAACCTGCTTAAAGTTGTCCCAGATCTCACACATGTCCTGTTAATTTTTTCAGTCTTTTATTTCTGTGTTTTATTTTGGCTATTTTCTATTGCTGTGTCTTCAAGTTCACTAATCTTTTACTAATAGTTTCAAATCTGCTGTTAAGTCTGTGAAAGAATTAGAGAAATGATGAATAATTGCTTTGGTAGCAGGAGAATGCTCCTGATACACTGAAACCATCCTAACCTCATAGAGTTTTTGGAAGGAAGGAATTCTGTGATCCAGATATGGGGTACATAGTGGAGCACCCCAGGCTGTCATCTTGGTTTGTGCTCTCTGCAGAATGAGGTTCTAACTGAAGCTTCAACATTATCAGTGGCTAGGAAAAGATAACCAGCAACTACAAGGAAAGGATATGCATTTATTGGATAAAATGTATTCTAGAATGGAATGCAGGCAAAATTCCTTTGAATAGCCTATAAAAAATGCTCCCAAACACTCCCAACTTTAATCTTCTAGGCATCTACTCATCTATACCAACTCTGCCAAGACCAGAGGGCGTGAACCCAACCAGCCAGATGAGAATTCACATATCCTCTTTACCTTTTCGCCCTTTCCCAGCTTTAATCAAAGTAGCAGGTAATGAGGAAGTGAGCAAAGAGTGAATAGATGGCAGAAGCACCGTGCCTCTCATCTCCACCACTAGCTTCCAAGCAACTGCATAAAATAGAAATGAGGAGATTTAATTGTAAATAAAGCAAAGAGATTTGATCATTACATAGTGATACACATCGTCAGTATTGAATTGTGACTAAGTTGTAACTGAAATTGACCCAAAAGAAGTTAGCTGCCTCCTTAAGATGTACAGCTGGTAAATGACAAAGCTGGAACACAAAACACAGATCAATTCAACTCCAATTCCCATACCATGTAATAACCAAATGATCCAAGTCTCTATATTTCCTGTAAACAGCCACAGCTTAAAAAGATTTCCAGGGCAAGGGACAGAGCCCCTCAACTTTCCAACCCAAAAATAGAATTAATAATAACTGTTGATTCAGTGGTCTAATAATTTCATTAAGTCAAACAAAATCCAGTGCTATGTTTATGTTTATAGTGATAGTATTTTAGGGACATTCTGTATAACAAAATTCTTATACAGATAATTCTTAAAATTAAGTTATTGAATATGAACTAAAATGTGTAATTTTAAAAATACTTTATGTAAACAGACTTAGAAATCAATAAAGTGATCCTTTCTCAGGTAATGCGTCACATTTTAAAATTCATTCATTGACACATATAACAAATAAGCAACTAAGTCCTCCCATGAGCCTAGCAGTAGGCTAGGTGTTAGGAATATAGCAGCAATCAACTCAGACACAGTCTATGCATAATGAATATTATAATCTAGCAAGGAAAATGTATAGGAACAAGAAACTGTAGTTGTAAATTTTATTACAAAATATAAGGGCAACGTGTTTAAAACAGGAAAGCCTAATCTGCTTAGAAGTGTTAAGAATGGTTTTCCTAGGAAAGCAATGTTTGGACTGAGTCCAAAGAAGGTGACTAGGAACAAGCTAAATGAAGATGGGATTGGAGACGAAGTAGGGGACTGCTTAGGTCACTAACATACATGTATCACATATCAGTCAATATAGGCTGGGGTAGTTGTGTTGCTGGAATTTGACTTTTTTATAGGTATAAAATAATTTGAGTTTTGTTTAAAATGAAAATATTGTGAAAGAGAGATACAAAATATAAAGTACCATATCCCTACAATCTCTATGATTACTGCTAACAGTTGAGGTTTGTCTTATAATATTATTTTCAATATATCAAATATTATGGACTCATAAATATCTCAGATAGGATCATACTATAATAATATTCTACATGTATCATAAAGCTTCTAATTGGCCTATATTTATGTCAATGCTGCTACTGCTGCTGCTAAGGCACTCCTATCCTGTCCAACTCTTTGCAACCCCATGAACCTCAGCACAACAGGCCTCCCTGTCCATCACCAAGTCCCAGAGTTCACTCAAACTCAAGTCATTTGAGTCAGTGATGCCATCCAGCCATCTCATTCTCTGTCATCCCCTTCTCCTCTTGTCCCCAATCCCTCCCAGCATCAGAGTCTTTCCAGTCAGACAACTATTTGCATGAGGTGGCCAAAATACTGGAGTTTCAGCTTCAGCATCAGTCCTTCCAATGAACACTCAGAACTGAGCTCCTTTAAAATGGACTGGTTGGATCCTTTGCAGTCCAAGGGACTCCAAAGAGTCTTCTCCAACACCACAGTTCAAAAGCATCAATTCTTCGGTGCTCAGCTTTCTTCACAGTCCAACTCTCACATCCATACATGACCACAGGAAAAACCATAGCCTTGACTAGATGGACCTTTGTTGGCAAAGTAATGTCTCTGCTTTTGAATATGCTATCTAGGTTGGTCATAACTTTCCTTCCAAGGAGTAAGTGTCTTTTAATTTCATGGCTGCAGTCACCATCTGCAGTGATTTGGGAGCCCAAAAAAATAAAGTCTGACACTGTTTCCACTGTTTCCCCATCTATTTCCCATGAAGTGATGGTACCGGATGCCATGATCTTTGTTTTCTGAATGTTGATCTTTAAGCCAGCTTTTTCACTCTCCTCTTTCACTTTCATCAAGAAGCTTTTTAGTTCCTCTTCACTTTCTGCCATAAGGGTGGTGTCATCTGCATATCTGAGGTTATTAATATCTCTCCCAGCAATCTTGATTCCAACTTGTACTTCTTCCAGCCCAGCATTTCTCATGATGTACTCTGCATAGAAGTTAAAGAAGCAGGGTGACAATATACAGCCTTGATGTACTCCTTTTCCTATTTGGAACCAGTCTGTTGTTCCATGTCCAGTTCTAAATGTTGCTTCCTGACCTGCATATAGGTTTCTCAAGAGGCAGGTCAGGTGGTCTTGTATTCCCATCTCTTTCAGGATTCTCCAGTTTATTGTGATCCACACAGTCAAAGGCTTTGGCATAGTCAATAAAGTAGAAGTAGATGTCTTTCTGGAACTCTCTTCTTTTTTCCATGATCCAGCGGATGTTGGCAATGTGATCTCTGGTTCCTCTGCCTTTTCTAAAACCAGCTTGAGTATCTGGAAGTTCACAGTTCACGTATTGCAGAAGCCTGGCTTGGAGAATTTTGAGCATTACTTTACTAGCATGTGAGATGAGTGCAATTGTGCAGTAGTTTGAGCATTCTTTGGTATTACTTTTCTTTGGGATTGGAATGAAAACTGACCTTTTCCAGTCCTGTGGCCACTGCTGAGTTTTCCAAATGTGCTGGCATATTGAGTGCAGCACTTTCACAGCATCATCTTTCAGAATTTGAAAGAGCTCAACTGGAATTCCATCAGCTCCACTAGCTTTGTTCATAGTGATGCTTTCTAAGGCCCACTTGACTTCACATTCCAGGATGTCTGGCTCTAGGTGAGTGATCACACCATCATGATTATCTGGGTCATGAAGCTCTTTTTTGCACAGTTCTTCTGTGTATTCTTGCCACCTCTTCTTAATATCTTCTGCTTCTGTTAGGTCCATACCGTTTCTGTCCTTTATCGAGCCCATCTTTGTGTGAAATGTTCCCTTGGTATCTCTGATTTTCTTGAAGAGATCTCTAGTCTTTCCCATTCTGTTGTTTTCCTCTATTTCTTTGCATTGATTGCTGAGGAAGGCTTTCTTATCTCTCCTTGCTATTCTTTGGAACTCTGCATTCAGATGCTTATATCTTTCCTTTTCTCCTATGCTTTCGGCTTCTCCTCTTTTCACAGCTATTTGTAAGGCCTCCCCAAACAGTCATTTTGCTTTTTTGCATTTCTTTTCCATGGGGATAGTCTTGATCCCTGTCTCCTGTACAGTGTCATGAACCTCCGTCCATAGTTCTTCAGGCACTCTGTGTATCAGATCTAGTCCCTTAAATCTCTTTCTCCCTTCCACTGTATAATCACAAGGGATTTGATTTAGGTCATACCTGAATGGTCTAGTCGTTTTCCCTACTTTCTTCAATTTAATTCTGAATTTGGCAATAAGGAGTTCATGATCTGAACCACAGTGAGCTCCTGGTCTTGTTTTTGCTGACTGTATCGAGCTTTTCCATCTTTGGCTGCAAAGAATATAATCAATCTGATTTCGGTGTTGACCATCTGGTGATGTCCATGTGTCGAGCCTTCTCTTGTGTTGTTGGGAGAGGGTGTTTGCTACGACCAGTGCGTTCTCTTGGCAAAACTCTATTAGCCTTTGCCCTACTTCATTCCATACTCCAAGGCAAATTTGTCTGTTACTCCAAATGTTTCTTGGCTTCGTACCTTTGCATTCCAGTCCCCTATAATGAAAAGGACATCTTTTTTGGGTGTTAGTTCTAAAAGGTCTTGTAGGTCTTCATAGAACCGTTCAACTTCAGCTTCTTGAGCATTACTGGTACTGACATAGACTTGGATAACTGTGATATTGAATGGTTTGCCTTGGAGATGAACAGAGATCATTCTGTCATTTTTGAGATTGCATCCAAGTACTGCATTTCAGACTCTTTTGTTGATCATAATGGCTACTCCATTTTTTCTAAGGGATTCCTGCCCACAGTAGTAGATATAATGGTCACCTGAGTTAAATTCACCCATTCCAGTCCATTTTAGTTCGCTGATTTCTAGAATGTCGATGTTCACTCTTGCCATCTCCTGTTTGACCACTTTCAATTTGCCTTGATTCATGGACCTGACATTCCAGGTTCCTATGCAATATTGCTCTTTACAGCATTGGACCTTGCTTCTATCACCAGTCACATCCACAACTGGGTATTGTTTTTGCTTTGACTCCATCCCTTCATTCTTTCTAGAGTTATTTCTCCACTAATCTCCAGTAGCATATTGAGCACCTACCGACCTGGGAGTTCATCTCTCAGTATCCTATCATTTTGCCTTTTCATACTGTTCATTCAGTTCTCTAGGCAAGAATCCTAAAGTGGCTTGCCATTCCCTTCTCCAGTGGACCACATTCTGTCAGACCTCTCCACCATGACCCACCCGTCTTGGGTGGCCCCACAGGGCATGGCTTAGTTTCATTGAGTTAGACAAGGCTGTGGTCCATGTGATCGAATTGGCTAGTTTTCTGTGATTATGGTTTCAGTGTGTCTGCCCTCTGATGCCCTCTCACAACACCTACTGACTTACTTTGGTTTCTCTTACCCTGGATGTGGGGTATCTCTTCAGGGCTGCTCCAGCAAAGTGCAGCCGCTGCTCCTTACCTTGGACGAGGGGTATCTCCTCGCAGCTGCCCCTCCTTACCTTGAACGTGGAGTAGCTCCTCTCAGCCGTCCTGTGTAATTTTCCTGATTACTTTTAGCATATATTAGAGGATTTGGAATTTTGGATCAAATTAAAACTTTGATGTTTAGAGAAGGCAGTTCATTAATAATGAGTGCTGTAGTTAATATGGTGACTTTTTAGATAATAGATTCTCATCCATTTTATACCAATAAATATATTAAAGTATATCTTAAGGCCTTTTGGATGTACTCCATGTTTATTCAGAATATCAACTCGTTATGATAGGTAAATATGAGATCAATTGGCCAAAATGAAACAAAAATGCCCAAATTAATTAATCAACCTTTACTAGTTTCATGGGGATTCTACAGAGGGAAATAATGACACTAGATGTGGGTTTTGTCTGAGTGATAATAACCAAATACTAAAGTGTGAATTTACTGTTTTAACTTTACCATTTTCTTTCCTTGCCTTTAGCTTGGTATCGTTGGTCATTTGATTCCTGCACTATGCATGTCAAGTTGCTTCAGTCATGTGTGACTATTGGTGATCCTGGACTGAGGGTCACCAGGCTTTTCTGTCCATGGGATCCTCCAGGCCAAGAATGCTGGAGTGGGTTGCCAAGCCCTCCTACAGGGGATTTTCCCGACCCAGAGACTGAACTCCTGTCTGTTACCATCTCCTGCATTAGCAGGCGTATTCTTTACCACTAGCACCCCCTGGAATGTCTTCCTGCAGTATAACCTTGGATAATATTGATAAATTTTGGCACTGTTTGCCATACTAAAATGTAAACTTACTGAGATTCATATTGATTGGGGATAACCTGCCATATTGATACAAAGTTATGGACAACAAGTTTTAATTATCTTGCAATCTTGAGAGATATCATCAGGTGACTCAAAACTATATTACTACCCAATATGGAGCTATATTTTAGATGTGCTAATTGATGGGATTGTTTGTGGATAATAGCAGCAGTCCATTCACAAAAAGAAATGTAGTTCAATTTCCTTTATTATATTACTATGGTCTGAATGTTTATGTCCCCCTCAAATTAATATGTTGAAATCTTAACCTCCAAAGATGATGGTATTAGGAAGTGGGGACTTTGGAAGGTACTTTATAAAAGAGGATCCAGAGAGATACCTAGCTCTTCCACCTTGTGAGGACACAGAAATTGCCAGTTATAAACTTGGAAGAGGACCCTCACCAGAAACTGTGACCCTGTTGACACCTTGATTTTGAACTTCTGACATCCAGCACTGTGAGAAATAAAGTTTTGTTGTTCATAAACTACCAGATGTACGCTATTTTGTATAGCAACCCAAACAGACTAAGACACGTGTCAATACAACTTGAAACCCTGATGATATAATGGAATTTCACTTGCTTTTATTTAAACAAGAAATTTTGTCTTGAATCAGAAATTCTGATCCATAAAATAGAAAATAATAGAATTTTCCAATTAAATACCTGAAAACTTTGCTCTCGTTTCATTTCAATAAAAGGACATCTTTTATTTATGAGCTGTAATCCATACTTTATCCCTGACAACACAGGAAAAGTTATTCTATCAACAAGGATATCGAGATAAAAATAATCATTGTGATTGATTCCAGACTCATGGTTCCAGTTATGATAGAAAAGTTGATGATCAGAGAGCTTTTACTGAACTGTGAAGGGAAATCTGCTAACCTATCCTTCACAGCTGCTTTTGCAAAGTGGCCTCTGTCTCATACTGATATTCTTTCTTTGAATCCATTAATGGCTTCAGTTAGCTAAGGGTGAGTGATGAAAGTTGCTTATTTCCAATAGATACTTATGCAATTTATTTAATTTTCAGAGTTTATTCTAACATCTAAGTGCTGGACATCTCTTTATACATCCCTGCTCACAGAACATGCTGGGTTTAAAAAAATTGTTTTAACCATACATGAACTTTCACAAGTTGGGGTATGTTCTTGGAAGTGTGTCATCTTGGCTATGGCTGTTAGTCTCTCATAGGCTGGAGTGCAAAATAGTTTATCACCATCCTGCTTCAATAAAATGTAATAGGTGTAAATCAGAAGTATAAAGATTCAACATGGCATTGTGCATTTGATTTCAGAGCTGTTTTTCTCATTGGAAAGGTCATACTTAGTCATTGTCAAAACTTTGGAATATAAAGAGAAATAAATGAAAATCAGCCATGCATTTAACTCCCAAGAAAATCCCTCTTAACAACTCTGTAGATTTCCTAATAATCTTTTTCTATATATATATGTTTTTTTTTTTCAGTTGTGATGATACTATAAATTGTATTATGTGCTGCCTAAACGTTTCCTCTTGTCACTAAAACTTTCTCATGACTATTTTTCCACAGCAGTTATATATTTATTGAGCATGTAGTGGGTGCTCAATAAATGTTAAAAAGATGTCTCCACCCAGACTGCCTCTAACGGCTAATTATCTGCTGTACCTCTTCCTCTGTGATTGCAACCCCTCTTTGCAGCCTTTAGTATTACTATTCATTTCCTTCTCCCCACCAGCAGTTTACTGTGAAAATATTTCAAACCTATTATTTCAAGCAATAATAGTAGAGTCATCACCCATGTACCCTTCACCTATGTTCACTTATTTTCACCTTCTGCGACATTTGCTCTCTTTTTTTCCCATCAACATACACTTTTTATTCTGAGTCATTTAAAAACAAGTTAGAGACTTCATGATACTTTGCCCTTAAATTCTTTTGCACATATAGCCTAAGAACAAGGGCATTCTACTACATAACTGCCATTTTTATACCTAAGAAATATAATATGCATGCAATAATGAGAGTAAATATGGATAGATGTTATAACCACATTTTCCTCATTGTACAAGCTATGACTTTAATTTTTATTTTTTCTATTGTTGCAAGATTCAATCACATATTACTAGATGCATTTTTTAAATTTTATATATTTATTTTTCCCAGATGGCTCACAGGATCTTAGTTCCCTTACCAAGGATGGAACTCAGGCTGTCTGCAGTGAAAGTGCAGAGTCCTAACCACTGGACCACCTGAGAAGGCCCTCAATACATTTAATTTCATGCTTTTCTCTGAACTTTGTGGTTGCTGTCTAATAGATAACATAGTGTCACAATTTTACCATTTCCTCAGTGTTAAATAATTGTACTGTCATAAGTAAAATTTTAATTTCATAAAATAATCTATGTTCATAATGTAGAAATCAGAAATCACAATGTACAAACTACAGATGAAAAACTAAACAAAAGCTCATCTTAAATGTTCACATATATTCATTCTGCTGTGCTATATGCATGGGTAGAGAGTCATATAAAAATGTTTATGAGAACATGATCATTAAAATACATGTATTTTATATGTGCATATTAAACATATGATTGCATGCATATATATTTGAGGGGGTAACAGTATGTTACAGATGATACCACTCTAATGGCAGAAAATGAAGAGGAACTAAAGAGCCTCTTGATGATGGTGCAAGAGGAGAATGAAAAAGCTGGCTTGAAACTCAACATTAAAAAACTAAGATCATGGCATCTGATCCCATCACTTCATGGCAAATAGACAAGGAAAAAGTGGAATCAGTGACAAATTTTATTCTCTTGGGCTACAAAATCACTGCAGATGGTGACTCCAGCCATGAAATTAAAAGACGCTTGCTCCTTGGAAGGAAAGCTATGACAAATCTAGACAGCATGGACATCTTGGACATCTTTGCTGGCAAAGGTCTATATAGTCAAAGATATGGTTTTTCCAGTTCAGTTCAGTTCATTTCAGTTGCTCAGTCAGGTCCGACGCTTTGTGACCCCATGAATCGCAGCACACCAGACCTCCCTGTCCATCGCCAAATCCCAGAGTTCACTCAAACTCACGACCATCGAGTCAGTGATGCCATCCAGTCATCTCATCCTCTGTCATCCCCTTCCCCTCCTGCCCCCAATCCCTACCAGCATCAGAGTCTTTTCCGATGAGTCAACTCTTCGCATGAGGTGGCCAAAGTACTGGAGTTTCAGCTTTAGGATCACTCCTTCCAAAGAACACTCAGGACTGATCTCCTTTAGAATGGACTGGTTGGATCCCCTTGCAATCCAAAGGACTCTCAAGAGTCTTCTCCAACACCACAGTTCAAAAGCATCAGTACTTTGGCGCTCAGCTTTCTTCACAGTCCAACTCTCACATCCATACATGACTACAGGAAAAACCATAGCCTTGACTAGATGGGCCTTTGTTGGCAAACTAATGTCTCTGCTTTTTAATATGCTATCTAGGTTGGTCATAACTTTTCTTCCAGGAAATAAGCGTCTTTTAATTTCATGGCTGCAATCACCATCTGCAGTGATTTGGGAGCCCCAAAAAATAAAGTCTGACACTGTTTCCACTGTTTCCCCATTTATTTCCCATGAAGTGATGGGACCAGATGCCATGATCTTCGTTTTCTGAATGTTGAGCTTTAAGCCAGCTTTTTCACTCTCCTCTTTCACTTTCAAGAGGCTTTTTAGTTCCTCTTCACTTTCTGCCATAAGGGTGGTGTCATCTGCGTATCTGAGGTCCTTGATATTTCTCCCGGCAATCTTGATTCCAGCTTGTGCTTCTTCCAGCCCAGCATTTCTCATGATGTACTCTGCATAGAAGCTCAAGAAGCAGGGTGACAATATACAGTCTTGACATACTCCTTTTCCTATTTGGAACCAGTCTGTTGTTCCATGTCCAGTTCTAAATGTTGCTTCCTGACCTGCATACAGATTTCTCAAGAGGCAGGTCAGGTGGTCTGGTATTCCCATCTCTTTCAGAATTCTCCACAGTTTATTGTGATCCACACAGTCAAAGTCTTTGGCATAGTCAATAAATCAGAAATAGACGTTTTTCTGGAACTCTCTTCCTTTTTCGATGATCCAGCGGATGTTGGCAATGTGATCTCTGGTTCCTCTGCCTTTTCTAACACCAGCTTGAACATCTGGAATTTCACAGTTCATGTATTGCTAAACCCTCGCTTGGAGAATTTTGAGCATTACTTTACTAGCATGTGAGATGAGTGCAATTGTGCAGTAGTTTGAGCATTCTTTGGCATTGCCTTTCTTTGGGATTGGAATGAAAACTGACCTTTTCCAGTCCTGTGGCCACTGCTGAGTTTTCCAAATTTGCTGGCATATTGAGTGCAGCACTTTCACAGGATTATCTTTCAGATTTGAAAGAGCTCAACTGGAATTCCATCACCTCAACTAGTTTTGTTCGTAGTGATGATTCCTGAGGCCCACTTGACTTCACATTCCAAGATGTCTGGCTCTAGGTGAGTGATCACACCATCGTGATTATCTTGGTTGCGAAGATTTTTTTGTACGGTTCTTCTGTGTATTCTTGCCACCTCTTCTTAATATCCTCTGCTTCTGTTATGTCCATAGCATTTCTGTCCTTTATCGAGCCCATCTTTGCATGAAATATTCCCTTGATGTCTCTAATTTTCTTGAGGAGATCTCTAGTCTTTCCCATTCTGTTGTTTTCCTCTATTTCTTTGCACTGGTCGCTGAAGAAGGCTTTCTTATCTCTCCTTGCTATTCTTTGGAACTCTGCATTCAGATGTTTATATATTTCCTTTTCTCCTTTGCTTTTTGCTTCTCTTCTTTTCACAGCTATTTGTAAGCCCTCCTCAGACAGCCATTTTGCTTTTTTGCATTTCTTTTCTCTAGGGATGGTCTTGATCCCTGTCTCCTGTAATGTCACGAACCTCTGTCCATAGTTCATCAGGCACTCTGTCTATTTGATAGATAGATAGATTTGATCTAGCCCCTATATCTATTTCTCCCTTCCACTGTATAATCACAAGGGATTTGATTTAGGTCATACCCGAATAGTCTAGTGGTTTTCCCTACTTTCTTCAATTTAAGTCTGAATTTGGCAATAAGGAGTTCATGATCTGAGCCACAGTCAGCCACAAACAACTACTGGTTTTTCCAGTAGTTGTGTATAAATGTGAGAGTTGGACCATAAGGAAATCTGAGCAATAAAGAATTGATGCTTTTGAACTGTGGTGTTGGAGAAGACTCTTGAGAGTCCCTTGGATTGCATGGAGATCAAACCAGTCAATCCTAAAGGAAATAACCCTGAATATTCATTGAAGCTGAAGCTCCAATACTTCGGCCAGTTGATGCAAAGAACTGACTCACTGAAAAAGACTCTGATGCTGGGAAAGATTGAAGGCAAAAGGAGAAGGGGGCAACAGAGGATGAGATGGTTAGATAGCATCACCAACTCAGTGGATATTAATTTGCAGAAATTCTGGGAGATAGTGAAGTACAGAGGAGCTAGCATGCTTTAGTCCATGAGGATGCAGAGTCAGACAAAACATAGAGACTGAACAACAACAGATATAGGGAAGTATTTCTCCATCAAGAAATAGTCTTGAGTTATATCATTCTAATGGCTGCTTAGAACTTTTTTTTCTCATTTCATAATTATTTAATCAATCTCTTATTTTTATACAATTAAGATTTCAGTATTTTTAGTAAGAAATACTTAGCATATTTTAATTAAGTTACTTTAGCACACTAGTCATTATTTCTTTAAGATATATTGATAAATTTTAGGCTAATGAATTAAGTATGCTCAGTCACTCAGTCATGTCTGACTCTTTGCAACCCCATGAACTTTAGTGCATAAGGCTCCTGTGTCCATGGGATTTTTCTAGGCAAGAATAGTGCAGTGGGCTGCTGTTTGCTACTTCCGGGGATCTTGCCTGCCCAGGGATTGAACCCACGTCTCATGCATCTGCTGCATTGGCAGGCAGATTTGTTACCACTGAGCCACCTGGGAAGCCAAGAGAGAGTTCTACCAATATATACAGAAGTACTATTTTCAATGAATATTTATGTGTAAACATTGCTTATGTTAAGTACACATTTATTGAATACCTACTATGTTTCCAGTTAATATCATGGGCTATTACATTTGATACATGTCTCCCCCTTGAGTTCTGAAAGAGTAGGTCATTTGCTGGAGATAAATCATACAGCTGTTTTTAAAGCCAAATCTGTCTGACTTCGAAGACTGTGAATATCCTAATTATGTGCATTCTTTCTCCAGGGGAATTGAAGGCTCTTTGATGCTGCCCAATCTCCTGAGGAAAAGGAGAGCCTGTTCACAAGTGGTTACACCACTGTGAGGCTTTAAAAACCTCTTAATTTTTAAGGTTTCACCCAGTTCTGTAAAGGCTCCTTCACGCCTGCTTTAAAGTTATCCACTTAGTGCCATTAGTCATTGTGGACAATACGGTGGTCAAAGTTGCCTTCTTATCACTTTTCAAAACACATTTTCCATCAGTCTTCATGGCTCTTCTCTGTCCATACCCCTT
Source organism: Budorcas taxicolor (assembly GCF_023091745.1). NCBI lineage: Eukaryota > Metazoa > Chordata > Mammalia > Artiodactyla > Bovidae > Budorcas > Budorcas taxicolor. The sequence continues at coordinate 45,093,393 of NC_068912.1, read as the reverse complement.
CCTTTTTTTTTTTTTTTTGATCTCCCCACTATTTTTTCTTTCACTCGTGTATTTATTCACTCATGCACAACTATTTGTGGAGTGTCTACCATGCGCCTAGGGCATGATTAGAGTGCTGTTATCTTGCCTCCCTCCCCTCTTCTACCCTTTCTTGGTCTCTTCTTACCAAAGTCACATTGTTCATGCTAAGTCCAAGTCATTTATGGATGATCTGAATTAATCATCTGTAGGAAGCAAAGGCAAAAATTTCGCCTAGCACAATGCCATGAGGGTTTAAAATACAGGCTTGCTTTTAATTATTCTCTTTAGTGACCTTGGTAAAAACATTTTTTTTCTCTGACTTCAGACCACTTTTTAAAATTCTTGTGAGTATATTTAACTGTTTGCTAAGGTTGGGTATTGATTAACTTCATCAATATTAGATCACCTCCCACTCCTGCAGTCTCCACAGGGTCAGGCTCACTTGCATTGTGTTAAATTGCAGGCTACCTCAGGGAAACTCCTCTTGTGAGATAAATACTAACATTACATAGTTATCCATAGTTTATCCTTTCACTCTATCAGGAAAATTTGAATCATTTTTTACACTATGAAATGGTATTCATTAAACAATAACCTCCTGGAGAAAAGCTATGTTCTTCACTTAACTTTTCCAGAAAAAAAGAAAACTTACCTTTCATATTTCAAGTAGTGCAGGTTAAAATTCTAACCCTTTACATAGATTATAAAAATCCACTCTGACAAAATACCTGCTTCCAATTCATCTATTAATTTATGAATGCCATACTGCATTAACTAGAAATTATAATATCACATTTACTGCCAATTAAAAAATTTCAAAGACCCAGATACTATATCAGATTCTAAAACATTGCATTGAGATAAACGAATCTTCTAAAACAGGACTGGGTGACTTGGTCAGTGTTCATAGACTGCAAGTACATATCTGACTTTATGAACATAATGTAGGGTGCATTTCTATACACTCAAAACAGAAATGTTAGCATGAGAGGAAAAAAGGATTTATTCCTAAGGGGCTAAATTAATCATACATCTAACTTTATTCAGTTCATTTCAGTTCAGTCGCTCAGTCGTGTCTGACTTTTTGTGACCCCATGGACTGCAGCAGGCCAGGCCTCCCAGTCCATCAGCAACTCCCGGATTATACTCAACTCATGTTGATTGAGTTGCTGATGCCATCCAACCATCTCATCTTCTGCCATCCCCTTCTCCTCCTGCCTTCAATCTTTCCCAGAACCAGGGTCTTTTCCAATGAGTCAGTTCTTCGCATCAGGTGGCCAAAGTACTAGAGCTTAAGCTTCAACATCAGTCCTTCCAATGAATATTCAGGACTGATTTCCTTTAGGATGGACTGGTTAGAACTCCTTGCAGTCCAAGGGACTCTCAAGAGTCTTCTCCAACATCATAGTTCAAAAGCATCAATTCTTCAGTGCTCAGCTTTCTTTATAGTCCAATTCTTACATCCATATATGATTACTGGAAAAACCATAGTTTTGACTAGATGGACCTTTGTTGGCATAGTAATGTCTCTGCTTTTTAATATGCTGTCTAGGTTGGTCATAATTTTCATCCAAGGAGCAAGCATCTTTTAATTTCATGGATGCAGTCACCATCTGCAGTGATTTGGGAGCCCCTGAAAATAAAGTCTGTCACTGTTTCCACTATTTCCCCATCTATTTGCCATGAAGTGATGGGACCAAATACCATGGACTTAGTTTTCTGAATGTTTAAAGCCAACTTTTTCACTCTCCTCTTTCACTTTCATCAAGAGGCTCTTTAGTTCTTTTTCACTTTCTGCCATAAGGGTGGTGTCATCTGCATATCTAAGGTTAATTGCTGTTTTTCCTGGCAATCTTGATTCCAGCTTGTGCTTTTTCCAGCCCAGCATTTCTCATGATGTACTCTACATATATGTTAAATAAGCAGAGTGACATTATACAGCCTCGACGTACTCCTTTCCCTATTTGGAACCAGTCTGTTGTTTCATGTCTGGTTCTAACTGTTGCTTCCTGACTTGCATACAGGTTTCTCGTGAAATCTTAAGAAAGGTCAGATGGTCAGATGGTCTGATATCCCCATCTTTTAAAGAATGTTCCAGTTTGTTGTGATCCACACAGTCAAAGGCTTTAGCATAGTCAATAAATCAGAAATAGATGATTTTCTGGAACTCTCTTGCTTTTTTGATGATCCAACAGATGTTGACAATTTGATCCCTGATTCTCTGCCTTCTCTAAACCCAGCTTGAACTACTGGTAGTTCATGGTTCATGTACTGTTGAAGCCTGGCTTGGAGAATTTTGAGCGTCACTTTACTAGCGTGTGAGATGAGTGCAGTTGTGTGGTAGTTTGAGCATTCTTTGGCATTGCCTTTCTTTGGGATTGGGATGAGAACTGACCTTTTCCAGTCCTGTGGCCACTGCTGAGTTTTCCAAATGTGCTGGCATATTGAGTGCAGCACTTTCACAGCATCATCTTTCAGGAAATGAAAGAGCTCAACTGGATTCCATCATCTCCACTAGCTTTCTTCATAGTGATGCTTCCTAAGTCCCACTTAACTTCACATTCCAGGATGTCTGGCTCTAGTGAAAGATCGCACCGTCATGATAATCTGGGTCACAAAGATCTTTTTTGTTCATTTCTTCTGTGCATTCTTGCCACCTCTTCTTAATATCTTCTGGTTTTGTTAGGTCCATACCATTTCTGTCCTTTATCGAGCCCATCTCTGCATGAAATGTTTCCTTGTTATCTCTAAGTTTCTTAAAGTGATCTCTAGTCTTTCCCATTCTATTGTTTTCTTCTATTTTTTTGCACTGATCACTGAGGAAGGCTTTCTTATCTCTTCTTGCTATTCTTTGGACCTCTGCATTCAGATGCTTATATCTTTCCTTTTCTCCTTTGCCTTTTACTTCTCTTCGCATCTATTTATAAGGCCTCCTCAGACAGCCATTTTGCTTCTTTGCATTTCTTTTTCTTGGGGATGGTCTTGATCCCTGCCTCCTGTACAATGTCATGAACCTCTGTCCATAGTTCTTCAGGCACTCTATCAGATCTAATCCCTTGAATCCTTTTCTCACTTCAACTGTATAATCGTTAGGGATTTGATTTAGGTCATACCTCCATGGTCTAGTGGTTTTCCCTACTTTCTTCAATTTCAGTCTGAATTTGGCAATAAGGAGTTCGTGATCTGAGCCACAGCCATGGTCAGCTCCCAGTCTTGTTTTTGCTGACTGTATAGAGCTTCTCCATCTTTGGCTGCAAAGAATATAATCAATCTCTTTTTAGTATCGACCATCTGGTGATGTGCATGTGTCGAGTCTTCTTGTGTTGTTGGAAGAGTGTGTTTGCTATGACCAGCGCATTCTCTTAACAAAACTCTGTGAACCTTTGCCCTGCTTCATTCTGTACTCCAAGGGCCAAATTTGTCTGTTACTCCAGGTGTGTCTTTATTTCCTACTTTTGCATTCCAGTCTTGTCTAATGAAAAGGACATCTTTTTTGGGTGTTAGTTCTAGAAGGTCTTGTAGGTCTTCATAGAACCATCCAACTTCAGCTTCTTTAGCATTACTGATTGGGGCATAGACTTGGACTACTGTGATATAGAATGGTTTGCCTTGGAAATGAACAGAGATCATTCTGTTGTTTTTAAGATTGCATCCAAGTACTGCATTTCAGACTCTTTTGTTGACTATGATGGCTACTTTATTCCTTCACTAAAATTGAATAAAACTCATGGGTTTAGTTTTTAAGAAATATAAATTATCCCCCCCCTTTTTTTAGCTGAGCACCATGGTAAGGTATTTGTAGTGAAATAATAGAGATGATTTTTCATGTGTTAACAAAATCTTTTCAAAGGTACAGAAATTGAAGCACATAATGACAAATATCAAACCAGGTGTTTATTATGTTATAATAACAGGAAATTATCTTGGTACGCTGACAAATCCTAACATATTTTGCTGTCATCTCTTAAGATGTAGACTTCTTGAAGCATGCAACTTGAACTCTTTATCTGTGTGCCTATGAATGGAAATAACATCAAGGTATTAACACTTAACTACACACATTGAGAAAACTGTCCTCTAATGGAAAAATGTAGAGACTAACTCTCCAAGCCAGGCTTCAGCAATACATGAACCATGAACTTTCAGATGTTCAAGCTGGTTTTAGAGAAGGCAGAGGAACCGGAGATCAAACTGCCAACATCTGCTGGATCATTGAAAAAGCAAGAGTGTTCCAGAAAAACATCTATTTCTGCCTTATTGACTATGCCAAAGCCTTTGACTGTGTGGATCACAATAAACTGTGGAGAATTCTGAAAGAGAAGGGAATACCAGACCACCTGACCTGCCTCTTGAGAAACCTATATGGTCAGGAAGCAACAGTTAGAACTGGACATGGAACAACAGACTGGTTCCAAATAGGAAAAGGAGTACATCAAGGCTGTATATTGTCACCCTGCTTATTTAACTTATATGCAGAGTACATTATGAGAAACGCTGGGCTGAAAGAAGCACAAGCTGGAATCACGATTGCCGGGAGAAATATCAATAACTTCAGATATGCAGATGACACCATCCTTATGGCAGAAAGTGAAGAAGAACTAAAAACCCTTTGATAAAAGTGGAAGAGGAGAGTGGAAAAAGCTCGCTTAAAGCTTAACAATTCAGAAAACGAAGATTATGGCATCTGGTCCCATCACTTCATGGGAAATAGATGGGGAAACAGTGTTAGACTTTTATTTGGGGGGGCTCCCAAATCACTGCAGATGGTGATTGCAGCCATGAAATTAAAAGACGCTTACTCCTTGGAAGGAAATTTATGACCGACCTAGATATTAAAAAGCAGAGACATTAGTTTGCCAACAAAGGTCCATCTTGTCAAGGCTATGGTTTTTCCTGTGGTCATGTATAGATGTGAGAGTTGGACTGTGAAGAAAAGTGATTGCCAAAGAATTGATGCTTTTGAACTATGGTGTTGGAGAAGACTCTTGGGAGTCCCTTGGACTGCAAGGAGATCCAACCAGTCCATCCTAAAGGAGCTCAGTTCTGGGTGTTCATTGGAAGGACTGATGCTGAGGCTGAAACTCCAATACTTTGGCCACCTCATGTGACGAGTTCACTCACTGGAAAGACCCTGATGCTGGGAGAGATTGGGGGCAGGAGGAGAAGGGGATGGCAGAGGAAGAGATGGCTGGATGGCATCACTGACTCGATGCACATGAGTTTGGGTGAACTCCGGGAGTTGGTGATGGACAGGGAGGCCTGGCATGCTGTGATTCACAGTGTCACAAAGAGTCAGACATGACTGAGTGACTGAACTGTACTGAACTGAACTTCACAAGTAATGATAATAGAGCAATACACTATAAGCACGAGCAGAATCAATACCCCACCCAACCTTCAATCCTGAGTATTAATTAGAAGGACTGATGCTGAAGCTGAAGCTCCAATATTTTGGCCACCTGATACAAAGAGCCAAATCATTACAAAAGACCCTGATGCTGGGAAGGAATTGGGGGCAGGAGGAGAAGGGGACAACAAAGAATGAGATGGTTTGGTGGCATCACCTGCTCAATGGACATGAGTTGTGCAATTCTGGGAGATGGTGAAGGGCAGAAAAGCCTAGTGTGCTGCAGTCCCTGGGGCTCAAAGAGGCGGGCACGACTGAGCCACTGAACAACAACATGGAGCAAGGACCATGATCTTCAAATATGAATTCTCATCTATTTTTGAACCAGCTTAACTCTTGTACTTACTCTCACCAGTGGATTCTAGCCTGTCCAAAGTCTGGGACTGACTTGTTTACTGACTGGCAGTTATTTAAATGTTTTTGCTAGTCTTCAGTTTACAGGAATTTCCTGTCTGTTACAGAAAATGACCTCACCTGTATTTTTCCTACATTTGTCTCAAAGTCCCTCATGCTTCTCATGGACATCACTGCCTGCCACCTTTGACCTCTGGTTAGTGTTGGTTCTTTCAGTCTTTGTCTTGTCTGCCTTGATTTCTGAACCATGAATGATTCTAGTTCCCAATGTCCGCACACTTGCCACTTGTAAACTCCTGTTCTGTCCTTCACTACCACTTTAATTGCTTCTAGATTGGTCTTTGGTCTAGAACTTTGGTCTCTAGGTGCACTGAGATGTCTAGCAATATCCCAACCACTATTCATAGTCTTGGTAGTCGTCCTGTTTCTAGTCCTGGCCAAAGATAAGTGGTCCAGCGAGATGACTGAATCAGAGTGTGTTTATATATTGTGCTTTGTTTCCCCTGACTATTTGAATTTAAAACTAAAAATAGTACTGCAAACTTTAAATGGAGGAAGAAAATGAACAGCATATATATAGGTAGATGTTCCAGAAAAGTGATTGGTTGCTTGATGATTTGTTTATAGCAAAAACTACCACCCCTAACGCTCCCCTCCTAGGACTTAGCAATCTGACTTTGTTCTTGCTTCTTGAGTAAAGTGTTAACATCATAATAAAATTTGCTGTCCCCGGGACCAAAGCACTCAATAGTAAGTATTCAATAAATGTTTATTATTGTTATTACTGATTGCCACTTTTGACATTTCTGGAGTCAAATGGTCTCATTAAGAGAAAATTCAATCGTATTTAAAACACTAAAAAATATTTAGAAAAAAGAAGTCATCTGATGTCTTTTGCTCTTTTTCTAATGGAGAAAAAAGAAAGAAATTACAGGATAACCTTAAATCAATGTTAGGATTTTCATGAACTTTCAAGTGTAGCAACCCTTTAAAATGGCACCATTATGCTGTTACCTTGGGTGGACCACACTTCTCTAAGGCTACTTCTTCATTTGTAAAATATGAGAGATGGACAACAGAAATAAAAAGAACCATTTCCCACCGTCAAATCCCATAGGTGTATGATTTTAAACCCATAGGTATATTGGATATATCAGCAATGTGTCACAGTGACAAACATGCCTTATCCAATATATTATTCAAAGATCCACTGTTTTTTATGCAACGGTAAGTTCAGTTTTTCAAGAATTAATCATTCAAACTGACATTTATAATTTAAGGAATCTTAATACTGAATGAAAGCAGTTTTAAAATTGATAGAAATCCAGTTGATAAAGTGCCTTTGATGAGGTTTAAAAAATTTAGCATGAATTTTGATAATGACAAGGAAGTTAATATCAAGCACAAGTTACCTACCTTAGAAGAAAATAGCATATTGATGAGTTTTATAAAGCCAAAGATCACAAATAAACACTTGAACTTTAAAATGTACTCCAGCTGAAAGTTGAAAACCTAGTTAATTTGTAAAGTTAAAAACTATTTTTATTAAATTTATAACAAGTTACCACTTGGCTTTATAAGAGTCATTTGATTTTTTTTAGTTTAGATACTGGCCCTAATTATATTATTCTTTATATCTAAAATTATCTTCTAAAAGTGATTGTAGTTATGCTTTCCTCTTTTTAATAGTACTTATTAGAAGCAAATCATTAAGCGCCACATACCACTAAAGGATTGGAAAGTTAAGCCCTGCCTTCCTGAGGGGGTAGTATCCATTAAGTTATTTGAAATTCCTCTGTGCTCAAGAGTTGTCTCTTCTCTCCATATGAGGTAAAATTTTAAGTCTTTGTAGATCTGAAAATACCTTTCTTCTGCTCTCACTCAATTGATTGCTTTACCTGTTACAGAAACCTGAGCTGAAATAACTGCCTCTGAGTTTTGAAAACATCACTTTCATATAAGAAATCCAATGTCCTTTGTATTTCTATTCCTTGTGGATGTTCGCTCTGGAAGCTATGGGTATCTTTTGAACCTTGGTGAACTTTTATGATACTGTGCCTTTTTTGGAGGGTGAGGGTGACATTCAATGATATCTTTCAATCTGATGCCATTTGATCTTCAACTCTGTATAATGTTCCTTTATTATTCATTTGATAGTTCCCCCTGTCACTCCCCACTTTCTCTTGCCTATCTTTCTGGAACCCCTCTTGTTCAAGGGGTTAAGAGACTGTTTTTCTTTCCTTGTTCCATTTATTTGTTATTTTCTTTTACTTCTTGAGGAATTTATCTAGCTTTATCTTCTACTAAGTCACTTCAGTCGTGTCCAGCTCTGTGCGACCCCATAGACGGCAGCCCACCAGGCTCCCCTGTCCCTGGGATTCTCCAGGCAAGAACACTGAAGTGGGTTGCCATTCCCTTCTCCAATGCATGAAAGTGAAGTCGCTCAGTCGTGTCGGACCCTCAGCGATCCCATGGACTGCAGCCTTCCAGGCTCCTCCGTCCATGGGATTTTCGAGGCAAGAGTACTGGAGTGGGTTGCCATTGCCTTCTCCGAGTTTTATCTTCTACCTTCCTTTTAAAATTTTGGTTTCTCTATCTGTCTCTTGCTTTCTGATTATTTTATCCTGGCATCATGTTCAATGGAAGCAATAATTTCTCTTATTTATTCCCCAGGTGGCGCTAGTGTTAAAGAATCTGCCTGCCAATGCAGGAGACAAGAGAGGTGGGTTAGAATCCTGGGTCAGAAAGATCCCCTGGAGCAGGGCATGGCAACCCACTCCAGTATTCTTGCCTGGAGAATCTCATGAACTGAGAAGCCTGGTGGTCCACAGTCCATGGGGTAGCAAAGAGTCAGACTTGATTGAAGTGACTTAGCATCCAAACATTTGGTATCAAAGTATAATGTAATATTTGTTTTACATTTTTAGCTTTTTCTGTCTCATCTCTGTTTTCTTGAAATTCCTTGTACTTGTGTGTTTTGTTCATTTCATGGACTCCCTTATTTATTGGGCAGTTTGGAGGATTTCCTCAAACGTCTCTTCATATTGTGTAGCTTTTAAAAGCAGCAAAATTTAGCTCCAATTCCATTATCATAATTTGTCAGAATTGGGAGATCCTTTCTCTTAGACCTTTTAGTTTCTCCAAAGAAGAGATTAAACACCCAGACACTATTTTTCTGGAAATAGATCAAGATTATCTTTAAGAATGCAGACTTTTAACTCAGTTCCTATATATTATCCAATCCCTCTGGTATGTAAGGATCGAAGCCACTTCATCTGTGAGCTTTGGAATTTGACTGGCTGATGGATGAGGAGAGGGCACAAGAGGAATTACTCCATTTACCTGATTCTTAAATATCTCTCTATTTTCAGTGATATACCTTAGCCACACATCTGTTGCAGCAAGTAACTCCAAGTCTCCATCTTCTCAGGGGTTCTTTTGGAAAGTCATCTTGCTCCTCATCCTTAGTTCACTCTGTAGGAATATAAGTTTGAAAATCCTTCTGTTCAGCTCACTCAGGTATCATTCACCTGCTTTAACCTGTAAACTTTGTTGAAATGTCCTCTAAACATCCTCCTTACTCCTTGTTTTCATGATATGTTTACACTTTTTTCTTCTTTTATTTTCCTTTTACTGGGAAGGGAAGAAGTAAGGAGGAAAATGCAATAATCAATTCACCTCATTTCGATTGAAATCCTCCAATATCTAATTTTTTGAGGAGTATTTACACATGGTTGCTTGAAAAAAACTCCCCCTTTTCAGATTATTTACAAAGAAAATATAAATGCTAAAAAATTTCATTTCTTCACATTTAAGAAATATGAGAATTCCACATATCTGGTCATGAAAGCTGTTTATTTGTATCTTGACACTATAGCAAATAGTTAAATTACATTTATATTTCCAGTAATATAAAAAATTTATTTTAATTTTGAAATGCATATTAATACCAAATAATTTTCTGTCATAATTATTTTAAAGTAAGAGGGATAGGAAAATTTTCCTATAGAACAAAAATTTCTTTATTATGAATGCTATTAGGTTTGCATTAAAACTAATTCTATAAAAACCTTTAATAATAAATTGGTCTGAAACATTTTACTCCAAATAACTTCATCATTTACTATGGAAAAAATTTTAATTGAAGATTTTCAAAGCATCTAATAATAAATTTTACTATGAACAAGATTTATGGTTCAATACATTTTTATAAAGTGCTAAGTGAAATAGATGCCCTGCAGCCCTTTCTAGTGTTGATGAAACTCTAATAGTTCTATCATTTTAAGCTACATTTTAACATTCACATTTTTCTTAAAGTGTGTTTTGAATGTGAGATATTTTTAAATTATTTGATTTAACAACAATTTGTTCAACAGTAATTATAAGCCAGGAACTCTTCTAGGCACCAGGGATGTAACAGTGAAGAAAGCAGACAAGATCTTTCAAGAGGCTCATATTCTTGGAGTGGGAAGAGGAGATGACAGTAAATAAGCAAACATACATTACTTTGCCAACTAAGGTCCGTCTAGTCAAGGCTATGCTTTTCCTGTGGTCATGTATGGATGTGAGAGTTGGACTGTGAAGATAGGTGAACGTCAAAGAATTGATGCTTTTGAACTGTGGTGTTGGAGAAGACTCTTGAGAGTCCCTTGGACTGCAAGGAGATCCAACAAGTCCATCCTGAAGGCGATCAGCCCTGGGATTTCTTTGGAAGGAATGATGCTAAAGCTGAAACTCCAGTACTTTGGCCACCTCATGCGAAGAGTTGACTCATTGGAAAAGACTCTGATGCTGGGAGGGATTGGGGGCAGGAGGAGAAGGGGACGACAGAGGATGAGATGGCTGGATGGCATCACTGACTCGATGGACGTGAGTTTGAGTGAACTCCAGGAGTTGGTGATGGACAGGGAGGCCTGGTGTGCTGCGATTCATGGGGTTGCAAAGAGTCGGACACGACTGAGCGACTGAACTGAACTGAAATAGCTAAGATCATTAGGATAAAAACACATGAAGGAAATAAATAAGATGTGATACCTGAAATCAAGATGTATGCTCCTTGGAAGAAAAGCTATGGCCAACCTAGACAGCATATTAAAAACAGAGACTTACTTTTAATAAGTTGTCTTATTTTAATTTATTATTTATAGTAATTACCAACTTATTTTAATAATTGCTTTACCAACAAAAGTCCATATAATCAAAGCTATGGTTTTTTCCTGTAGTCGTATATGGATTTGAGAGTTGGACCATAAAGAAAGCTGAGCACCAAAGAATTGATACTTTTGAACTGTGATGTTTGAGAAGACTCTTGAGAGTCCCTTGGACTGCAAGGAGATCACACCAGTCAATCCCAGTCCTAAATATTAATTGGAAAGACTGATGCTGAAGCTGAAGCTCCAATACTTTGGCCACCTGATGCAAAGAACTGACTCACTGGTGCTGGGAAAGATTGAAGTTAGCAGGAGAAGGGGACAAACCTGGATGATATGGTTGGATGGTGTCACTGACTTGATGAACATGAGTCTGAGCAAGCTCTGGGAGTGGTGATCAACAAGGAAGCCTGGCATGCTGCAGTCCATGGGGTCACAAAGAGTCAGACATGACGGAGCAATTGACCGGAACCGATAGAGAATATCAGGCTTATGGAGATAGGAAGCCTTACTTTTCAGTTAGGTGACATTTATCCAGTTCAGGTTTTTTGGAAGAGTGTTGGACTCAGTCTTTTATCCTTTCTTTCAAATTACTGAAATAACCTAGAGAAGGCATGGTGGCTGGACAACTCAGATACACTGGGGACAGTCAGAGTGGTGAGTCTTTGATGGAGCCTGAACACAGGGAATAGACACTTTGGGGATGTCTGCTCAGCTCACAATACTTCCCTTACTGCCCTTTCCTCCATTCCCAGGATTTTGCCCTCATAGTCATTTTCCCCATAGTATGGTGAATGATGACCATACGGCCTGAGCATATTTGATTAGATTGGTCTGGACCAAGACCAAGTTACTGAGTTTTCCCTGATTGTGGATGGAAATAGAATAGAAGCTATGGGGCTGACCTACGTTTGGGAACCAATTTAATAAGACAGACAAAATGAAGCAAATGTATTGAAAGAAGCATTAGTACAGCAGAGAGTTCTCACTTCTTAAGTCCCAATTGCCTTCAGGTGCTCAAATTCAGTCACTGCTCCCACATTCCAAACCAAATCCTCATCAGACAAGAACATTTAAAAAATTAAGTCTAGTTCCCACAGATTTCTATTATCAAAAGAGTTGGGAAAAAAATATATTAGTGACAATGCCTACTTCATCTGAATACTGAATATTGATAAAACAACTAATATTAATGTGGGCATACAACAAGTTGGGCATCCCAGGTGACTCAGTGGTAAAGAATCTGCCTGCCATTCAGGAGATGCAGGAGACTTGGGTTCAGTCCCGAGTCAGGAAGATCCCCTGGAGGAGGGCATGGCAACCCACTCCAGCATTCTTGTCTGGAGAATCCCAGGGACAGAGAATCCTGATGGTCACCGGCTCCATGCAGTCACAAAGAGTCAGACACTACTGAGTGACTGAGCATCCACACATACAAGTCATAAATCAGTGACACTTAACACACTCACCACTTAAGCCTAAAGAGATATTTATACTACTTATGAAATGGCTCTACTGCATGTGATTAAACTTGCATTATTGGATTTTATTTTTATCCTATTAGCAAGCACAATGCATTTTTAAGCTTGATTCTGATGCCTGGTATAATAACTCCTAGTGAATCCCTAAACTGACCTATATGTAGTTGATCCATCTTTAAAGGGGATGCATGTATAGGGATAATTGTGACTCAATATAATAACATAAAAATCATAAATTTTTGCTTATCTTTTTTGTTTCATGTGTGCATGCTAAGTAGCTTCAGTCATGTCTGGCTCTTTGTGACCCTATAGGCTGTAGCCCACCAAGCTCCTCTGTCCATGGGATTCTCCAGGCAAGAATACTGGAGTTGGTTGCCCTACCCTCTTCCAGGGGATCTTCCCGACCCAGGGATCAAACCCAGGTCTCTTATGTTTCCTGCATTGGCAGGCGGGTTCTTTACCACTAGTGCCACCTAGGAAACCTTATCCTCTGTAAAGTTTTTTTGGTTTTTTAATTATAGTAAAATTTACATAATGTTAAGTTTACCATTGTACCATTTTAAGTGTGGGCTTAAGTGTGGGCATAGCCTCTCACTATCACTCAATGTCTCTCCTGCTTTCAGAATCAAGTACAAACTCTATATACCACAGTGTATAAGACACCTAGCAATTTGCCTTACTCTTCCTTCAAACTTCTCTATCTTCATCTCTCATAATGAGCCTCTTGAATGCTACATTCTAGACCCACTGAGCTATTTGTGATTTTTCATCATATCAACATCTTTCTCTGGGTCGATTATCTTCCTAAACTGTTCAGAGTCAGTACAAACTGCCCTTGAATTAACAAAATGTCAAATATCTTTTGTTTAATCAGTGAATATTTTTTAAAAGCAAAAGTCTATGAGCAAGGTCTTCTTAAGTTGGTGTCAAAATCGGTGGATAAGCCACATCTTGTCCAGGGAGCTAGAAAGAAATGAGAGAGTAGAAACCAATTTATACTCCACCTGCCTAAGGCAAGAGAGTTACTGCAAATCCATAGGAAAATGCCTTCATTATCACCATTTACCATCATGTATCATAGGTTATTGGCAGATGGCCTAGTGGTTATGTGATCAATAATGTAAGTGACTGGAACTTCTGGGCAAATGGGTACCATGACTTCTTCACTCTCAGGATACCTTTCATCTTCTTCATTTTAAAGGTAGAATTAAAAAGTCTTAATTTCTGACAGATTTCAGTCTCTAACTTCTTAAGAGAATCTGTACAAAGTGAAAAAAAATAGTGGGCCTATCTACTCCAATCTGGGCAGATATAGTCACGTAATCTCAAAATAGCTAAAAGATGTTTATTATGTAAAATAAAACTCGAAATTCTGTTCTAGTAAATTTTAAAGCTCCTTTGTATAAAATACATAAATAGCAAGGTCCTACTGTATAGCACAGGGAATTATATTCAATATTTTTTAATAAACTTGGTGGAAAAGAGGGCTTCACTGGTGGCTCAGATGGTAAAGACTCTGCCTGTAATGCAGGAGGCCTGGGTTTGATCCCTGGATTGGGAAGATCTCCTGGAGAAGGGAATGGCAACCCACTGCAGTATTCTTGCCTGGGGAAATCCATCGACAGAGGAGCATGGTGGGCTACAGTGAAAAAGTGTCTGGAAAAGAATATTTACACACAAATATATATGTGTATATATATATACATATATATATATATGTAAGTATCTGTAACTGGATCACTTTGCTGTATACCAGAATCTAACACAACACTGGAAATCAACTTAACTTCATTTTAAAAAATAGTAAATGTTCCACTTTCTTTGAAAACAAAAATCTGTTTAAAAATTTTATATTTTAAAATTCTGTGACATAATTTTTATAACAATTCATCAATTATTAATACTCAATTTCCTCTTTGTTTTCTGGCATGGAAGGGCAACTTTAAATTTCTTTGAGAGAATGTATAGATCCTCAAACATAGCATTATCAGTGGCAGTAAAAAGAACAATAATTACTTGGAAACAAGAAACTGCACCTTCAACAAAGGGGAGGATGTTGGATTTAAGCAATGGACTCCATTTGAGAAAAGTGTATCCATTAAAAAATCAATACTTTTGCTCTAGGGGGTCACAGCAAGTGTTTTTAGATCCTGCCAAAAAAGAAAAGAAAAGACTTGGGAGCATTTCACCTGGCAAACATTTTAAGCTTTAGATTTGTCAGACTTTCAAACTTAAGCATATGCAAAAAACTGTCTTTAAGAATTGACTAACAAAGGATTTACAGAATCAAAATATAAAAATGGCAACTATAGAAACACACAACACAATCATACTTGCAGTAGGGTTGCCTAAGTCAAAAAGGAGAATGCATATTTTTTACTAATATATTTCTTCTTTATATACCAAAGCCTAAGTGAGAAAATAAATGAACATAATTTCCCTAATAAAAGTTGAGTGAGCTTGCAACCCTGATTGGCACTGATATTTATGTTTTTGGGTTGTTTGAACTGGTATAGAGAAATTTTAAAGTCTTACCACTTTTGAGGGTAATGTAAACTGCTAGAGGCTTATCTATCATCCCAGTGGCATGTTTGATAATTTAGTTCAAAATCAATGACAGTTCACCATTCCCCACAGGGCTTCAATGTTTCTATTTTAAATCTACAGAAGGCTGAGCCAAGTACAAACAGTAAATTTTATTTTGGACCCCTAGCTGGGATAATTCCGTAGTAAACTAAACAGAGAAAAGTTTGATTCTTCTAAGGTTCAGTCAAAATACTCAATTTTAGAACCGGATAATCATCAATGAAAATAACATATTGGGAATCAGTTAAGTGTGTTCATTTCTTTTTCTGCAGTTTACTGTATATCAACAGATCTATCCCTCACAATAAAGCAGATGAGGATCTTTCACTATCTCACATCCCACTGTTCGATGAGTTATAGGTATAAAAACCAAGTGGAACAAAAATGTGAACTCTACACAGAAAGTCAAGTCACAGAGGCAAGGTAGTGCAAGGGAATTATATGGAATTTCCTTTAGGGTGAGGGATTATTTTATTCTGATTGGACAGCTGCACAATTTATTTGTTCATGAAATATGAAAGGGATTATTAGCTACACTAATGATATCTTTAGCTTGTAAGTTAAAAAAAAAAAAACTGAAAGTAATCCTGATGTTTTTATTATATGAAACAATTAGACTGGCTAAGAGGAACAAAAGAAAGCATTGCGTAGGTGTGGCTGTTGCAGTTACAGGGAAAAACCTCTTTCAGCCTATGCATTTAATTTCTATTCTAAAATAACCTAACAAATGCAGGGCTTTCAATTCTTTTTTTCTTTTTCTTCTTCCAGGTCCCTTTCTAAATGCTTATAGACATCTCACAAATTTATATCCTTTCAGACATTATTTTTCCCTCATTCAGGGGACTTTTTTTTTCTTAACAGCTAGTAAATATTAGCTTGAATCCTAACATCAATTTGATTCTTGATGTGGGTCAATTTTATAAGTCACCTTTGTATTTCTCCTTGACTTTGCTTATCTTTGCTTGAGTTTTTCTCTCTAAATCACTCTTTCTTGGATTGCTTTCCAATAAACAGAGCTCTGTATCATTCTGTTGATATAAAGGGCTGCATTTTGAAGACAGCAAAAAGGCAGTTAGCTATTGATTTGTTGTTACACTGGAACTTTATTACCACATTTCCCACTAATCTCAGACTTCTGGAACTATGATGGATTTCAAACTAGTTGATACTGTTGTTTTGAAATATTCAAAAATTGTACCATCAAGTCACAGAATCATATAGGGTGAATGTACAGTGGAACCTCAGAAATCATCCATTTCAAACCTATAGTTCTAGAGACGAAGAAACGAATCAAGAGATAGTAAGTTATGACCCTAAGAATGCACATTTACTAATTAGCAATGACATCACTTGCAGCTGGGCCTTATGACTTCATCTGAAGGGAAGAACACCACAGATGGCTTTTTTAAACTCAGAATAAGCATGCGTGAGTAATATTTTATGCTTTTTTTCAGTAGGAGTTAATAACTGATTTGTTTTTAATAGTTCATCCATTATTAAAAGTAAAATTAACAAAGAAGATTGTGTAAAAATTAAATATTTGTATTTCCACTAAGATATGGAAAACCTGTGGTATTGAAGTCCAAGAACATTTTCAATTTTAAAATAATGATAGTTTTAGATTTTGCTCAGTGTTTTATATAAACGCTCCCACTTATATCTTAAAACTACTCTAAGGGGACGGGATAAAGATGGCGGAGGAATAGGACGGGAAGACCACTTTCTCCCTCACAAATTCCTCAAAAGAACATTTCAACGCCGAGCAAACTCCACAAAACAACTTCTGTAGGCTGGCAGAGGTTATCAGGCATCCAGAAAAGCAGACCATTGTCTTCAAAAACAGGTAGGAAAAAATATAAAAGACGAAAAAGGAGACAAAGGATGTGGGGAGGGAGCTCCGTCCCGGGAAGGGAAGCCCGTTCCGGGAAGGGAATTTTAAGAAGAGAGGTTTCCAAACACCAGGAAACACTCTCCCTGCCGAGTCGGTGGCGAATCTTGGAAACACAGAGGGCAACATAACAGGAAGGAAAAATAAAGAAATAATTAAGACCAAGAGATTACAAGCCCAACAGTAACTCCCCCAGCGGAAAAGCGGCACAGACGCCTGCGTCCGCCATTGGGAAGTGGGGGCAGGGCAGGGACGCGCGGGAGGCGCGGGCTGCAGTGCTTTGTAAGAATCGGGCAGGAACGCCCCACGGGCAACCAGAACGATCTAACTTGCGCTAGCAAACCAGACTGTGGGATAGCTACCACGCGAAAAGCTCGAACATAAGACACCGCCAGGACCGAGCACAGAACAAAGGACGGAACGGAAAAAGCCGGCTGCAGACCATCCCCCGCCGGGGACAGGCAGCCAGAGCCGTAAGGGCTGGAAAGGGGCAATTGCAGACCCGGAGAGACTCTACTTACCTAACTGCAAGCAGGCCTCTTTGCTAAGACTTCTGGGGGTGCTGGACACTCACAATCTGCCTCACGGGGGACGCCAGCGGTCCACCCAGAAAGCTGAGAAGCAGCGGCAGAAAAGGTGACGCCGCGGTGATCGCGCTCGCCAAACTCCTGAGCTACTCGGACCTGGGAAGGGCACAAAACACAGTCCCAGCCGAATCTGTGCCTCTGAGGGCGGCCTGAGCGGCTTGGACCGGGGAAGTGCACGCAGCCTAGGGCCGGCCCCAGACGGTTCCCGGCTGAGCATCATAGAGCCAGAGCGGTTTGTACGCCGCAAGAAGGGACAAGTCAGGCGGGGCTGAGACACTGTGCACACGACGGTGCTATTTGTTTGCAGCATCCCCCCTCCCCACAGCGCGACTGAACTAGTGAGCCTAAAAAACCAGCAAACAGAAGAAGTTAAACAGAGGGAACCACCTTGGAAGTGATCCCACACGGCCCAAAACATCAGAGAATGGCCAGATATATTTTTAATAATTTTAAAATCATTCCTTTTTTTTTTTTCCTTTTTTTCTTCTTTTTTTTTCTAACTATTTTTTTAATTGTTAAGTCTTCTATTTATCCTCTAATTTTTATTTCTATAACCTACTATTACTATTAAAAAAAAAAAAAGACTTTTTTTTTTTTTTTTTTAAGGCAAACAACATATATAGCCTTTGGATGGTTGTTGGTGGTTTTTTGTTTTTTTTTTGGTTTGTTTTGTTTTTTTGTTTGTTTGTTTTTTAAATAATTCCTGTGTGTTTTTTTTCTTTCTTCCTTTTTCCTTCTGCTTCTTTTCTTTAATATTGTATTTTCTAAAATCCAACCTCTACTCTAGATTTTTAATCTTTGCTCTTAGGTTTCTGTTGTCAATTTTGTACATTTAAAAACCCAAACTTCACTACCCATGTTTACCTGAGAGCGAGATTACTGGCTCGACCACTCTCTCCTCCTTTGGACTCTCCTTTTTCTCCACCAGGTGGCCTCTGTCTCTTTTCTCCCCCATCTCTTCTCTATCCAACTCTGTGAATCTCAGTGTGTTCCAGATGGTGGAGAACACCTAAGGAACTGGTTACTGGCAGGATTTGTCTCTCTCCTTCTCATTCCTCTCTCTTATCCTCCTGGTCACCTCTGTCTACATCCTCCCTCTCCTCTTCCCCGTATAACTCTGTAAATACCTCTGAGCGGTCCAGACTATAGAGCACACATAAGGAAGTGACTACTGGCTAGCTTGCTCTCTCCTCTTTTGATCTCACCACATCTAATTCCAGTTACCTCTAACTACCCCCTCCATCTTCTCTTCTCCTTGTAACTCAGTGAACCTCTCTGAGTGTCCCTCAATGTGGAGAAACTTTTCATCTTTAACCTAGATGTTTTATCATCGGTGCTGTATAGATGGAGAAGTCTAGAGGCTACTGTAAAAATAAAACTGAAAACCAGAAGCAGGAGGCTTAAATCCAAAGCCTGAAAACATTAGAGAACTCTTGAATTCAGGGAACATTAAGCAATAGGAGCTCATCAAATGCCTTCATACCTACACTGAAACCAAGCTCCACCCAAGGGCCAACAAGTTCCAAAACAAGACATACCACTCAAATTCTCCAGCAACACAGGAACACTCCCCTGAGCTTCAATATACAGGCAGCTCAAAATTATTCCAAAACCCTTGATGTCTCATAACCCATTACTGGTCACTCCACTGCACTCCAGAGAGAAGAAACCCAGCTCCACCCACCAGAACTCCAACACAAGCCTCCCTAACCAGGAAACCTTGACAAGCCACTGATAGAACCCCACCCACAGTGAGGAAGCTCCATAATAAAGAAAACTCCACAAACTACCAGAATATAAAAAGGCCACCCCAAACCCAGCAATATAACCAAGATGAAGAGACAGAGGAATACTCAGCAGGTAAAGGAACAGGAGAGTTGCCCACCAAACCAAACAAAAGAGGAAGAAGTAGGGAATCTACCTGAGAAGGAATTCCGAATATTGATAGTGAAAATGATCCAAAATCTTGAAATCAAAATAGAATCACAGATAAATAGTCTAGAGACAAGGATTGAGAAGATGCAAGAAAGGTTTAACAAGGACCTAGAAGAAATAAAAAAGAGTCAAAATATAATGAATAACGCAATAAATGAGATCAGAAACACTCTGGAGGCAACAAATAGTAGAATAACGGAGGCAGAAGATAGGATTAGTGAAATAGAAGATAGAATGGTAGAAATAAATGAATCAGAGAGGAAACAAGAAAAACGAATTAAAAGAAACGAGGACAATCTCAGAGACCTCCAGGACAATATGAAACGCTCCAACATTCGAATTATAGGAGTCCCAGAAGAAGAAGACAGAAAGAAAGATCATGAGAAAATCCTTGAGGAGATAATAGTTGAAAACTTCCCTAAAATGGGGAAGGAAATAATCACCCAAGTCCAAGAAACACGGAGAGTTCCAAATAGGATAAACCCAAGGCGAAACACCCCAAGACACATATTAATCAAATTAACAAAGATCAAACACAAAGAACAAATATTAAAAGCAGCAAGGGAAAAACAACAAATAACACACAAGGGCATTCCCATAAGGATAACAGCTGATCTTTCAATAGAAACTCTTCAGGCCAGGAGGGAATGGCAAGACATACTTAAAGTGATGAAAGACAATAACCTACAGCCCAGATTACTGTACCCAGCAAGGATCTCATTCAAATACGAAGGAGAAATCAAAAGCTTTACAGAGAAGCAAAAGCTGAGAGAATTCAGCACCACCAAACCAGCTCTCCAACAAATTCTAAAGGATATTCTCTAGACAGGAAACACAAAAAGGGTGTATAAACCCGAACCCAAAACAATAAAGTAAATGATAACGGGATCATACTTATCAATAATTACCTTAAACGTAAATGGGTTGAATGCCCCAACCAAAAGGCAAAGACTGGCCGAATGGATACAAAAACAAGACCCCTCTATATGCTGCTTACAAGAGACCCACTTCAAAACAAGGGACACATACAGACTGAAAGTGAAGGGCTGGAAAAAGATATACCACGCAAATAGAGACCAAAAGAAAGCAGGAGTGGCAATACTCATATCCGATAAAATAGACTTTAAAACAAAGGCTGTGAAAAGAGACAAAGAAGGCCACTACATGATGATCAAAGGATCAATCCAAGAAGAAGATATAACAATTATAAATATATATGCACCCAACATAGGAGCACCGCAATATGTAAGACAAATGCTAACAAGTATGAAAGGGGAAATCAACAATAACACAATAATAGTGGGAGACTTTAATACCCCACTCACACCTATGGACAGATCAACTAAACAGAAAATTAACAAAGAAACGCAAACTTTAAATGATACATTAGATCAATTAGACCTAATTGATATCTATAGGACATTTCACCCCAAAACAATGAATTTCACCTTTTTCTCAAGTGCTCATGGAAACTTCTCCAGGATAGATCACATCCTGGGCCATAAATCTAAACTTGATAAATTCAAAAAAATCGAAATCATTCCAAGCATCTTTTCTGACCATAATGCATTAAGATTAGATCTCAATTACAGGAGAAAAACTACTAAAAATTCCAACATATGGAGGTTGAACAACACACTTCTGAATAACCAACAAATCACAGAAGAAATCAAAAAAGAAATCAAAATATGCATAGAAACTAATGAAAATGAAAACACAACAACCCAAAACCTGTGGGACACTATAAAAGCAGTGCTAAGAGGAAAGTTCATAGCAATACAGGCATACGTCAAGAAACAAGAAAAAAGTCAAATAAATAACCTAACTCTACAACTAAAGCAACTAGAAAAGGAAGAATTGGAGAACCCCAGAGTTAGTAGAAGGAAAGAAATCTTAAAAATTAGGGCAGAAATAAATGCAAAAGAAACAAAAGAGACCATAGCAAAAATCAACAAAGCCAAAAGCTGGTTCTTTGAAAGGATAAATAAAATTGACAAACCATTAGCCAGACTCATCAAGAAGCAAAGAGAGAAAAATCAAATCAATAAAATTAGAAATGAAAATGGAGAGATCACAACAGACAACACAGAAATACAAAGGATCATAAGAGACTACTATCAGCAGTTGTATGCCAATAAAATGGACAACGTGGAAGAAATGGACAAATTCTTAGAAAAGTACAATTTTCCAAAACTGAACCAGGAAGAAATAGAAAATCTTAACAGACCCATCACAAGCACGGAAATTGAAACTGTAATCAGAAATCTTCCAGCAAACAAAAGCCCAGGTCCAGACGGCTTCACAGCTGAATTCTACCAAAAATTTCGAGAAGAGCTAACACCTATCCTACTCAAACTCTTCCAGAAAATTGCAGAGGAAGGTAAACTTCCAAACTCATTCTATGAGGCCACCATCACTCTAATACCAAAACCTGACAAAGATGTCACAAAAAAAGAAAACTACAGGCCAATATCACTGATGAACATAGATGCAAAAATCCTCAACAAAATTCTAGCAATCAGAATCCAACAACACATTAAAAAGATCATACACCATGACCAAGTGGGCTTTATCCCAGGGATGCAAGGATTCTTCAATATCCGCAAATCAATCAATGTAATTCACCACATTAACAAATTGAAAAATAAAAACCATATGATTATCTCAATAGATGCAGAGAAGGCCTTTGACAAAATTCAACATCCATTTATGATAAAAACTCTCCAGAAAGCAGGAATAGAAGGAACATACCTCAACATAATAAAAGCTATCTATGACAAACCCACAGCAAACATTATCCTCAATGGTGAAAAATTGAAAGCATTTCCCCTAAAGTCAGGAACAAGACAAGGGTGTCCACTTTCACCGCTACTATTCAACATAGTTCTGGAAGTTTTGGCCACAGCAATCAGAGCAGAAAAAGAAATAAAAGGAATCCAAATTGGAAAAGAAGAAGTAAAACTCTCACTGTTTGCAGATGACATGATCCTCTACATGGAAAACCCGAAAGACTCCACCAGAAAATTACTAGAGCTCATCAATGAATATAGTAAAGTTGCAGGATATAAAATCAACACACAGAAATCCCTTGCATTCCTATACACCAATAATGAGAAAGTAGAAAAAGCAATTAAGGAAACAATTCCATTCACCATTGCAACGAAAAGAATAAAATACTTAGGAATATATCTACCCAAAGAAACTAAAGACCTATATATAGAAAACTATAAAACACTGATGAAAGAAATCAAAGAGGACACTAATAGATGGAGAAATATACCATGCTCATGGATCGGAAGAATCAATATAGTGAAAATGAGTATACTACCCAAAGCAATTTACAAATTCAATGCAATCCCTATCAAGCTACCAGCCATATTTTTCACAGAACTAGAACAAATAATTTCAAGATTCGTATGGAAATACAAAAAACCTCGAATTGCCAAAGCAATCTTGAGAAAGAAGAATGGAACTGGAGGAATCAACTTGCCTGACTTCAGGCTCTACTACAAAGCCACAGTCATCAAAACAGTATGGTACTGGCACAAAGACAGACATATAGATCAATGGAACAAAATAGAAAGCCCAGAGATAAATCCACACACATATGGACACCTTATCTTTGACAAAGGAGGCAAGAATATACAATGGAGTAAAGACAATCTCTTTAACAAGTGGTGCTGGGAAAACTGGTCAACCACTTGTAAAAGAATGAAACTAGATCACTTTCTAACACCACACACAAAAATAAATTCAAAATGGATTAAAGATCTAAATGTAAGACCAGAAACTATAAAACTCCTAGAGGAGAACATAGGCAAAACACTCTCAGACATACATCACAGCAGGATCCTCTATGATCCACCTCCCAGAATTCTGGAAATAAAAGCAAAAATAAACAAATGGGATCTAATTAAAATTAAAAGCTTCTGCACAACAAAGGAAAATATCAGCAAGGTGAAAAGACAGCCTTCTGAATGGGAGAAAATAATAGCAAATGAAGCAACTGACAAACAACTAATCTCAAAAATATACAAGCAACTTATGCAGCTCAATTCCAGAAAAATAAACGACCCAATCAAAAAATGGGCCAAAGAACTAAATAGACATTTCTCCAAAGAAGACATACGGATGGCTAACAAACACATGAAAAGATGCTCAACATCACTCATTATCAGAGAAATGCAAATCAAAACCACAATGAGGTACCACTTCACACCAGTCAGAATGGCTGCAATCCAAAAATCTGCAAGCAATAAATGCTGGAGAGGGTGTGGAGAAAAGGGAACCCTCCTACACTGTTGGTGGGAATGCAAACTAGTACAGCCACTATGGAGAACAGTGTGGAGATTCCTTAAAAAATTGCAAATAGAACTCCCTTATGACCCAGCAATCCCACTGCTGGGCATACACACCGAGGAAACCAGAATTGAAAGAGACACATGTACCCCAATGTTCATCGCAGCACTGATTATAATAGCCAGGACATGGAAACAACCTAGATGTCCCTCAGCAGATGAATGGATAAGAAAGCTGTGGTACATATACACAATGGAGTATTACTCAGCCATTAAAAAGAATTCATTTGATTCAGTTCTGATGAGATGGACGAAACTGGAGCCGATTATACAGAGTGAAGTAAGCCAGAAAGAAAAAAACCAATACAGTATACTAACACATATATATGGAATTTAGAAAGATGGCAATGACGACCCTGTATGCAAGACAGGAAAAAAGACGCAGCTGTCTATAACGGACTTTTGGACTCAGAGGGAGAGGGAGAGGGTGGGATGATATGGGAGAATGGCATTCTATCATGTATACTATCATGTAAGAATTGAATCGCTAGTCTATGTCTGACGCAGGATACAGCATGCTTGGGGCTGGTGCATGGGGATGACCCACAGAGATGTTATGGGGAGGGATGTGGGAGGGGGGTTCATGTTTGGGAACACATGTAAGAATTAAAGATTTTAAAATTTAAAAAAAAAAAAAAAAAAAACTACTCTAAGAAGCAGCACCAGAGAATTGATTCGTTCAAATCGTGGAGCTGGAGAAGATTTGAGAGTTCCTGGGACTGCAAGGAGATGAAACCAGTTAATCCTAAAGGAAATCAACCCTGAATATTCATTGGAAGGACTGATGCTGAAGCTGAGGCTCCAGTACTTTGGCCACCTGATGCAAAGAGCTGACTTGTTGAAAAAGACCCTGATGATGGATAAGATTGAGGGCAGGAGGAGAAGGAGATGACAGAGGATGAGACGGTTGGATGGCATCATCGACTCAATGGATATAAGTTTGAGCAAACTCTGGGAGATAATGAAGGACAGGGAAGCCTGGCATGCTGCAGTCCATGGGTTTACAAAGAGTCCCACATAACTGAGCAACTGAACAACAAGGAAGCAGGTTTAAATACTGCATAGTACATTTCAAATCTTAAAAGGTGATACTGCTAAAGTTCTGTACTCAATATGCCAGCAAATTCAGAAAACTCAGTAGTAGCCACAGGGCTGGAAAAGTCAGTTTTCTTTCCAATCCTGAAGATGGGCAGTGTTGAAGAATGTTCAAACTATGGCACAGTTGCACATATTTCACATGCTAGCAAGGTAATGCCCTAAATACTCCAAGCTAGGTTTCAACAGTATGTGAACTGAGAACTCCAGATGTACAAGCTGGATTTAGAAAAGGCAGAAGAACCAGAGATCAAAATGCCAACATCCATTGGATCATAGAAAAAGCAAGAGAATTCCAGAAAAATATCCACTTCTGCTTCATTAACTATGTTGAAGCCTTTGACTGTGTGGATCACAACAAACTGTGGAAAATTCTTAAAGACATGGGAATGCCAGACCACCTCATCCGCCTCTTGAGAAACCTGTATGCAGGTCAAGAGACAACTGCTAGAACCAGACATAGACCAACGGACTGGTTCCAAACTGGAAAAGGAGTACCTCAAGGCTGTATATTGTCACCCTCTTATTCAACTTATATGCGGAGTACATCATGTGAAATGCTGGGCTAGATGAAGCACCAGCTGGAACCAAGATTGTCGGGAGAAATATCAATAACCTCAGATGAGCAGATGATACCACCCTTATGGCAGAACATGAAGAGGAACTAAAAAGCCTATTGATGAAGGTGGAAAAGTGAAAAAGCTGGCTTAAAACTCAACATTCAAAAAATGAAGATCATGGCATCCAGCCCCATCACTTCATGGCAAATAGATGGGGAAACAAATGAAACAGTGAGAGACTTTATTTTCTTGGGCTCCAAAATCTCTGTAGATGGTGACTGCAGCCATGAAATTAAAAGACACTTGCTCCTTGAAAGAAAAGCTATGACAAACCTGGACAGTGTATTAAAATGCAGAGACATTACTTTGCCGGCAAAGGTTCATGTAGTCAAAGCTATGATTTTTCCAGTAGTCATGTACAGATATAAGAGTTGGACCATAAAGAAGCCTGAGCAGTGAAGTTGATGCTTTTGAACTGTGGTGTTGGTGAAGACTCTTCAGAGTCCCTTGGACTGCAAGGAGACCATACCAGTCAACCCAAGAGGAAATCAACCCTGAAATTCATTTGAAGGACTGATGCTAAAGCTGAAGCTCAATGTTTTGGCCACCTGATGTCAAGAGTTGACTCACTGAAAAGACCCTGATGCTGGGAAAGACTAAAGGCAGGAGGAGAAGGGAATGGAGATGGTTGGATGGCATCACTGACTCAATGGACATGAATTTGAGCAAGCTCTGGGAGATGGTGAAGGACAAAGAAGGCTGGTGTGCTATAGTCCATGAGGTCATAAAAAGTTGGGCACAACTGAGTGAGTGAACAACAATAACAACTAACTTGCCCAAGACCACACAGCTTCTAAAACTGCAGAGCCATTTAGAAGAGGCAGATATTAGGTTTTTGTGCACAATAGGCAGGGTTTTTCCATAGCCCTTAGTTTTGGGACCACTGCCTAGCTGGAAATTATTCAAAGGAATCACAGTAAATTTATCTCTTGGAGAATGCTTTTCACTAAGCTGCATTCAGTGTTACTGCCTTGGTTTATGTATGGCAGAAACCTGGATGTATCTGGGCAGTATAAATCCTGTGTAATGTCAATGAGAGGCATTGGCACAGAAGACATTGCAAATGATGCCTCGTTTGCAATAGGGATGGACATAAACACTGCTGTATGATATCATTACTACATTTGTTTTCAACAAGTTGTCAAATAGTTCATTTATACAATGAAGTGTTCCTTTTATGAGAAACGTTTCTGATATAAATGTATCCTGAATACTAGGGAGAACATTTTTTGTAAAGAATAATTTCACATTTTCCTTGTAGGAAATTTAGAAGAGTGATGACTGTTTGTATTTTGACTGCTGTGAAGTTCAACTTCAGACCACAGCTGGAAGAACAACAGACCAGGTATTTTCTTAATCTTTTTTTTTTTTTAATTTTTATTATTATTTTTTCAGTTTTTTATTTTTTTAATTTTAAAATCTTTAATTCTTACATGTGTTCCCAAACATGAACACCCCTCCCACCTCCCTCCCCATAACATCTCTCTGGGTCATCCCCATGCACCAGCCCCAAGCATGCTGTATCCTGCGTCAGCCATAGACTGGCGATTCAATACTTACATGATAGTATACATGTTAGACTGCCATTCTCCCAAATCATCCCACCCTCTCCCTCTCCCTCTGAGTCCAAAAGTCCATTATACACATCTGTGTCTTTTTTCCTGTCTTGCATACAGGGTCGTCATTGCCATTTTCTAAATTCCATATATATGTGTTAGTATACTGTATTGGTGTTTTTCTTTCTGGCTTACTTCACTCTGTATAATCGGCTCCAGTTTCATCCATCTCATCAGAACTGATTCAAATGAATTCTTTTTAACAGCTGAGTAATACTCCATTGTGTACATGTACCACAGCTTTCTTATCCATTCATCTGCTGATGGACATCTAGGTTGCTTCCATGTCCTGGCTATTATAAACAGTGCTGCGATGAACATTGGGGTACATGTGTCTCTTTCAATTCTGGTTTCCTCGGTGTATATGCCCAGCAGTGGGATTGCTGGGTCATAAGGCAGTTCTATTTGCAATTTTTTAAGGAATCTCCACACTGTTCTCCATAGTGGCTGTACTAGTTTTCATTCCCACCAACAGTGTAGGAGGGTTCCCTTTTCTCCACACCCTCTCCAGCATTTATTGCTTGCAGATTTTTGGATCGCAGCCATTCTGACTGGTGTGAAGTGGTACCTCATTGTGGTTTTGATTTGCATTTCTCTAATAATGAGTGATGTTGAGCATCTTTTCATGTGTTTGTTAGCCATCCGTATGTCTTCTTTGGAGAAATGTCTATTTAGTTCTTTGGCCCATTTTTTGATTGGGTCGTTTATTTTTCTGGAATTGAGTTGCATAAGTTGCTTGTATATTTTTGAGATTAGTTGTTTGTCAGTTGCTTCATTTGTTATTATTTTCTCCCATTCGGAAGGCTGTCTTTTCACCTTGCTGATATTTTCCTTTGTTGTGCAGAAGCTTTTAATTTTAATTAGATCCCATTTGTTTATTTTTGCTTTTATTTTCAGAATTCTGAGAGGTGGATCATAGAGGATCCTGCTGTGATGTATGTCTGAGAGTGTTTTGCCTATGTTCTCCTCTAGGAGTTTTATAGTTTCTGGTCTTACATTTAGATCTTTAATCCATTTTCAGTTTATTTTCATGTGCGGTGTTAGAAAGTGATCTAGTTTCATTCTTTTACAAGTGGTTGACCAGTTTTCCCAGCACCACTTGTTAAAGAGATTGTCTTTACTCCATTGTATATTCTTGCCTCCTTTGTCAAAGATAAGGTGTCCATATGTGTGTGGATTTATCTCTGGGCTTTCTATTTTGTTCCATTGATCTATATGTCTGTCTTTGTGCCAGTACCATACTGTTTTGATGACTGTGGCTTTGTAGTAGAGCCTGAAGTCAGGCAAGTTGATTCCTCCAGTTCCATTCTTATTTCTCAAGATTGCTTTGGCAATTCGAGGTTTTTTGTATTTCCATACAAATCTTGAAATTATTTGTTCTAGTTCTGTGAAAAATATGGCTGGTAGCTTGATAGGGATTGCATTGAATTTGTAAATTGCTTTGGGTAGTATATTCATTTTCACTATATTGATTCTTCCGATCCATGAACATGGTATATTTCTCCATCTATTAGTGTCCTCTTTGATTTCTTTCATCAGTGTTTTATAGTTTTCTATATATAGGTCTGTTGTTTCTTTAGGTAGATATATTCCTAAGTATTTTATTCTTTTCGTTGCAATGGTGAATGGAATTGTTTCCTTA
The DNA here is from genome assembly GCF_023091745.1 of Budorcas taxicolor. Classification (NCBI taxonomy): domain Eukaryota; kingdom Metazoa; phylum Chordata; class Mammalia; order Artiodactyla; family Bovidae; genus Budorcas; species Budorcas taxicolor. Next base: position 45,064,653 of record NC_068912.1, on the reverse strand, counting down.
ATTTCTTTTTCTACTTTCTCATTATTAGTGTATAGGAATGCAAGGGATTTCTGTGTGTTGATTTTATATCCTGCAACTTTACTATATTCATTGATTAGCTCTAGTAATTTTCTGGTGGAGTCTTTAGGGTTTTCCATGTGGAGAATCATGTCATCTGCAAACAGTGAGAGTTTTACTTCTTCTTTCCCAATTTGGATTCCTTTTATTTCTTTTTCTGCTCTGATTGCTGTGGCCAAAACTTCCAGAACTATGTTGAATAGTAGCGGTGAAAGTGGACACCCTTGTCTTGTTCCTGACTTTAGGGGAAATGCTTTCAATTTTTCACCATTGAGGATAATGTTTGCTGTGGGTTTGTCATAGATAGCTTTTATTATGTTGAGGTATGTTCCTTCTATTCCTGCTTTCTGGAGAGTTTTTATCATAAATGGATGTTGAATTTTGTCAAAGGCCTTCTCTGCATCTATTGAGATAATCATATGGTTTTTATTTTTCAATTTGTTAATGTGGTGAATTACATTGATTGATTTGCAGATATTGAAGAATCCTTGCATCCCTGGGATAAAGCCCACTTGGTCATGGTGTATGATCTTTTTAATGTGTTGTTGGATTCTGATTGCTAGAATTTTGTTGAGGATTTTTGCATGTTCATCAGTCATATTGGCCTGTAGTTTTCTTTTTTTGTGACATCTTTGTCAGGTTTTGGTATTAGGATGATGGTGGCCTCATAGAATGAGTTTGGAAGTTTACCTTCCTCTGCAATTTTCTGGAAGAGTTTGAGTAGGATAGGTGTTAGCTCTTCTCGAAACTTTTGGTAGAATTCAGCTGTGAAGCCGTCTGGACCTGGGCTTTTGTTTGCTGGAAGATTTCTGATTACAGTTTCAATTTCCGTGCTTGTGATGGGTCTGTTAAGATTTTCTATTTCTTCCTGGTTCAGTTTTGGAAAGTTGTACTTTTCTAAGAATTTGTCCATTTCTTCCACGTTGTCCATTTTATTGGCATACAACTGCTGATAGTAGTCTCTTATGATCCTTTGTATTTCTGTGTTGTCTGTTGTGATCTCTCCATTTTCATTTCTAATTTTATTGATTTGATTTTTCTCTCTTTGCTTCTTGATGAGTCTGGCTAATGGTTTGTCAATTTTATTTATCCTTTCAAAGAACCAGCTTTTGGCTTTGTTGATTTTTGCTATGGTCTCTTTTGTTTCTTTTGCATTTATTTCTGCCCTAATTTTTAAGATTTCTTTCCTTCTACTAACTCTGGGGTTCTCCAATTCTTCCTTTTCTAGTTGCTTTAGTTGTAGAGTTAGGTTATTTATTTGACTTTTTTCTTGTTTCTTGACGTATGCCTGTATTGCTATGAACTTTCCTCTTAGCACTGCTTTTATAGTGTCCCACAGGTTTTGGGTTGTTGTGTTTTCATTTTCATTAGTTTCTATGCATATTTTGATTTCTTTTTTGATTTCTTCTGTGATTTGTTGGTTATTCAGAAGTGTGTTGTTCAACCTCCATATGTTGGAATTTTTAGTAGTTTTTCTCCTGTAATTGAGATCTAATCTTAATGCATTATGGTCAGAAAAGATGCTTGGAATGATTTCGATTTTTTTGAATTTATCAAGTTTAGATTTATGGCCCAGGATGTGATCTATCCTGGAGAAGTTTCCATGAGCACTTGAGAAAAAGGTGAAATTCATTGTTTTGGGGTGAAATGTCCTATAGATATCAATTAGGTCTAACTGATCTAATGTATCATTTAAAGTTTGCGTTTCTTTGTTAATTTTCTGTTTAGTTGATCTGTCCATAGGTGTGAGTGGGGTATTAAAGTCTCCCACTATTATTGTGTTATTGTTGATTTCCCCTTTCATACTTGTTAGCATTTGTCTTACATATTGCGGTGCTCCTATATTGGGTGCATATATATTTATAATTGTTATATCTTCTTCTTGGATTGATCCTTTGATCATTATGTAGTGGCCTTCTTTGTCTCTTTTCACAGCCTTTGTTTTAAAGTCTATTTTATCGGATATGAGTATTGCCACTCCTGCTTTCTTTTGGTCTCTATTTGCGTGGTATATCTTTTTCCAGCCCTTCACTTTCAGTCTGTATGTGTCCCTTGTTTTGAGGTGGGTCTCTTGTAAGCAGCATATAGAGGGGTCTTGTTTTTGTATCCATTCGGCCAGTCTTTGCCTTTTGGTTGGGGCATTCAACCCATTTACGTTTAAGGTAATTATTGATAAGTATGATCCCGTTATCATTTACTTTATTGTTTTGGGTTCGGGTGTATACACCCTTTTTGTGTTTCCTGTCTAGAGAATATCCTTTAGAATTTGTTGGAGAGCTGGTTTGGTGGTGCTGAATTCTCTCAGCTTTTGCTTGTCTGTAAAGCTTTTGATTTCTCCTTCGTATTTGAATGAGATCCTTGCTGGGTACAGTAATCTGGGCTGTAGGTTATTGTCTTTCATCACTTTAAGTATGTCTTGCCATTCCCTCCTGGCCTGAAGAGTTTCTATTGAAAGATCAGCTGTTATCCTTATGGGAATGCCCTTGTGTGTTATTTGTTGTTTTTCCCTTGCTGCTTTTAATATTTGTTCTTTGTGTTTGATCTTTGTTAATTTGATTAATATGTGTCTTGGGGTGTTTCACCTTGGGTTTATCCTATTTGGAACTCTCCGTGTTTCTTGGACTTGGGTGATTATTTCCTTCCCCATTTTAGGGAAGTTTTCAACTATTATCTCCTCAAGGATTTTCTCATGATCTTTCTTTCTGTCTTCTTCTTCTGGGACTCCTATAATTCGAATGTTGGAGCATTTCATATTGTCCTGGAGGTCTCTGAGATTGTCCTCATTTCTTTTAATTCGTTTTTCTTGTTTCCTTTCTGATTCATTTATTTCTACCATTCTATCTTCTATTTCACTAATCCTATCTTCTGCCTCCGTTATTCTACTATTTGTTGCCTCCAGAGTGTTTCTGATCTCATTTATTGCGTTATTCATTATATTGTGACTCTTTTTTATTTCTTCTAGGTCCTTGTTAAACCTTTCTTGCATCTTCTCAATCCTTGTCTCTAGGCTATTTATCTATGATTCCATTTTGATTTCAAGATTTTGGATCATTTTCACTATCAATATTAGGAATTCCTTCTCAGGTAGATTCCCTACTTCTTCCTCTTTTGTTTGGTTTGGTGGGCAACTCTCCTGTTCCTTTACCTGTTGAGTATTCCTCTGTCTCTTCATCTTGGTTATATTGCTATGTTTGGGGTGGCCTTTTTATATTCTGGTAATTTGTGGAGTTCTCTTTATTATGGAGCTTCCTCACTGTGGGTGGGGTTCTATCAGTGGCTTGTCAAGGTTTCCTGGTTAGGGAGGCTTGTGTTGGAGTTCTGGTGGGTGGAGCTGGGTTTCTTCTCTCTGGAGTGCAGTGGAGTGACCAGTAATGGGTTATGAGGCATCAAAGGTTTTGGAATAATTTTGAGCTGCCTGTATATTGAAGCTCAGGGGAGTGTTCCTGTGTTGCTAGAGAATTTGAGTGGTATGTCTTGTTTTGGAACTTGTTGGCCCTTGGGTGGAGCTTGGTTTCGGTGTAGGTATGAAGGCATTTGATGAGCTCCTATTGCTTAATGTTCCCTGAATTTAAGAGTTCTCTAATGTTTTCAGGCTTTGGATTTAAGCCTCCTCCTGGTTTTCAGTTTTATTTTTACAGTAGCCTCTAGACTTCTCCATCTGTACAGCATCTAGGTTAAAGATGAAAAGTTTCTCCACATTGAGGGACACTCAGAGAGGTTCACTGAGTTACAAGGAGAAGAGAAGATGGAGGGGGTAGTTAGAGGTAACTGGAATGAGATACGGTGAGATCAAAAGAGGAGAGAGCAAGCTATCCAGTAGTCACTTCCTTATGTGCGCTCTATAGTCTGGACCGCTCAGAGGTATTTACAGAGTTATACGGGGAAGAGGAGAGGGAGGATGTAGACAGAGGTGACCAGGAGGATGAGAGGAATGAGAAGGAGAGAGACAAATCCTGCCAGTAACCAGTTCCTTAGGTGTTCTCCACCGTCTGGAACACACAAAGATTCACAGAGTTGGATAGAGAAGAGATGGGGGAGAAAAGAGACAGAGGCCACCTGGTGGATAAAAAGGAGAGTCCAAAGGAGGAGAGAGTGGTCAAGCCAGTAATCTCGCTCTCAGGTAAACTTGGGTAGTGAAGTTTGGGTTTTTAAATGTACAAAATTGACAACAAAAACCTAAGAGCAAAGATTAAAAATCTAGAGTAGAGGTTGGATTTTCAAAAATACAATATTAAAGAAAAGAAGCAGAAGGAAAAAGGAAGAAAGAAAGAAAAAAACAAGAATTATTTAAAAAAAAACAAACAACAACAAAAAAAAAAAAAAAAAAAAAAAACCACCAACAACCATCCAAAGACTATATATGGTGTTTGCCTTAAAAAAAAAAAAAGTCTTTTTTTTTTAAAATAGTAATAGTAGGTTATAGAAATAAAAATTAGAGGAGAAATAGAAGACTTAACAATTTAAAAAAAAGTTAGAAAAAAAAAGAAAAAACAAAACAAAACAAACAAACAAAAAGGAATGATTTTAAAAATCGTAAAAATATATCTGGCCCTTCTCTGATGTTGTGGGCCGTGTGGGATCACTTCCAAGGTGGTTCCCTCTGTTTAACTTCTTTATACTGGTTTTTTAGGCTCACTAGTTCAGTCGCGCTGTGGGGAGGGGGGATGCTGCAAACAAATAGCACTGTCGTGTGCACACAGTGTCTCAGCCCCGCTTGACCTGTCCCTTCTCGCGGCGCACAAACCGCTCTGGCTCTACGATGCTCAGCCGGGAACCGTCTGGGGCCGGCCCTAGGCTGCGTGCACTTCCCCAGTCCAAGCCCTCAGGTTCGGCGCTCAGGCAGCCCTCAGAGGCACAGATTCGGCTGGGACTGCGCTTTGTGCCCTTCCCAGGTCCAAGTAGCTCAGGAGTTTGGCGAGCACGATCGCCGCGGCTTGTCACCTTTTCTGCCGCTGCTGCTCAGCTTCCTGGGTGGACCGCTGGCGCCCCCCGTGAGGCAGATTGTGACTGTCCAGCACCCCCAGAAGTCTTAGCAAAGAAGCCTGCTTGCAGTTAGGTAAGTAAAGTCTCTCCGGGTCTGCAATTGCCGCTTTCCAGTCCTTATGGCTCTGGCTGCCTGTCCCCGGCGGGGGATGGTCTGCAGCCGGCTTTTCCCGTTCCGTCCTTTGTTCTGTGCTTGGTCCTGGCGGTGTCTTATGTTCGAGCTTTTCGCGTGGTAGCTATCCCACAGTCTGGTTTGCTAGCCCAAGTTAGATCGTTCTGGTTGCGCGTGGGGCGTTCCTGCCCGATTCTTACAAAGCACTGCAGCCTGCGCCTCCCGCGCGTCCCTGCCCTGCCCCCACTTCCCAATGGCGGATGCAGGCGTCTGTGCTGCTTTTCCACTGGGGGAGTTACTGTTGGGCTTGTAATCTCTTGGTTTTAATTATTTATTTATTTTTCCTTCCTGTTATGTTGCCCTCTGTGTTTCCAAGGCTCGTCACAGACTCGGCAGGGAGAGTGTCTCCTGGTGTTTGGAAACCTCTCTTCTTAAAATTCCCTTCCCGGGATGGGCTTCCCTTCCCGGGACGGAGCTCCCTCCCCACCTCCTTTGTCTCCTTTTTCGTCTTTTATATTTCTTCCTACCTGCTTTTGAAGACAATGGTCTCCTTTTCTAGTTGCCTGATGTCCTCTGCCAGCCTACAGAAGTTGTTTTGTGGAGTTTGCTCGGCGTTGAAATGTTCTTTTGTGGAATTTGTGAGGGAGAAAGTGGTCTTCCCATCCTATTCCTCCGCCATCCTTACCTGATCCCTATATTCTTAATCTTATTTATTTAATCCCATCTTTGTATTTCCTGGCCGCACCTAAATATATTTTTATATATCTTTCTATTAACTTGGAAATGAATATTTGGTGTACCTATAATAGAAGACCAGAAGTACACATCCAAGGTTTGCTAGAAAAGGAATACTGTCATCCCTCAGTATCCATGTGGAACTAGTTCTAGGAACTACCTTGGATATTCAAATTTTGCTGATGCTCAAGTCCCAAAATTGGCCTTTCATGTCTGTAGTTCTGCATCTGAAGATTGAACCAACCACAGATCATGTATTACTGTAGCATTTATTGAAAAAAATTCCCATTGTATGGAGCTATGTAGTTCAAATCCAAGTTGTTCAAGGGTGAACCTTATATAAAACAGGCTATAATTTTCAAAACCGTGCTATGTAGATCTTATGCCAGTTGCTAATAAGGACTCTTTTTTTTCCTGTAACTCTCAATAACATGAGAAAGAATGCCAAAAACCCAATGGAAAGTTACAATTATAAGATTACAGCTTTAAAAAGAAATCATAATGAGAATGAGTTTTTTTCCCTTTTTCTTTTCCCTGGGTTCAGCAGTGGAAAGGAGTTTAAGAAAGAAAAGAAATTTTAATGAAAATGAGAAAATACTTAAAACAGAACAGTGATGAAAGCATTGTATATCAAAACATGGGGTGCGGCTAAGCTTCACTTAGAAGAAATAGTGTGAAATGAAAACATTACAGAAAACTGCTTTTTAAAAAATGAGCTAAGCATTCCGTACAGTAAACTAGGCTGGGGTGGGGAGGGGGGAGGAAGGGTAAAACTAAAAACAGTAGAAATGATAAAACAGTGAATGCAAAATCTCAAAACAACAAAATAGAAACAAAAAAAAAGCCTTTATATTTTCCTAAATTGAAATAATCTGGAACAAAATGACTCTTAGAAATAGTTTGATTAAAATGAACAGAGAAGGTATTATTTTTAAAAAGTAAAGTACAAATAAACAGGGGAGCAGTAAAATGAAATGGTTAATATCATAGAAAATACAGGCTTTTTAAGGCCCAGGCACAAAAGCCAAGGCTTAGACTAAACCAGGATAACAGAGAACCTTCCTGGTGTCCATAAGTAGGCTCTCAAACATGGAGTAAAAAAAAAAAAAAAAACAGTAGTCTGCCACTGGGAGAGAGAGGACTGTGGAGAGATGCTCCCCTCTCCCTATGATTCAGATGCAGAGAGATGCAGGAAAATTGAGAGCAGAGTAAAAAACTAAGGAAAATCAGCACTCCAACATACACCCTAAGAACAAGAGTAGTGTGAACTCTGTGATGCATTAAAGATAACCATAGCAGTAACAAAATCAAACTGAACTCATTTCTTGACTGCATTTACTCATTTCCCCACACCAACAGCCTAACAGACTCAAAGGAAAGACATGCCAGCACTATGAAACAGGGACTTCAAGTTAATATAACAAACACATTTTTTAAAACTTTGTAAAAATTGTGGGCAATATGGGTAAATAAAAATAAGATAACCTCAATCCTGGAGAAGGGAATGGCTATCCATTCCAGTATTCTTGCCTAGAGAATCCCATGGACAGAGGAGCCTGGTGGGCTACAGTCCATGAGGTCGCAAAGAGCTGGACTCAGTTGAGCAGCTAACACACACAATCCCTCAAGAAGGAGATCTCAACAACTTTTAAATTCCATGGAATGGTAAACATACCTTCAAGAAAGTGAAATTTAAAAAATATTTTTTTTCATGCACTATTTCTTTGAAAGCTAGTGAAGAATGTCATCCAAAAAAAAAAAAAAACCAAGGCACTAAACCAGGAAAGAAGAAACCATGGGACTGAAAAAGCAGGAAGACAACCAGAAGAGTAGAAAGAGAAGTTCCCTAAGGGACATCTATGCAGTAGAAGAAACCTGTCCAGAAGAGAGAGGATAAAGGAAAGGGTCTGGAGTACATATCCAAAAAGAAAGAAAAAATATAGGTGAGTTGTGTAAGTATTTGGAAAACCTTACAAATGTGTTGGTGCTATTGGGAAGAATTAGCAATACATACACAAAGTTCAGTAAATGAAAAACCAAGCAAATTATTAATTCTGGGGATGTGGAAGATAGAGAAGATTGTGCCAGAAGGGAGACAATTATGAAATACTACTTGGCCCCACAATGAGTAATGTCCACAGTGGCATGAGGTAGACACTGCCTATTGATTCAAGCAAATGATGTGCTAGAACTATTATTAGAAGGATGGAGGAGGGAGAATCGTCAGGGGTTAGGAATACTAGTGTAAAATGAAGTTAATAATATATTTTAAAGATTGTCAGGTAATAACAACATATGTACATTATACACAAATATCAAGAAAAAGTTGAAAAACAATTGTTTGGGGAGAGAAGGAATGAGGGATAGAGCAGAGAAAGGACCACTGTGTTTCATACAACACTTTATACTGCCTTTGAAATTTTTTGCCATGATGAAAATAACAATTTAAAGATAAACATATAAGCATTTTTATTGTAAGCTACCTCTAATGCTTTTGAGAATCTGAGTAGAAATTATAAATAAACAAGGCTTTTTGTGCATTCATTTACTCACTCAGTCATTTATTTTCTAGGTAATTGTTCTCAGGCCAGAATGTATAAAAATGCACTTCTATAACACTTCTTCAGAGTTGCTATCAAAAGCTTCTTATTAATCTGACTCAATATCAAGAATTTCACAGAAGATTCCATCTAAACTTCAGTTTCAGACCTGTCTCTGCTATAGCTTCCCTTTGAAAAAACATCAAAATGGTTATTTTGTTATCCTTGTGAGAGTTATCCTTATGCTTTCTCTCAAACAAAAGATAGGCATTGTCCTTCATACTGATGGCACAGACTATTTCTATCAAAGGAAACAATTTTAGGAATTGCTGTAGGTGTTGACTAAGTATATAGCCCATGCTCTTTTATACTCAGCTTCTGTTTGGGCTTTGCAAGAAGTTCTGCTAATTGTGGCAACTGCCTCCCCCTGGGGTGCTGCTGATTAGCTGGTGAACACTGAGTGTTAGTGCTGCTGGAGACGGCCTCCTCCTGGCCAACTCAGCTCCATTAAAAACAACTTGATACTCCGTGTTTGATGAGAGTACTAGAAAAAAATACCTCATTTCTGGAAATTTTATGGCACCACACTGGCATGTAGAACCTTCTGACCCTAATAAAGGACAAAGCCAAAGTTGTAAAGTGGTGTGTTTTAAAGACATTGGGAAGCCAATAGGCCTCTAGTTCCAATGCCTGATTACCCTCTAAGGCACTCTGATCCTGAATTCAGCTGTAACATAACTTGTACATCTGTTAAATCCTCTTTTTATGAATGATAACTGACTTCTCTGTTTCTATTGGCTGTCTAGCCCTGCTCCTGAGCACTGGAAGCTAAGTGCCTGTTAGATGTCTCTATTTGAATGTACCCAGTATGACCTAGCTGCATGTTCTTTGGTTTGAAATTTATTTTCTTCCACTTCATTCATCCCTAATCTTAGTAAATGTGCCCAGTCGCTCAGTCGTGTCCAGCTTTTTCTGGCCCCATGTACTGTAGCCAACCAGACTTCTCTGTCCATGAAATTTTCCAGGCTAGAATACTGCAGTGGGTTGCCACTTCCTACTCCAGGGGAATTTTCCCAATCCAGGAATCCAACCTGCATCTTTTGCACCTCCTGCATTGGCAGGCAGATTCTTTACCACTAGCGCCACACGGGAACCCCCAATTTTGGTAAATGTATCAAAATACATGGCACTTGTTCTATTTCCCAGTGCTTCTTTGCACTGTCTGACAAAATCATCCATGAAGTGTTTACAAACTGTAGATACTTACTTCCTACCCAGGCCTATTGAATCAGACTCTCCAAGAATGATATTTGGCATGTATAATTTTATTTTATAATTAATAGCTTTTATTTCAACTTTATTTTAGAAAGACATTATCATTAAAAAATCTTTGCAGTAAAAATGCAAAGTGGTAGTCCTCAGGTAAAATTGTTCATTAGGGATAAAGATTAGTTCATTAGTGTAATGGTTCAGTTCAAAAAGAAAATAATTTAAACATATATATAACTACATACATTTTCCCATTTTCCTGAATTATGATACCAAACTATGATACCAAAGCTATTTTCTAGCTTCATCTCCATTCCTTTAAAAAATTTTTTTAATTTATTTAATTTTTTAATAGAAAGATAATTGCTTTACAGAATTGCACTGGTTTCTGCCAAACATCAGCATAACAGCATGTGTAATTTTTAAAAGCACCACATTAATTTATACTAAGGACTTAAGTTTGAGAACCACTGTATGTCTATTATGTCTCCTCCCCTTCCCTCAATCACTGTCTGCATTTAGACCCTGCTAACCTCTTTCCCGGAGAAGGCGATGGCACCCCACTCCAGTACTCTTACTTGGGAAATCCCATGGGTGGAGGAGCCTGGTGGGCTGCAGTCCGTGGGGTCGCGAAGAGTCGGACACGACTGAGCGACTTCACTTTCACTTTTCACTTTCATGCATTGGAGAAGGAAATGGCAACCCACTCCAGTATTCTTGCCTGGAGAATTCCAGGAACAGGGGAGCCTGGTGGGCTGCCGTCTATGGGGTCGCACAGAGTCGGACACGACTGAAGTGACTTAGCACCAGCAGTAGCAGCAACCTCTTCCCTCGATCACTGCTGTATCTACCCAGTGCACTTCACGTATCCTGTTTCAACCCCTTCAATTTATCTTATTATTATTTTTAAAGTTAACAAATACTGATTGAGGGCCTTGATTGTCAGCAAGTTTTCCTCCACCATGTTGCTTGAATCGTTTTTCTAAAACAAAGGTCTGTTGCTTAAAATCCTGTAAGTTCTTCCTTCACCCTCAGGATAAATTCCAAAGTCATGAATAAAGCATTGATCCTGCCCCATTTCTTCCATCAACTGAAATACATTCAATGCCTTGGCCACAGTATTCATTGTTTCTTAAATAGCTAAAAATGTGATCGGATAGTATAATATAATGCTTAAGAGCTCATGTCAGGAATCACTTAGATATAGTTTCAAAACACCCCTTTGGTATTTATAATCTATGTGTCCATAGCAAGATGCTTAATTTCTTAAGTCTCAATTTTCTTCTTTGCAAAATAGACATAATAATGACTATATCACATGGCTTGAGATGAATAAATTAAATAATTTACATGAAGTGCAGAGTACAAAGTAAGAACTCAGTTTTGGTGACTATTATAGATGGCTATTATTTGCACATGCTATTTTATGCTTTGCGCATTATTTTTTCACTCATTTTCACCTGAATTATCTGTGCTCTATATTTAAATCTGTTTCCTATATCTGTCATACTCTTCTCCAGACAGACTTGACTTAAAACCATGACTCCAGAAATGTGATCTTTCTATCTCAGAAGTCAAGAAACTACAGACAAGAAAAAAAAAAAAACAAAACTATGGCCTACAGACACATCTGGCCTGCTACTTATTTTTCTATAGTCTGTGAAACAAATGCTTTAGTACTATCAGCTGAAAGAAAGCACTGCATGAGAGTTGTGAGTTAAATTTGACTCATCTAGGGGCAAAATGAGGACTATAGCCCTGGAGGCAGCATGTCCAATAGCCCTGAGAAACTACTCCAAAAAGGCAGGGCGGGGGGGCGGGGGGGGGGCGGGGAGTCAGTATATACGTGATCTTGGTGAAGGGGGCATGCATGCAGTCACATACATATTTTTGCAGAAGGTTTCTGCTAGTCACGAGGAGCATTCATCACCATGAAGGAATTTAGTGCTTCTCTAGGAATCAGGAAATGCATGAATTGGTTTCATAATATCTTCTGAAAATACCTAGCTGATATTTTTTCTCCCTATGTCCAGTTACCTCCTTTAGGTCAGAAACACTTCTTATCCTTTCTTCAACATTTAGCACATTTCCTGATTGTACACTCTCAACATGTCTTTACTGAGTGAGTGAAAGAATTATTTTCCTAAAGGGGCTTTTTTTTTTCGGTCCAATATGGCAAGTGTATAACTAAATATTCTGTGTCAATTCAGAGTAATAAGTTCCTAATTCTAATCAGGTGCTATCTATGTGTCAACTTTATAATCCCTAATATACATTATGTCATAAAGTATAGTCTTTTGAAATAAACCATATTATTATTTCCTTTTTCTATATAAGAAACCAGAGGTACAAATCACTCAGATAACATGACTAAGGTCCCAGAATCGGAATTGATAAAGCCCAGCAGTCTGACTCAGAACCCTCTCAATTACCAAGTTATAAAGCTTTCTTATAGTCAAAATGAAGAGTGAGCAGAAATAAAATGTACCTTATTTTTATTGACATTATTTTAAACAACATTTTAGATAAGTTCTAAATAAAATGTAAAAATTTAGATTAGCTCCTTCTGGGCAATCTTTTTGGCAAAATGCAGGAAAGTACTTGCTAGGTCATGGGATATGCTTGAATTTAATTATCTGTTCTTGTTGTCACTTTCATTAGTCAAAAGCTGGAAAAATTTCAAAGAGTCTAATTACTTCTCTATTACATAACATATCTTAAAAACTAGACTATTGATTATGCTTGCAATTGAAAATGAATAGTCGGAATACATGGTAAATGCAACCCTTTAGAAATATGATTCTGTCAGTCCTCAAAAAACATCTCACATCTTAGTTGAAATATAAAGAATGAAATATTATTGAATAGAAAACTTCAAGAGTGGTATGCTGCTGCTACTGCTGCTACTGCTGCTAAGTTGCTTCAGTCGTGCCCGTCTATGCGACCCCATTGACAGCAGCCCATTAGGCTCCTCTGTCCCTGAGATTCTCCAGGCAAGAATACTGGAGTGGGTTGCCATTTCCTTCTCCAATGCATAAAAGTGAAAAGTGAAAGTGAAGTCGCTCAGTCGTGCCCAACTCTTAGAGACCCCATGGACTGCAGCCTACCAGGCTCCTCTGTCCATGGGATTTTCCAGGAAAGAGTACTGCAGTGGGTTGCCATTGCCTTCTTTGCAAGACTGGTATAAAAGTTATTAAGTAATTGAAGTGCTATAGTAGAGAAAAATTCAGTTACATTCAAGTACATTAAAAGCATTTGCTTAGACTGATAAAATATGGCAAAAATAAGAACTTTAAACACAGACAAATTGGTATTACATGCTGATGTAATCTCAGTTTTTGACAATACATCTCAAGTTGCTTTAAGTTTATTAGATAATCCCACTGGTAATGTTTTAGCTGTTTAAGCTCACTTTTTATACCTTTGTGTGGCATAAGTCTATTTAGATACAAAGAATGCTTATACTATTTTCAACTCTTTACAACCAATGTTGAAAAAAAAAAAAGCTGTAAAAATACATCAAGTTTTTATAGCAATAAAAAGTTTCCCAGGAGAGCTAAACCTTTCTGTATGTTAAGCAGAAATTATTAACTAGAAATCATAAATTTAATTTTTCATTAGAAAATAATGGACAAAGATGGTGGATCTTTAGATGTACAGAAAATACAATCATTTCTAAATACTTCAAGAAATATTCAAATGACTTGTCTCATGCAAGCGGGATAGGAAAATATCACAGCTTGCCATCTGGTTCCGTCTGATGGCCATCCTTGATTCTGTGCAGGTAATCTCTCAAAACAGTAACATGAATGTAGTAGAAAAATTCTTCATTCCTTCCTAGTAGTAATCTAGAAATGAATTTTAAAAGAAAAAAAAAATATTTTCTTTAAGAAATCATAAGGTAAGCTTTCTATTTATTTAGAATTTCCTCTCTCCACCCCCCTTTTTTTCTTTAAGATCAGAGCTTACAGGTTTAACTCTTCTTTTAAAATAGGAATTACTTTTTAAATAAAAACAATAAGTTTAATTTTCCATTAGAAAAGAATAGTTCTATGTACGTTCTCATGTTATTAGTGAGTAAATACATTTCTCCACCTTCCTTTCCAAACTGTATGCCTCCTTTTTGTTTTCTTGTATGTGGCACTGATCAGGTAACTTGGTAAAACCCGCAGTAAACTTTGTAAGTGATGAAAAAACTTTTAATATGTTCTCTTTAAGATAGAAACTAGCCAAGAAGATCTACTAATCCTGCTGTGTTTGTCTTACCATTGGAAATTCTGACAAAGACTACAAAAAAGCAAAAAGAAATTAATAAAAAGAATTATAAGGTAAGACACAACACTGTCATAATTTGCAGATAATGTGAACATCTACTTATGAGAGATTTGATTCACTACTACAATAACGAAATAGAAATGAACCTTAAAGATGGTAACTTTCAAAATAGTAACAAAGACAATAAAATGCTTAGGAATTCCTTTGCTGTGCTGTGGTTAGTCACTCAGTCGTGTCTGACTCTTTGTGACCCCATGGACTGTAGCCTGCCCAGCCCCTCTGTCCATGGGAATTCCCCAGGCAAGAATACTGGAGTGGGTTACTATGCCCCCCTACAGGGAATCTTCCCAACCCAGGGATGGAACCCAGGTCTCCCACATTGCAGATGGATTCTTTACTGCCTGAGCCACCAGGGAAGCCCAAGAATACTAGAATGGGCAGCGTATCCCTTCTCCAGGGGATCTTCCCAACCTAGGAATTGAACCAGGGTCTCCTGCATTGCAGGTGGATTCTTTACCACCTGAGCTACCAAAGAAGGCTTAGAATGACACAAGATCTCTCTGTAGACAAAATTTAGATATCTCAGATCAACTCAGAGGATGATCTAAGTAAAGAGAGAGGCATCATATGTTCCTGGATAATATGCCTCAATTCTGTAAACAGTCACTATTTTCTAAATTAACATAAATGGTCAAGAAAGCCACAAACAAAAATTCTTGTATTTTTTGAGAAATAATTTTGAAAAAAAAAAAAAAAGACCAGCAAATAGTAAAGTCAATCTTTAAAAACAAAAGAGGGGAACTTGTTCTACCAGATATGTTAAGATAATCTACAAAATATACTATACATTAAATGTAACATGCTATTGGTGTGATAACAGATAAATGAATCAATGACTATTCCAACGAGTCCAGACAGATCCATACATACTGATAACTTCACATATATTGAAGGTGCATGCATGTATGCTAAGTCGCGTCAGTTGTGACCAACTCTTTGTGACCCCATGGGCTGTAGCCTACTGGGCTTTTATGTCCATGGGATTCTCCAAGCAAGAATACTGGAGTGGATTGCCATGCCTTCCTCCAGGGGATCTTCCTGACCCAGGGATCGAACCTGTGTCTCTCACGTCTCCTGCACTGGCAGGAGGGTTCTTTACCAGTAGCACCACCCGGAGCACCCCCATATTGAAGGTAGTACCACGAAACAATGAAGAAATCTATCAAGGCCAAATGTTACAGAGAATTTAATTCAATAGGAATTTTTATACCAGAGGAATTATAAGGTGCTACAACCACTTTGGAATATAATTTGGAATAAACATTCTCATGTATTCTGATACAATAATTTTTGCACAGGTTCCCTAAGAGTCTTGCACAACTCATTGTGGAAAGAACATTGTGGAAAGAATATGGAAGTAACCCAAATGTCCATCAGTGGGAGAATGAATTTTTAAAAATTATGCTGACTCAAAAATTATGCTGTTTATGTAGTCACAAAACAGTATACATAGTCTTAAAACGAATGAACTACAGGTATATACAGAACAAACAAATTTCAGAAACACAATGCTGAATATAAAAAGCAGGTCCCAGAAAACTACATAATGTGTAATATCACATTTATGATAACACAAAACTAAACAATATATGACTTAGAGGTGTGTGTGTGTGTGTGTGTGTGTTAAATAATATTTTAAAAGAATGAAAATCAAGTTCTATACAACACCTAGCCTGCCTTCTCCACTCCAGAAAAGCCCGCTAGGCAGAGAGTTGCAGTCATTGGCAGTAAGACTTCGTCTGCATTCACAAGACTGGTGAGTGTCAAGAGAATGCATGTGGGGCACAGACAGTGTCTGCAACACAAAAAAATAAAAGCAAACTGAAGAGAACAATTACTTCTAGAGTGAAAACAAGTATACACTATAAGTGAGAACACTTAGTAGGAAAGTGTCACCTCCCTGCCTGTAACACAGGAGACCCAGGTTGATCCCTGGGTTGGGAAGATTACCTGGAGAAGGGAATGGCACCCACTCCAGTATTCTTGCCTGGAGAATTCCATGGACAGAGGAGCCTGGTGGGCTACAGTCCATAGGATCGCAAGGAGTTGGACAGGACTGAGTAACTCACACACAGCGCTTAAGTTGCCGCTTGGTTTGCGGTGTTCTTTTTATTATTATGCTTCCTATCTTACATATACTCTTTTAACACTTCATTAAAATGAAGAAAGGAAAAGTAAACATTTTTCTTGACATGAAAAAGTAAGTTAAAAAAAAAAAAGTGTTCCCAATTAAGAAAAAATTGTTCCCAGCTACAAAAACCTGTTAATTGCACAGTCTGTTTTCTGTACAGTACAAATATGAAAATGTTTTATTTTTTCTTCCAAAATTGTTCTGTTTACTTTTCTTAGGCAGAATACACAGCTCTGCATACATTTTCAGATATTAAAAATCTAGTTGATCAATTGTATCTCATAAATAATTCAGTTTCACCTTCTCACTGCCAGTACCTTCAAGGTATCAGGTGGAAAGAAAGTGCCAGGTAGAGGACATTTTCTGTCCTCTTGCCCCACAATATCTCTCTTCCTTCCAGCATCTGCAGTGTTGGGAAAGGAGAAGACACATTAGTCTTTCTAGCAAAAGTCTTCCTACTAGGATACCTTTATATTATAGGTGTAAGTCTTCATAGCTATTATAGTCCATTCTTGGTTGATGATGTCCTAGGCACAAGTAGGTACCCACTTGCTTCTTTTTGAGTACCTGGGAAGCCCCATGAGAAGAGGCTTATTGCCACTGCTCAGTCCTCTCATGTGGAAGATGCACTCTTATCTCCAGCCCCCTCTGCTCCCATAGCCTTCCCCTCTGCTCCCATAGCCTTTAGTACACTCCATTGTCACTGGCTGCCAGGATCTCTCATCTAGCCATCTTCTTAAGAGAGGTGTTAGTTTGGTGTGCCAGTAAGAACAATGGAAACTCAGCTATCTGTCATGTCCATCTTATATGCCCAGGTTAGCATACTGCATTGTATTATCTAATTTAATTTTCACATCTATCCTAGGAAGTAAGTATTATTCTTTGCTTCATTTTACAAATGAGGAAAATGGAGCTCAAAGATATTGAAAAACCTGCACCTAACTATTGAATACTGGGGCTGGAGAGACCCAAAGCCTTCTGACTTTAGAATCTGAAACCAAATGATAATCAGTAAGATGCTTGGAGGAAATGAAGTCCAACAAATGGAGGTAGTTTCATCCAGGCCAAATTCACATATGATGAACCATTCCTGTCTACACCAGAAACTTTACTCATTGTCCTTAAGATCCAGTGTCCATCTTCCCTGAAATCTGCTGACTGTTTAACTACTCATCTATAAATATCACCACTCTGCTCTCTCAGGTTATTTCTTTTCTAAATGCCATATCTATTAACGTTTTCTTTAGATATGTTTAAAAACATCAGTTAGGTTACAGTTTTATAATGATTAGAATTTTGATTATATTTTACTTTTTAATAGGGTAATCTCTTTACCAACTCAAATTTTTTGGAAGACAGCACCGTTTCTTACTTTTTTAACTACCCAAACAGTTGCAATGTTAAAATACATGATAATGTATGTAGGAAAATAGAAAAAGTATACACAACATATTCTGGGACTAATGAGCATTTTTAAAGAATGATCTTGGGATACAAGTTCAATATATGAAAGTCAATCTTATTCTTAATTACCAGCAAAATTGGAATTAAAAAAAATTTAAATATCATTTATAATATTACTCTAAAATTCAAACTCACTAGGAATAAAGCTAAAAAAGTTCATACTAAATCTATATGCTGAAAACTAAAAAGGCATTTGTGAAAGAAATCAAAGAAGACCCAAATAAATGGAAAAACATCTTCTGTTTATGGATTGAGGATGTAGTATTGCTATGATGTAAATCCTTCTCAATTTAAAATATGGATTCATGTCAATGTATGGCAAAACCAATACAGTATTGTAAAGTAAAATAAGTAAAAATAAAAATAAAAAAAAACAATAAAAAATAAAATAAAATATAGGTTCAGTGTAATGTTTATCAAAACCACAGTTTTAAAATATTTACAAGTTGTATATAAAATTTAAACAGAAAGACAAAGCAACAGAATAGTCAAAACAATTCTGAAAAAGATCAAAATAGATTAGATAACTTATACACCTGATTTCAAGACTACATGTAAACTAGAGTGATGAAGAAAAGAACATAGTACTGGTGAAAGAACAGAACAGATCAATGGAACAATGACCAATGGAACAGAATGGAAAGACTAGAAATAGATCCCACACAAAATAGTAAAATAATGTTTGACATAGTGCAAAGGCAATTCAAAAGATAAAGCATAGTCTTTTTACCAAAACGTGCTGTTACAATTGGATGACCACATTAAAAAAAAAAAAGTTAAATTGACCTGTCACATGTAACACAAAATTATCTAAAATGGAATTATAGTTGTAACTGTGAACAGTAAAACTACAAAATTTCTAGGAAAAGTCTATATGATCTTGGGTTTTGCAAATAGTTTTTAGATATTACACTAAAATCACAATCCACAAAAATAATATTTTGGACTTAATCAAAATTAAAAATGATATAATAGTTTCTTATAAAGCTAAACATATACTTAGCATAAAAACCCAACTATTCTGTTGCTAGATATATACCCAGGGAATTAAAATTTTTTGTTCACACAAAATCTGTATGTGAATGTTTATAGCAGCTTTATTCATAATCACAAAAACTTAAAAACATGCAATTGTCCTTCAGTGGGTGAGTGGTTAAACAGTTATATCTATACAATGGAATTCTACTCAGAAACCAAAATTAATAAACTTCTGCTTCACATAACAAAATGGACAAACCTTAAGTGCATTTTGCTAAGTGAGATAAACCAGCTAAATAGTCTACATGTACATATGATATTCTCTGAAAGACTGTGAAAACAGATGCAGGACAAAAGGAAGAGTTGATCATAAGGAGCACACAATAAAATTTTGAGGGTGATAGAAATATTCTGTATGGTAG
The DNA here is from genome assembly GCF_023091745.1 of Budorcas taxicolor. NCBI lineage: Eukaryota > Metazoa > Chordata > Mammalia > Artiodactyla > Bovidae > Budorcas > Budorcas taxicolor. The sequence continues at coordinate 45,045,627 of NC_068912.1, read as the reverse complement.
ATAACATGATTATGTTTGTCAAAACCCATAGAACTGTACGCCAAGAGGACGTTTATGTTAGAGGGTTAAAAAATAATCAGTAGTGATGTTGAAAAGGACCCTAAACAGAATGCAGTTGGTGATACATGAATAACTGTAATACAACTGTAGACACAATTACACCGAAGAGGATGTGAAAGAAAGGGGCTGACCTTTGTAATGTTGTCAAACAGTATTTTAAGTAGATATTGTAAGATTACAGACAAAAAGAACTACACAAACACTTTGGCTGGTAAAGTTGTTTCTCAAAGAATATGATTTAAGTAATTCTGAATCTAAGTTACATGTATAATAGGACTGAAGAAGTAAGTAAATATATTGTAGATAATGACAGCCAGGTTTCTCACCATTAAAAAGTAACAAATAAGAAAGGTGTCAGGCTATAAGGAAACTTTTAGTATTTCTCTAATATAAATACACCAATATAATATCTCCAATATAATGTTACATTAGAGATGGCAGTACATTAATTTAATTTTATGATTTTGATTTCTAAGCACTATTTTTAAAAATAAAAGGTAGGACAACTTCTTGTGAAGTGGCTGAATATTGGCCTTGACCTGGGAAAAAATAAGAAGGGAGGTTGGAGCATTGTGCAGTGTCAAAGAGGAAAGAACTCCAAAAGTGAAAAAAAATAGATTAAAAGAGAGCAAGGAAGGAAGGAGCAGAGGGAAAGAGGAAGGGAGGAAAAGAAAGAGGAAGAAAAAGAAAGAATGGAGGAGGGAGAGAGGAATGGAGACACGCCAACCAAAAAGAGCCCCTCAGTGTCCAAAGCCGAACAATTTGAGCAACAACAACAAAAAATAACAATATCGGGTTATAACCCAACTTATAAAATAGGTGTTCATGAGTTCATGTTAAAATAAGTAAACTATTGACTGACTAAGAGACAACTTCTCTTTTCAGAGAAATTCTAGTTAATAAATGTAGACAATATCTTGCTAAACTGATGCATTACTTCTATTTATATTTTATAGATTCCATAGAATCTTCTGCATACATGCTCATGTTTGTGGATAAAGACTGATTTACTTATTTTGTTACCACCTGGATGCCTTTTATTTCTTTTATTGCCTAGTTCATAGGCTAGAACCTCCAGATCAATGCTTATTTAGGAGTAATGAGAGCAGAAATTCTTGCTTCATTACATGACAAGGGGAAAATAACTTAACCTTTAAATGTTAAGTATGATGTTATCTGTAAGTTTTTGGAAGATACCAGTCTTGTCTGCTCAGGTGTCTTCAAAAATGATAGTGTGCTTAGTTTGACATAACAAAATACCATAGATTGGGGGCCTGTCCTTTTTCTCTCTTTTTCTTTATTGCTTATTAATTATTACTTAGTATTTTGTTATTTTTATTGTTTGAGTCAGCATTTATGGAGTACATCTTTTACTTATCTACCTCTAAGGAATATTCCACTTTACCTTGAGCATATATTTCTTGCAATAATATCCTTTCATTTTTCCCTTCCAGCCTTTGTGTTGTTCAGGCTCTCATGCTGTTGTTAATCTGGAAGCTGAAGATAAATGTATAACCCTATTTGATACTACACATAAAAATAAATTCCAAATTTTGTAAATATTAAAAAATAAAGTAACAAAGTATGAAAAATACCATAGGTAAATATATTTATAATATAGAATGAGGAAGATATTTCTAAGTGTTTAGAGGAAATCAGGAGCCACAGAGAAAAACAATACCTGATTTAATACATAAAAATAAACATTTTAGTTTGACAAGAAATCATTAGCAAAGTTTAAAAAAAACCAGAGGGAAAAGAAGTAGCACAAAAGGAATGAAACATTGCTATTTTAAAAATTAATTTTAAAGACCAATAGGATAAAAAATGGGCAATGATTATGAACAGGCATTTGATGAACAAGAAAATATAAAGGGCAATTAACATGAAACATGCTCTATCCATGTTCAGAGAAGGAAAACAGAAATCACTGTAAGTATTTCTACCAGGAAGAGTTTTATTACAGGAAATTAAGTGCTTACATACTCACTGAAATAGCCAGAGGAAAAAGTCAGGAAATGCTACTCTGGCTCTGAGGTTCATCACCACGCTTCAGAAAACTAAGAAGTCACACCTGTCACCAAGGCCAGGAACCATGGTAATCTATGTCCCTGATAATCACAGCTGCTGCAGGCAGAGGTGGGAGGTTTTAACTTTGGTTAAGGCTTGTGCATTTGCCAAACATTGACAGAATCAACTTCTGCATGACAGAATTTTAACTAGGATGCCTCTGGCAAAAGATTGTGACAAAGATCATCCTCAGAATTCCAGTCCAGCCTTATAGGGAGAAGACAGAGATGCTCAACTTTATGAACGCTAGATGAATCTGTATGGCAAAATGGGTGAGATATTTAAATAGTTTCTTGGTAAATTCTTTTTAAAAGCTTATATACACTATTGTTCATACACTCTCAGCCCAGACTGATGGCATAATCAAAGAAACAGCAAGCAAAAAACACTTTCAAAATAATTATTTTCCTTTTTCGCCTTTCTTGAAAACTGTGAAGGGTACACACACATCAAAGTTACACTCCTTAAAATCCTTTATGCTCCATTTCCTCAAATGCTGATGATTCCATGCTTCTTTAAAACTCTTTCTAAGCAAGCCTATGTGCAAAAATCTTGATTTTTTTTTTTTTTACTCAAACAGCCATGCCATGTCACAGTTATATATGACCAAATCTCAAAGAAACAATTTTGCAAGTGGTGGTTTTATAATCTTTCCAAAATACTCACTCTTTACCCCAGTCTTTATATGGGAAGTATATGGAAATATATATATTTCCATAACCTGTTGAAGTTGTGCTTGGGCATATGACTTGTTTTGGCCGATAGAATATATGATACATCTAGGGCTTAAGAGCCATCCCAGTGTTTCTATTAATATGTGTGCTCTGAAGTAATTCCTTCCTTGACCATATTAAGAACATCACTGTGGCAACTGCTATCCTCAATCTGGGTCCCGATTGACCCAGAATCCTGCTATGTTACAGTATTATTCTAATCGCTTTACATAAGTTAAGCAAATTTTATACTCATAACAAACTTTGAGCTAAGATTGTTCCCTCTATTTTACAGATGAGGAAGCTGAGGCCAAAATAAATAAATAAAAACAAATGAAACTTTATTACCCAAGTTTATTGCAATAGATTGTCACCCTGCTTGTTTAACTTGCATGCAGAGTACATCATGTGAAATGCCACCTGGATGATGCCCAAGCTGGAATAAGACTGTCGGGAGAAATATCAGTAACCTCAGATATGCAGACGACACCACCCTTATGGCAGAAAGTGAAGAGGAACTAAAGAGTTTCATGATGAAAGTGAAAGAGGAGAGTGAAAAAGCTGGCTTGAAACTCAACATTCAAAAAATGAAGATCATGGCATCGGGTCCCATCACTTCACAGCAAATAGATGGGAAACAATAGAAACGGTGAGAGACTATTTTCTTGGGCTCCAAAATCACTACAGATGGTGACTGCAGCCATGAAATTAAAAGATGCTTGTACCTTGAAAGAAAAGCTATGACAAACCTAGATAGCATATTAAAAAGCAGAGATATTACTTTGCTGACAAAAGTCCAAATAGTTAAAGGTATGGTTTTTCCAGTAGTTATGTATAGATGTGACAGTTGAACCATAAACAAAGCTGAGTGCCAAAGAACTGATGCTTTTGAAATGTGGTGTTGGAGAAGACTCTTGAGAGTCCCTTGGACTGCAAGGAGATCCAAACAGTTCATCTTAAAGGAGATCAGTCCTGAATATTCATTGGAAAGACTGATGCTAAAGCTGAAACTCCAAAACTTTGGCCACCTGATGTGAAGAGCTGATTCATTAGAAAAGACCCTGATGCTAGGAAAGATGGAAGGTGGAAGGAGAAGGGGACGACAGAGGATCAGATGGTTGGATGGCATTACCAACTTGATGGACATGAGTTTGACCAAGTTCCAGGAGTTGGTTACGGACAGGGAAGCCTGATTGCAGCAGTCCATGGGGTCGCAAAGAGTCAAATACAACTGAGCAACTGGACTGAACTGAAATATAATCTAGCTTTATAACTGTTCTCTATGTGACATATTTACTTTAATACTGCTTTCATTTCCCAAAACTTTTCAAGTATCTTCTATATTTTATTCTAAAATGTTTTAATAGTTTTATATTTCAGTTTAAAAATTTTCAACTATCTAAGGAAAATTTGCTTTTGTATGATATGATGTAGAATTCTCTTTTAACATGGAATGCTAAAACTCTCCAAGTGCATGGTACTTCATTTTCTGTAGAAGGCAATCAAATAAATCTGTGGGGAATTAGAATAGTATTTCCTTTGATGCTTGCATTTTTCATATTTTAATGCCATCATTTACAATTTAAGTAAAAACATATTGGCAAGTGTCCACTCCTGATTCTCTAGGGTACCATTGTCTTAATGTTTATCTACATAAGTAAATAAATGGATGATAATATTTATAATATAGAAACAGAAACATATCAATACCTAATGCAGAAAATTTTTTCAGTTTTACTGCCCAAAAGTCACCCAATAATCTCCATCCTCAAATTCATCATATAAACCAGACCACAGAAGTTTTTTCCATGTGCTTGAAAGAATCCCAACAAGGAAAACCAATGAATAAATGCATTCATAAGTTATAATTGAAGATCATTAAGAACTTGGAAAGAAGTAGAGGAAGTAAAAGAGAGTAACTGAAATTGCTGACATGACCAGTGTTCTTTTATAAAACCCATTTACTAAAAGTTTATGCTTACTATTTTACTTTTGGATGACAATATAAAAGAAAAGTTTGATATATAATAGATCAGAGTGGGTTCAGCTGTCATTCAGTTACATTAAACTAATACTTGATTATAATATGAGAAAAATAATTGATCTTTTGCACTTACCATCACTTTTTTAATATGAAAAGATGAGCTGGAATATAATTTAGGTAATTTTTAAAAATCTTATTTTAAGAAGTACTTTATATGCAATATATCAGTGATTTTCATTGTGTCTGATATATATAAAAGATTAATGGAATTGTTCATGGAATATTCAAGGTTTGAGGGAACACAGCTTTATAATGAAAGTATAAACTCCATACTCTTAATGGACTATTTATTGTTTTGAGCTTGTCATAGCATTTATGTAAGTTACATGTTTAAGGAACTATGCAATTATTTCTAAATTTGCTCATCACTTGCTAATAATCTAGCTCAATATTTTCATCTCCATTTAATATGAGGAAATGTGAGGTTGGAGATTAAGTGAAATACTTCTCACACAAAATTAGAAGATGTGGTAGGTTTATTATTTTTAGATTTCATAAGCTAAGAACTTCTTTCACTGAATTATAATTTACTAAAGTATAATGTGCTCTTCCTACTGAAGTCTGAGTGTTCCTAATGTTGGCATAGCATAGTCTCAAAAAAAGATGCATTTTAGGAAGAAATGTTAATAAGTGAAGACCAAATTATGTCTTTAAATTTTTATATGTGGTTTCAATCCCTAGGTCAGGAAGATTCCCTGGAGGAGGACATGGCAACCCATGCCAGTATTCTTGCCTGGTAAATCCCATGGGCAGAGTCTGTGCATGTGTTTGCATATGTGTGTATTACATCAACTATCCATTCTCAAGGATTCTTCCTCTTATAGCTCCATCAATACCACTCTTCTAATAAGACTGCATGTCCCAGAACACAATGCAGAACAACCCTTCTAGTACTTCCAGCATTGTATCCTGGAAATCATACTCTCCAAATATATGGACAAATGTAGTGGATACTAGTGCAGATGTTGATGTGGTAAAGGGGTAAAGGTTAGGGAGGGAAACATTTATGTATGAAGTATCATCTGATGTTTTGATCAAAATGACCTTTGCAACCAAATGTTAAATGCTGCCTCTAGAAGTCATTCAAAGTCGTTATATCTTCTTTTGACCCCTAACACTTTTCTGGTTCAGAAGATAGAGCATACATACTACTAGCTTATTCTTACAAAAACAAAATCCACAATGAAATGCTGCTAGTAAAAAAAATTTCCCAGGAAGGTCTATTTTTACTCTTTCTTTTCCAGCATACATGCAGGATTCCTGTGTGTGTATGCATGCATGTGTATGTCTGTATGTTTTCTGAAGCCCGTTCCTCTGAAAAGTCAAGGAAAAGTGTTATAGGTCCCTTAGTCTGCTGCTTAAATAGTCCTTGTCCTACATATTTTAAAATTGGAAATTTAGCTAAGGCTGAATATCAGCCTAATTTCTGGGACTAGATCTAAGGTGAAGTGTGCCAGTGAACAAGTAGAATATAAGGAGTTACCTTGTCTGACAGCAAATTGAAGGACCTGCATGGATCTCTTCCTTTTGAAAATGAATAATGAGGAAACAACAGAAAAACAATAACAATATGGAGTCTTTGAAAAGCATTTTGATGCCAAGAGAAAGGAAAAATTGTTTAAAACATCCCAAGTCTGAAAGTGACTAAAAACAGAAGAAAATTTTTGAAATTTGTCTTATATCTTCTATAAGCTTGAATAGGCATCTTCACAAGGCCTAGAGGAGCTATCCCACGTTGAAGGTCAGGAATGGTGGCGGTAAGGAGATATCCCTCGTCCAAGGTAAGGAGCAGCCGCTGTGCTTTGCTGAAGCAGCCATGAAGAGATACCCCGCGCCAAGGTAAGAGAAACCCAAGTAAGGTGGTAAGTGTTGCAAGAGGGCATCAGAGGGAAGACACACTGAAACCATACTCACAGAAAACTAGTCAATCTTATCACACTAGGACCACAGCCTTGTCTAACTCAATGAAACCAAGCCATGCCTATGGGGCAACCCAAGACGGGCGGGTCATGGTGGAGAGGCCTGACAGAATGTGGTCCACTGGAGAAGGGAATGGCAAGCCACTTCAGTATTCTTGCCTTGAGAACCCCACAAACAGTATGAAAAGGCAAAATGATAGGATACTGAAAGAGGAACTCCCCAGGTCATTAGGTGCCCAATATGCTACTGTAGATCAGTGGAGAAATAACTCCAGAAAGAATGAAGGGATGGAGCCAAAGCAAAAACAATACCCAGCTGTGGATGTGACTGGTGATAGAAGCAAGATCCAATGCTGTAAAGAGCAATATTGCATAGGAACCTGGAATGTCAGGTCCATGAATCAAGGCAAATTGGAAGTGGTCAAAGAAGAGATGGCAAGAGTGAATGTTGACATTCTAGGAATCAGCGAACTAAGATGGACTGGAATGGGTGAATTTAACTCAGGTGACCATTATATCTACTACTGCGGGCAGGAATCCCTCAGAAGAAATGGAGTAGCCATCATGGTCCACAAAAGAGTTCAAAATGCAGTACTTGGATGCAGTCTCAAAAACGACAGAATGATCTCTGTTCGTCTCCAAGGCAAACCATTCAATATCACAGTTATCCAAGTCTATGCCCCAACCAGTAACACTGAAGACACTGAAGTTGAATGGTTTTATGAAGACCTACAAGATCTTTTAGAACTAACACCCAAAAAAGATGTCCTTTTCATTATAGGCGACTGGAATGCAAAAGTAGGAAGTCAAGGAACACCTGGAGTAACAGGCAGATTTGGCCTTGGAATGCGGAATAAAGCAGGGCAAAGACTAATAGAGTTTTGCCAAGAAAATGCATTGGTCATAGCAAACACCCTCTTCCAATGCCATTCTCCCATATCATCCTGCCCTCGCTCTCTCTCACAGAGTCCAAAGGACTGTTCTATACATCTGTGTCTCTTTTGCTGTCTCACATACAGGGTTATTGTTGCCATCTTTCTAAATTCCACATATATGTGTTAGTATACTGTATTGGTGTTTTTCTTTCTGGCTTACTTCACTCTGTATAATCGGCTCCAGTTTCATCCACCTCATTAGAACTGATTCAAATGTACTCTTTTTAATGGCTGAGTAATATTCCATTGTATATATTTACCACAGCTTTCTTATCCATTCATCTGTGGATGGGCATCTAGGTTGCTTCCATGTCCTGGCTATTATAAACAGTGCTGCGATGAACATTGGGGTACATGTGTCTCTTTCAATTCTGGTTTCCTTGGTGTGTATGCCCAGCAGTGGGATTGCTGGGTCATATGGCAGTTCTATTTCCAGGGTTTTAAGGAACCTCCATACTGTTCTCCATAGTGGCTGTATTAGTTTGCATTCCCACCAACAGTGTAAGAGGTTTCCCTTTTCTCCACACCCTCTCCAGCATTTATTGCTTGTAGACTTTTGGATAGCAGCCATTCTGACTGGTGTGAAATGGTACCTTATTGTGGTTTTGATTTGCATTTCTTTGATAATGAGTGATATTGATCATCTTTTCATGTGTTTGTTAGCCATCTGTACGTCTTCTTTGGAGAAATGTCTGTTTAGTTCTTTGGCCCATTTTTTTAATTGGGTCATTTATTTTTCTGGAATTGAGCTGCAGGAGATGCTTGTATATGTTTGAGATTAGTTGTTTGTCAGTTGCTTCATTTGCTATTATTTTCCCCCATTCTGAAGGCTGTCTTTTCACCTTGCTTATAGTTTCCTTTGTTGTGCAGAAGCTTTTAATTAGGTCCCATTTATTTATTTTTGCTTTTATTTCCAATATTCTGTGAAGTAGGTCATAGAGGATCCTGATGTGGTTTTTGTCAGAGAGTGTTTTGCTTATGTTTTCTTCTAAGAGTTTTATAGTTTCTGGTCTTACATTTAGATCTTTAATCCATTTTGAGTTTATTTTTGTGTATAGTGTTAGAAAGTGATCTAGTTTCATTCTTTTACAAGTGGTTGACCAGTTTTCCCAGCACCACTTGTTAAAGAGATTGTCTTTTCTCCATTGTATATTCCTGCCTCCTTTGTCAAAGATAATGTGTCCATAAGTGCGTGGATTTATTTCTGGGCTTTCTATTTTTTCCATTGATCTATATTTCGGTCTTTGTGCGAGTACTGTACTGTCTTGATGACTGTGGCTTTGTAGTAGAGCCTGAAGTCAGGCAGGTTGATTCCTCCAGCTCCATTCTTCTTTCTCAAGATTGCTTTGGCTATTGAGGTTTTTTGTATTTCCATACAAATTGTGAGATTATTTGTTCTGGTTCTGTGAAAAATACCGTTGGTAGCTTGATAGGGATTGCACTGAATCATAGATTGCTTTGGGTAGTATACTCATTTTCACTATATTGATTCTTCCGATCCATGAACACGGTATATTTCTCCATCTATTAGTGTCCTCTTTGATTTCTTTCACCAGTGTTTCATAGTTTTCTATATATAGGTCTGTTGTTTCTTTAGGTAGATATATTCCTAAGTATTTTATCCTTTTTGTTGCAATGGTGAATGGAATAGTTTCCTTAATTTCTCTTTCTCATTGCTCATTGTTAGTGTATAGGAATGCAAGGGATTTCTGTGTGTTGATTTTATATCCTGCAACTTTACTATATTCATTGATTAGCTCTAGTAATTTTCTAGTGGAGTCTTTAGGGTTTTCTATGTAGAGGATCATGTCATCTGCAAACAGCGAGAGTTTTACTTCTTCTTTTCCAATCTTGATTCCTTTTATTTCTTTTTCTGCTCTGATTGCTGTACCGAAAACTTCCAAAACTATGTTGAATAGTAGTGGTGAAAGTGGGCACCCTTGTCTTGTTCCTGACTTTAGGGAAATGCTTTCAATTTTTCACCATTGAGGATAATGTTTGCTGTAGGTTTGTCATATATAGCTTTTATTATGTTGAGGTATGTTCCTTCTACTCCTGCTTTCTGGAGGGTTTTTATCATAAATGGATGTTGAATTTTGTCAAAGGCTTTCTCTGCATCTATTGAGATAATCATATGGTTTTTATTTTTCAATTTGTTAATGTGGTATATTACATTCATTGATTTGTGGATATTGAAGAACCCTTGCATCCCTGGGATAAAGCTCACTTGGTTATGATGTATGATCTGTTAAAATTGTTGGATTCTGTTTGCTAGAATTTTGTTAAGGATTTTTGCATCTATAGTCATCAGTGATATTGGCCTGTAGTTTTCTTTTTTGTGGCATCTTCGTCAGGTTTTGGTATTAGAGTGATGGTGGCCTCATAGACTGAGTTTGGAAGTTTATCTTCCCTTGATATTTTCTGGAAGAATTTGAGTAGGATAGGCGTTAGCTCCTCTCTAAATTTTTGGTAGAATTCAGCTGTGAAGCCGTCTGAACCTGGGCTTTTGTTTGTTGGAAGATTTCTGATTACAGTTTCAATTTCTGTGCTTGTGATAGGTCTGTTAAGATTTTCTATTTTTTCCTGGTTCAGTGTTGGAAAGTTGTACTTTTCTAAGAATTTGTCCATTTCTTCCACGTTGTCCATTTTATTGGCATATAATTGCTGATAATAGTCTCTTATGATCCTTTGTATTTCTGTGTTGTCTTTTGTGACCTCTCCATTTTCATTTCTAATTTTGTTGATTTGATTTTTCTCTCTTTGTTTCTTGATGAGACTGGCTAATGGTTTATCAATTTTATTTAACATCTCAAAGAACCAGCTTTTGGCTTTGTTGATTTTTGCTATGGTCTCTTTTGTTTCTTTTGCATTTATTTCTTCCCTAATTTTTAAGATTTCTTTCCTTCTACTAACCCTGGGGTTCTTCATTTCTTCCTTTTCTAGTTGCTTTAGGTGGAGTTAGGTTATTTATTTAACTTTTTTCTTGTTTCTTAAGGTAAGCCTGTATTGCTATGAACCTTCCCCTTAGCACTGCTTTTAGTGTCCCACAGGTTTTGGGTTGTTGTGTTTTCATTTTCATTTATTTCTATGCATATTTTAATATCTTTTTTAACTTCTTCTGTGATTTGTTGGTTATTCAGCAGCATATTGTTCAGCCTCCATATGTTGGAATTTTTAATAGTTTTTCTCCTGTAATTGACATCTAATCTTACTGCACTGTGGTCAGAAAAGATGCTTGGAATGATTTCATTTTCTTTGAATTTACCAAGGCTAGATTTCTGGCCTAGGACGTGATCTATCCTGGAGAAGGTTCCATGTGAACTTGAGGAAAAGGTGAAATTCATTGTTTTGGGGTGAAATGTCCTATAGATATCAATTATGTCTAACTGGTCTACTGTATCATTTAAAGTTTGTGTTTCCTTGTTATTTTTCTGTTTAGTTTATCTATCTATATTATCTATTTATCTATAGGTGTGTGGGGGGTATTAGAGTCTCTCACTATTATTGTGTTATTGTTAATTTCCCCTTTCATACTTGTTAGCATTTGTCTTATATATTGCAGTGCTCCTATGTTGGGTGTATATATATTTATAATTGTTATATCTTCTTCTTGGATTGATCCTTTGATCATTATGTAGTGTCCATCTTTGTCTCTTTTCACAGCCTTTGTTTTAAAGTCTATTTATCTGATATGAGTATTGCTACTCCTGCTTTCTTTTGGTCTCTATTTGTGTGGGATGTGTTTTTCCAGCCTTTCACTTTCAGTCTGTATGTTTCCCTTGTTTTGAGATGGGTCTCTTGTAGACAACATATATAGGGGTCTTGTTTTTGTATCCATTCAGCCAGTCTTTGTCTTTTGGTTGGGGCATTCAACCTATTTACATTTAGGTAATTATTGATAAGTATGATCCCGTTGCCATTTACTTTATTGTTTTGGGTTCGAGTTTACACACCCTTTCTGTGTTTCCTGTCTAGAGAAGATCCTTTAGCATTTGTTGGAGAGCTGGTTTTGTGGTGCTGAATTCTCTCAGCTTTTGCTTGTCTGTAAAGCTTTTGATTTCTCCTTCATATTTGAATGAGATCCTTGCTAGGTATAGTAATCTGGCTGTAGGTTATTTTCTTTCATTACTGTAAGTATGTCCTGCCATTCCCTTCTGGCCTGAATGTTTCTATTGAAAGATCAGCTCTTATCCTTATGGGAATCCCCTTTACCCGCACCTTCTTAAAGGAAACAAAAGCTGAAGACCAAATTTCTTCACACACAAAAAACTGCTGTGCCAGACTTCCTTGTGAGTTAGAACTCCATCAAATAGGAAGGGAAAATGCTCTCTTTTGTTATTGTTCAACCCAGGTTAGCACAGTAAATGTAAGGACCAACAATCCAGTTGGATATCAATGCAAAAAATTCTAAATAAAGTAGTAGCAAACAGAATTCAATGTATATATTTTCCATAATAAAAAGTTCTTGCTAAGAATAGATGATTTAATATAAAGTGATCTATTATTATGATTTACTGTTTGATATATGCAAGGGGAAGAGAAATGATTATCTTCATAAAACTAAAAGGTATTAGATAAAATTCAAAACAATCCCTTAAAAGATGCCCATTAGGGCTTCCCTGATAGTAGTAAAGAAGCTGCCTGCCAATGCAGGAAGCATGGGTTCAGTCCCTGGTCTGGGAAGATCCCACATGCCATGGAGCAACAAAGCCCATGTGCCACAACTATTGAGCCTCTGCTCTAGAGCCCGGGAACTGCAACCATTAAGCCCACATTCCCTAACTACTGAATCCCACATGCCTTGAGTTGCTCTGCAACAATAAAAGCCACCATAGAGAGAAGCCCGCACATTGCAAAGAAGAGAAGTCCCTACTCCCCACAACTAGAGAAAAGCCTGCAAAGCAATGAAGATCCAACTCAGCCAAAAATAAATAAATAAAATTATATAAAAATATTCTTATTAAAATAGAAACAGAGAAATTCCTCCTTATTATGGTGAATAAATATACACAACTATTTGTATGCATAATGTAAATCATTAACATGAATGTATATTTTTGTGTACATGCATTAATCCAAAAGCTAATCTCAGATTGAATGCTTCAGCAATAGAAGCATTCATACTAAAACCAGAAAGAAGCAAAATGCTTATTATTGCTGCTATCATTAATTAGTCTGGCAGATCTAGCCAAGATAACTAGCAAGAGAAAGAAACATAAGGCATAAACATTTAAAAGGAGAATGCAATATTTTCATTAAAGCAGATAACTGTTATTTTGCCCTAAAATTTTGGGAATAATTTGTTCAGTTACTAGATACAGAGAGAGGACTCAGTAAGTATGCTGGATTTATATGCTTCCCTGGTGGCTTAGAGGTTAAAGCATCTGCCTGGAATGCGGGAGACCTGGGTTCAATCCCTGGGTTGGGAAGATTATATCTATATGTAAGCAATAGTCTGTTATGAAATACAATGGAAATAAAAGTCAAATTTTAAAAATACCTTATGTATGAGAAACTAACCTTAATGAGAAAAGTAGTACATTTATGTAACAAAAAGGAATTTAATGTTACTAAAGGATATCAAAAAGATTTGTATAAATGCCAAGATTTATTATATTCCTGGGTAAGATAACAATGCAAATATGGCAGTTTTTAAAATTTGAAAGCTATGCAAGCTAATTCTAAAGTTTATATGGAAAAAATAATTTAGTGAGAATAGACTTAATTTTGAAATAATATTTTGAAATAACATTGATTTAATAAATATTAAACCCCCCAAAATTCTAAATTAAATATGGGAATATTTTCCCCCAGTGATCTTAGAAAGAAATGTTTTAAATACACAAAAGAGCCTTGGTAGCTCAGACAGTAAAGAATCTGCCAGCAATGCAGGAGAAGTGGGTTCTATCCATGAGTCAGGAAGATCCCCTGGAGAAGGAAATGGCACCCCACTCCAGTATTCTTGCCTGGAGAATTCCATGGACAGAGGAGCCTGGAGGGCTACAGTCCATGGGGTCACAAAGAGTCAGACATGACTGAGCTGCTAAAATTTTAAATACATAAAGCTCAAAAACCATGAGAGAAAGATTAATAAATTTGTGTGAAAATTAAAATATCCACATAAAAACATAAAGTCAAAGAACAATTTCAAAAAAAATTCAACATATCTGACAAATTAACTTTCATGTTTGTAGAGGCATTTCAAATCTATAAGAAAAACATCAGCAATTAAAAAAATGGTAGAGGACAGTTCTCAGAAAATGAAAAATATTAAGTTTTTAAATATTTTTAAAAGTTCCTTTATCTTTATAGATATATCTAAATAAAAATTAAGATATCACCTATTATTTTAAGAAATGAAAAAACCTTTGGAAGCTCACCTTATCAGAGTGGGTATGGAATAAAAGGCATCTTTGGACACAATCAATGGGAGCATACATTACATAAACCATGTAGAGACTGATTTTGCAATATCTATTAAAATTACAAAAGCACACAATCTTTTACCAGGTAGTCCCACTAAATAATACCTGCAAGTATACTTTATGTTCTTGGGCTCCAAAATCACCATGGACTGGAATGATGCTGAGGCTAAAGCTCCAATACTTTGGCCACTTGTTGGGAAGAACTGACTCATTGGAAAAGACCCTGATACCAATTCATAGGTTGAAGCCTTAATCACCAGTGTGATGGTATTTGGAAGTGGAGTCTTTGGGAGGTATTTAAATTTGGGTGATGTCATGGAATTGGAGGTAGAGCCTCCAAGATGGGACTGGTGCCCTTATAAAACGATACAGAGACCTGAATTCTGTAGCTGTCTCTGCCAAGTAAGAAAACCAGGAAGAGCACCATGATCAAAACCTGACCATGCTGACACCTTCAAACTTCTCAGCCTCCAGAACAGTGAGAAATACATATTTGTTGTTTAAAACACTCAATAAATGGCATTTGGCTTATAACAATCTGAGCTAAGAAATCATTCATGATTTAGCTATTAAAAACAATACTTCAAAAATAAACTTATAAATATATCATTAGACAATATTACCAATATTGTTGTTGTTTAGTCGCTCAGTCGGTTTCAACTCTTTGCAACCCCATAGACTGCAGCACATCGGATTTCCCTGTCCTTCACCATTTTCTGAGCTTGCTCAAACTCATGGCCATTGAGTTCATGAAGTCACGCAACCATCTTGTCCTCTGTCATCCCCTTCTCCTGCCTTCAATCTTTCCCAGCATTAAGGTCTTTTCCAATGAGTCAGCTCTTTGCATTAGGTGGCCAAAGTATTGGAGTCACCTCCAGTGAATATTCAGGACTGATTTCCTTTAGGACTGACTGGTTTGAGCTCCTTGGACTTCAAGGAGCTCTCAAAAGACTTCTCCAACACCACAGTTCAAAAGCATCAAGTCTTCGGTGCTCAGCCTTCTTTATGGTCCAACTCTTGCATCCATACATGACTCCTGGAAAAACCATAGCTTTGACTATATGGACCTTTGTCAGCCAAGAAATGTCTCTGCTTTTTAATATACTGTTAGGTTGGTCATAGCTTTTCATCCAAGGAGCAGCATCTTTTAATTTCATGCCTGCAGTCACCATCTGCAGTGATTTTGGAGCCCAAGAAAATAAAGTCTCTCACTGTTTCCATTGTTTCCCCATCTATTTGCCATGAAGTGATGGAACTGGGTGCCATGATTTTAGCATTTTGAATGTTGAGTTTTATGCCAACTTTTCCACTCTCTTCTTTCACTTTCATCAAGAGACACTTTAGTTCCTCTTTGCTTTCTGCCATAAGGTTGGTGTGATCTGTGTATCTGAGGTTATTGATACTTCTGGCAATCTTTATTCCAGCTGGTGCTTCATCCAGCCTGGCATTTCACATGATGTACTCTTCTGCTCCAGGAGATGGTAAAGGACAGGGAAGCCTGGCATGCTGCAGTCCATGGGATTGCAAAGAGTTGGACACCACCGAATGACTGAACAACACTTTGAATATAAGTTAAATATATTTAACTTATATTATATATATATAATACATATTTATAATATATTTACTAACATATATACTTATAATATATTTAATATTATAACAGAGTGACAATATACAGCCTTGACATACTCCTTTCCCAATTTAAACCAGTTCGTTGTTCTATGTCCAGTTCTAACTGTTGCTTCTTTACCTGCATACAAGTTTCACAGGAGGCAGATGAGGGGATCTGGTATTCCCATCTCTTTAAGAATTGTGTACAGTTTGCTGTGATCCACACAGTCAAAGGCTTTAGCATAGTCAGTGAAACAGAAATAGATGTTTTTCTGGAATTCTCTTGCCTTTTCTATGATCCAATGGATGTTGACTATTTGATATCTGGTTCCTCTGTCTTTTCTAAATTCAGCTTGAACATCTGAAAATTCTTGATTCATGTGCTGTTTAAGCCTAGCTTGCTCAGGAATTTGAGCATTACTTTACTATCATGTGAAATGAGTGCAATTGTGTGGTAGTTTGAATATTCTTTGGCATTGCCCTTCATTGCGATTGGAATGAAAACTGACCTTTTCCAGTCCATGGCCACTGCTGATTTTTTCAAATTTGCTGGCATATTGAGCGCAACACTTTCTCAGCATCGTCTTTTAGGATTTGAGATAGCTCAGCTGGAATTCCATCACCTCCAGTAGCTTTATTCTTAGTGATGCTTCCTAAGGCCCACTTGACTTCACACTCCAAAATATCTGGCTCTAGGTGAATGATCACACCATTTTGGGGTTTGTCACAATTCTTGAATCTATCAGTGATGACTCTGATTTTCAATTTCTAAAATTCTTAGCCATTATCTCTTTCTTTCCTCTATTTGGAGACTTTAAATACAAATATCTTAGGTTTTAAAAATATCATTTACCCTGTCTTTTAGACTCTTTTCTGAATTTACAACCTTATTTGTCCTCTCCATGTTTCAGCCCAGATATTTTCTATTAACCTTTCACTCAGTTTACTAATGTTATCTTCACATGTCTTTAATATACTATTAAATCAATCTATTGATTTCTATTTGAATTATTTTATTTATGCATTCTAGATTTCCATTTTGTTCTTTTTATGGATTTTAGTTCTACTATAAGTATCTACTTTATCATTTTTAAAAAATATATTAATCAGAGTTATTTTCAGTGCTAGTCTAATAACTTCAAAGTATTTGTTACCTGTCGTTCTGTTCATCCTGCCTATTTTCTCTTGCTTTCAGTTATTTAATACTGTGTCCTGCCATAGAGGAATTTTGTTTTGTTTTTAATGCCAGCATGTACACACACATTGAAGCTTACATGAGTTTCTTTGAAGTTACATGACATCTTTTTTCAGATTTACATTTGTTTCTGGCTGTCAGCCTGCTATGGATCACCTTAATCTAGTATGGACTGAGCTGTTGAAAACCTGAATTTCAGTCTTTTGTGAGACATGATCAATTTCCTTTTTTTATTATTCCTAGGATGCAACATTTCAGGAATCCCAACTATAACTTCTAAAGGTTTCATCCTTCGCAGAACCTGAACTGAATTTTGTCCTCCTCACACCATGAGTGTTGACATTCTGCTAGGCTTCTCGCGTTTTATTTGCTGCTTTCTGCTTGACTTCTTACTCTTAGCTATCGTTTACAAACAATAAACACTTCAAGGGAAATAGTGACACCAAATGTTAGACTAAGCTCAATGCATAATTTTTTTCCCTTAGGGATCCTGGTCTCTCAGTTTCTGAACATCTTGGTTATTCTCTAATGCTTGTGAACAGTTTTAAATTTTTATCTATAAAGCTTTTTCATTCACTGTGAGAATATTGATTTGACACAAGTAGAATCTTAATAGCCAAAAGTAGAATTTTGAATTAGGTCCTTCTAAGGAATGATGCTAAAGCTGAAACTCCAGTACTTTGGCCACCTCATGTGAAGAGTTGACTCATTGGAAAAGACTCTGATGCTGGGAGGGATTGGTGGCAGGAGGAGAAGCGGATGACAGAGGATGAGATGGCTGGATGGCATCACTGACTCGATGGACGCGAGTCTGAGTGAACTCCGGGAGTTGTTGATGGACAGGGAGGCCTGGCGTGCTGCGATTCATGGGGTCACAAAGAGTCAGACACGACTGAGCAACTGAACTGAACTGAAGGTGTTAAAATTTGGGTAACTTTTTATTTTTCCTGTAATCACACACAAAAAAACCCAATAAATTCCACTTATTTCATGGAAATAAGTATGTCCCTAGAAAAATACATTTGCAGGTGACTAAAAAGGAATAGTTGGATGGACAGAGGTAAAACCAAGAGAATGTGTAATAATGGAAGTCAAGAGATTATTCAAGACTGTAGAAAATACTAATGCTTTGGCCAATACGGTGAAGTTAAAATAAAGGTTAAGATAAGAAAAAGGGAAATGGGTAAGGATAGATATGTTTATTCCAGATATTGATATTAAGCATTAAATCACAATATTACAAGTGAGGTATAGGTGTCAGATATATCAGCTGAATAAAATAAAAAAGCTCATAAACACAAAAGCTACGTAACTATGAATGTCATTATTTTGTCATAAATGTGGTCTTTGGAGTCAGTGAAGAAAGAAAGATTGATTGAATAAATAGCATTGAAATCGTCAAGTACTCTTAGTGGGGATAATAGTTAGATTCTAATTCACACATCATATCAAAACAAATTTTAGACAGATCAAAGACAGAAATCATATAAAATATCATATAATGTAGAGATAAAGAGACTTCAATTATTTTCTTATTTAATAAAGAAAATATTTATAAATATATATTTATGAAGATGGTATTTTAATTTTTAAAAGACTCTAGGGAAAATAATTTAAAAATAAGTTATTTATAATATACATATTAAAACTAGAAATCAGGAAAACATTAGAATTACTAACTCTAGAAAACAAGTATACTGAGAAGGCTTAAATAGATAAAATCTAATTACAAAGAGAAAGAGAAATGAAACATAGCATGAAAAATCTAGTAAGTTAACAATAGTTAGTTTTAATTTAAAAGAATATATATATATATATATAAACTAATATATCTCAATGGAATAGATGTTTTTGCAGAAATGTTTAAAGTGCCATAAATGACACTACTAGTTAAACAATTTATATAAAATAATTTGGGGGAAATATTGTATATTTATAAATATCACTGCTCAAAAAGTTCTGTGCCACATAGGTTTGTGGATGTGGGCTTTCAATATTTTAAAGAATAGTTATTTCTGATCCTAGCATAATTTATTTCAGGCCAATAAAAATGAAAATGAGCTGCCCAATTAATTTTATGTGTCTAGTATCATTCTAAACTGAAATTAACAAAGGATGAAGAAAAGAATTATGTAGACAATTTTATTTAAATAAAGATTCAGACATTTTAAATACATTGTTTTTTAAAACAAATTCAGCAATTTATTTTAAAAATAAGTTTCTATATTCAATAACTTTTATTTAATTGGAGGGAAATTGCTTTACGATGTTATGTTGGTTTTTGCCGTACAATAACTATTGGATGTGCATGCATGCTCAGTCGTTTCAGTCGTTTCTGACTTTTTACAACCCTGTGGGCTGTAACCCCCCAGGCTTCTCTGTCCATGGGATTCTCCAGGCAAGAATTCTGGAGCAGGTTGCCATTTTCTACTCCAGAGGATCTTCCTAACCATGGCATCAAATCCATGTCTCTTACAACTCCTGAATTGGCAGGTGGGTTTTTTACCACTAGCACCACCTGGGAAGCCATAAGTCATAATTATTTTTATATATACACATTGCTTTTTGCTTAAGTAGGTATTCAATATCATTCAAAAGCCATTTCTTATTTTGAAAATGGTTTTAAGAAGTACTAAATGTGTTCTTAAAAATGAGGAAAATCTTTCACCAGCAGTAAAATCTTATTTTTGAATAATTTTAATTGTTTCTGCCATTTATTGGGTATTTATTTATATTAAACATTTTAAGAATACTAGAAGGTGAGTTATTGTCCAGATTTTAAAGAAGCTTTTACTTTATACAGATAGTAAGTGGGATAGGAAGACTCTTAACCATTATAGTGAATAGTAAGGGCATTCCCATCCATTGTGGGCATAACAATGATTTGCTTCATAAACAATAAAATTTCATGCCAGAGAACACCAAAAACAAAAATGAAAGGTCAATGCATTCTTGGAAAGATATTTGCAACTCATCTGGTAGAAAATGGGTTAATTCATTAATATAAAGTCAGGAAGTTTTTTTTTTAATTTAATATATTTTTAAAAAGGGTCATCAACTTACATCTTTACTTCTTTATTATAACCATTTTTCCCTTGATAACGATTATAGCTTTCTGTCCTTTCTTAGTTTATTGCCTTTTATGGAAAGGGAGAAAGAATAAGCATTAGAGAAATTCTTCATAAAAATTACTCTGTATTTAACTTCCATGAAAATGCATTATCTTTGATAATTCAATCTGCTTTGACTTACAACTACTTTAAAAATATTCATGGAATTCATAGTAAGATACTATCATATTTGCATTTTTTGACTCTTCAAAACAAGCAATTAAATTTTCTCACTTTCATATATTGATTTCATTCTTAGCCTGAATATATCCTAATTATGTATTTCAGGAGATTCTGACTTTAGTCATTGAGGAAATTTAATTCCCTTTGATCAGCTAACCAGGTTAAACAGTTTCATCAGGAGACAAAATTTTAATTAATAGGAAATGCTTTGGAACTAAAAGTAAAGGTTGCTAAAACAAACTGAATTCAAAATGTTATCCAATTTTACTCATTTGTGATAAAAATACTAGCTGACTACTTATGAGGTAGGAAGCATTAACTACCTTCTTATTTTTCCCAGTCTTTGCTTCACTTATTTTAAATATGACAAATAGTTGGCCAGAGAATTAAAATATACTTAATTTTTAAAGGAGACATTCTTAAAATTATTTTCATTCTTATTTTCATGGAAGTTACGTATGAAATAACAAAATACAAGCAGGTCTTTATCAGGGTTTCATAGGCTGTATAACTCCTCTGTTCTCTCAGCTCTTTAGATGCAAGCACCTGTGGTTGGCTGTCAATCCAGTAGCATCATTCCCTGGCTCCACCTGCAACCTCAAACAAACTTGGAGCCAATATTAAAAGAACATTTCTTACATTCTTGTATAGTTTGCTATCATATTTATCCTTCCTATCCTGGACACTTGAATTTAATGCCAAATCACCATCCAAAAATATTTGGTGTCTGTCTGGAAATTGGTCATAGGCATCTCTTATACATTTTATTTATGAGAAGAACATCTGTCATATGAGACTGTGAAGTTTATGTTTGGGGTTCCACCACTACATCATTAGCTGTCTGCCTCCCTAGGTGTCTAATAGTAAACTATAATCCCATAGTCTCTCACAGTGTATCTATATATTACACTGTGTTCTTCATGATACCTCATTTGTTCCATTGTTCATCAAGTATTAATTAATTAATTAATTTTTAATTAATTAATTTTTAATTGAAGGATAATTGCTTTACAGAATTTTGTTTTTTTCTATCAAATCTCAGTATGAATCAGCCATAGGTATACATGTATTCTCTCCCTTTTGATCCTTCTTCCCATCTCCCTTCCCATTCCACCCCTCTAGGTTGATACAGAGGCCCTATATTAATTCCCTGAAATATACAGCAAATTCCCATAGGCTATCTATTTTGCATACGGTAATGTAACTTTCCATGTTACTTTCCCACACATCTCACCCTCTCCTCTCCTCTCCTCTCCTCTCTCCATGTCCATAAGTCTATTCTCTATGTTTGTTTCTCCATTGCTGCCCTGAAAATAAATTCTTCAGTACCATTTTTCTTGATTCCATATATATACATTAGAATATGATATTTATCTTTCTCTTTCTGACTTACTTCACTCTCTATAATAGGCTCTAGAACTGATTCAACTGACTCAACACCTCATTAGAACTGACTCAAGTGCATTTCTTTTTGTGGCTGAATAATATTCCATTGTGTATATGTACCAAATCTTCTTTATCCATTCATTTGTCCATGGATAACTGGGTTACTTCCATGTTCTAGCTATGGTAAATAGTGCTGCAATGAACAATGGGATACATGTGTCTCTTTCAGTTTTGGTTTCCTCAGGGTATATGCCTAAGAGTGGGATTGCTGGATTATATGCTGCTTTTATTCCTAGTCTTTAAAGGAATCTCCATATCATCTTCCATTGTGGCTGTGTAAATTTACATTCCCACCAACAGTGCAAGAGGGTTCCCTTTTCTCCACACCCTCTCCAGCATTTATTGTTTGTAGGCTTTTTGATGACGGCCAGTCTGATCTGTTTGAGGTGATATCTCAATGTAGTTTTGACTGCATTTCTCTAATAATGAGCGATGATGTGCACCTTTTCATGTGTTTGTTAGCCATCTGTATGTCTTCTTTGGATAAATGTCTGTTTAGGTCTTTTTTCCACTTTTTGATTGCGTTGTTTGTTTTTCTGGTATTGAGTTGTATGAGCTGCTTGTATATTTTGGAAATTAATCTTTTGTCAGTTGTTTCATTTGCTATTATTTTCTTCCATTCTGAGGATTGTCTTTTCACCTTGCTTATAGTTTACTTTGCTGTGCAAAAGCTTCTAAGTTTAATCAGGTCCCACTTGTTTACTTTTGTTGTTATTTGCATTACTCTAGAAGGTGGGTCATAGAGGATCTTGCTTTGATTTATGTTATTGAGTGTTCTGCCTATGTTTTCCACCAAGAGTTTTATACTTTCTGGTCTTACATTTAGGTCTTTAATCCATTTTGTGTTTGTCTTTGTGTGTGGTGTTAGGAAGTGTTCTAATTTCATTCTTTTACATGTAGCTGTCCAGTTTTCCCAGCACCATTTATAGAAGAGGCTTTCTTTGCCCCATTGTATGTTCTTGCCTCATTTGTCAAAAATAGGGCTGCTGCTGCTGCTAAGTCGCTTCAGTCGTGTCCAACTCTGTGCAACCCCAGAGACGACAGCCCACCAGGCTCCCCCGTCCCTGTGATTCTCCAGGCAAGAACACTGGAGTGGGTTGCCATTTCCTTCTCCAATCAAAAATAGGGCACCCATGGGTAAATAGGTTTATTTATGGGCTTTCTATCTTGTTCCCTTGGTCTATATTTCTGGTTTTGTGCCAATACAATACTGTCTTGATGACTGTATCTTTGTAGTATAATCTGAAGTCAGGAAGGCTGATTCCTCCAGCTCCATTCTTCTTTCTCAAGACTGCTTTGGCTCCTCAGGGTCTTTTGTGTTTCCATATGAACTGTGAAAGTTTTTTTTCCAGTTCTGTGAAAAATGCCATTGTTAATTTGATAGGGATTGTTTTGAATCAGTAGATTGCATTTGGTAGTATAGTCATTTTCACAATATTGATTCTTCCTACCCAGGAACATGGACTATCTCTTTATCTGGTTATGTCATCTTTGATTTCTTTCATCAGTGTCTTTTAATTTTCTGTCTACTGTTCTTTTGTCTCCTTAGGTAAGTTTATTCCTAGATATTTTATTCTTTTTGTTGCAGTGGTGAATGGGATTGATTCCTTAATTTCTCCTTCTGATTTTTGATTGTTATTATATAGAAATGCAAGTGATTCCTGTGTATTGATTTTGTATCCTGAAACTTTGCTAAATTCATTGACTAGCTCTAGTAATTTTCTGTTACTATCTTTAGGATTATCTATGTACAGTATCATGTCATCTTCAAACAGTGAGAGTTTTACTTCTTGTTTTCTGATCTAGATTCTTTTTGTTTCTTTTTATCCTCTGATTGCTATAGCTAGACTTCCAAAACTATGTTGAATAATAGTGGTAAGAGTGGACACCCTTGTCTTATTCCTGATAATAGGGGAAATGCTTTCAGTTTTTCACCACTGAGGATAATGTTTGCTGTAGGCTTATCATATGTGGCCTTTATTATGTGGAGGTAGGTTCCTTCTATGCCCATTTTTTTTTAAAGAGTTTTAATCATAAATGGGTGCTGATTTTGTCAAAGGCTTTTTCTGCGTCTATTGAGATTGTCATATGGTTTTTATCTTTCAATTTGTTAATATGGTGTATCACATTGATTTATTTCCTTATATTGAAGAATCCTTGCATCCCTGGAATAAACCCAACTTGATAATGGTATGTGAGCTTTTTGATGTGTTGCTGAATTCTGTTTGCTAAAATTGTGTTGAGGATTTTTGCATCTATGTTCATCAGTGATATTAGCCTGTAGCTTTCTTTTTTTGTGTTGTCTTAGTCTGGTTTGAGTGATGGTGGCTTCTTGGAATGAGTTTGGATGTGTACTCTCCTCTGAAAATTTTAAAAGAGTTTTGCAAGGATAGGTATTAATTCTTCTCTAGATGTTTGATAGAATTCTCCTGTGAAGCCATCTGGTCCAAGACTTTTGTTTAACGGGAGTTTTTTTTTTTTTTTTTTTTATCACAGTTTCAATCTCAGTGTTTGTAATTGGGTTGTCCGTAATTTCTATTTCTTCCTGATTCAGTGTTGGAAGATTGAACTTTCTAAGAATCTGTCCATTTCTTCCAGGTTATCCATTTTTTTACATACAGTTTTTCATAATAGTCTCTTTGTATTTCTGCTTTGTCTGTTGTCACCTCTCCTTTTTCATTTCTAATTTTGTTGATTTGATCCTTCTCTCTGTTTTCTAGATGAGTCTGGCTAAAGGTTTGTCAATTTCACTTCTCTTCTCAAAGAACCAGCTTATAGTTTTATTTATCTTTACTACTGTTTCTTTCATTTCTATTTCATTGATTTCTGCTCGGATCTTTATGATTTCTTTCCTTCTACTAATTTGGGTTTTCTTTTGTTTTTCTTTTCCAGTTGTTTTAGGTGTAAAGTTAGCTTGTCTATTCAATGCCTTTCTTGTTTCTTACTTAGGATTGTGTTGCTGTAAACCTCCCTCTTAGAACTGCTTTTGCTGCATCCCATTGGTTTTGAGTCATCATGTTTTCATTGTCATTTGTTTCTAGAAACTTTTTTAGTTCCCTTTTGATTTCTTCAGTAACCTGTTGGTTATTAGAAATGTATTGCTTAATCTCCAAGTGTTTCCGTTTTTTACAGTTTTTTTTTTTTTTTACTTGTAATTGATATCTAGTCCCATAGCATTGTGGTTGGAGAATATGCTTGATACAATTTCAATTATCTTAAATTTACTGAGGTTTGATTTGTGACCTAAGATATGGTCTATCCTGGAGAACGTTCCATGTGTCCAAAGAAGAAGGTGTATTCTTTTACATTTGGATCAGTTCAGTTCAGTCACTCAGTCATGTCTGACTCATTGCGACACCACGAACCTCAGAACGCCAGACCTCCCTGTCCATCACCAACTCCTGGAGTCCACACAAACCCATGTCCATTGAGTCGGTGATGCCATCCAGCCATCTCATCCTCTGTCATTTCCTTCTCCTCCTGCCCTTAATCTTTCCCAGCATCAGGGTCTTCTCAAACAAGTCAGTTCTTCGCATCAGGTGGCCAAAGTATTGGAGTTTCAGCTTCAACAACAGTCCTTCCAATGAACACCGAGGATGGATCTCCTTTAGGATAGACTGGTTGGATCTCCTTGCAGTCCAAGGGACTCTCAGGAGTCTTCTCTAACACCACAATTCAAAAGCATCAATTCTTCGGCACTCAGCTTTCTTTATAGTCCAACTCTCACATCCATACATGACCACTGGAAAAACCATAGCCTTGACTACATGGACCTTTGTTGGCAAAGCAATGTCTCTGCTTTTTAATATACTATCTAGGTTGGTCATAATTTTTTTTTACAAGCAGTAAGCGTCTTTTAATTTCATGGCTGCAATCACCATCTGCAGTGATTTTGGAGCCCAGAAAAATAAAGTCAGCCAATGTTTACAATGTTTTCCCATCCATTTGCCATGAAGTGATGGGAATGGATGCCATGATCTTAAGTATTCTGAATGTTGAGCTTTAAGCCAAAATTTTCACTCTCCTCTTTCACCTTCATCAAGAGGCTCTTTATTTCTTCTTCACTGTCTGCATTAAGGGTGGTGTCATCTGCATATCTGAGGTTATTGATATTTCTCCCAGCAATCTTGATTCCAGCTTGTGCTTCTTCCAGCCCAGGGTTTCTCATGATGTACTCTGCATATAAGTTAAATAAGCAGGGTGACATTATACAACCTTGACATACTCCTTTTCCTATTTGGAACCAGTCTGTTGTTCCATGTCCAGTTGTAACTGTTGCCTCCTGATCTGTATATAGGTTTCTCAAGAGGCAGGTCAGGTGGTCTGGTAGTCCCATCTCTTTCAGAATTCTCCACAGTTTATTGTGATCCACACAGTCAAAGGCTTTGGCATAGTCAATAAGGCAGAAATAGATGTTTTTCTGGAACTCTCTTGCTTTTTCCATGATCCAGCGGATGTTGGCAATTTGATCTCTGGTTCCTCTGCTTTTTCTGAAACCAGCTTGAACATCAGGAATTTCATGGTTCGCATATTGCTGAAGCCTGGCTTGGAGAATTTTAAGCATTACTTTGCTAGCGTGTGAGATGAGTGCAATTGTGCAGTAGTTTGAGTATTCTTTGGCATTGCTTTTCTTTGGGATTGGAATGAAAACTGACCTTTTCCAGTCCTGTGGCCACTGCTGAGTTTTCCAAATTTGCTGGCATATTGAGGGCAGCACTTTCACAGCATCATCTTTCAGGATTTGAAAGAGCTCAACTGGAATTCCATCACCTCCACTAGCTTTGTTCATAGTGATGCTTCCTAAAGACCACTTGAGTTCACATTCCAGGATGTTTGGCTCTAGGTGAGTGATCACACCATCATGATTATCTGAGTTGTGAAGATCTTTTTTGTACAGTTCTTCTGTGTATTCTTGCTACCTCTTCTTAATATCTTCTGCTTCTGTTAAGTCCATACCATTTCTGTCCTTTATCGAGCCCATCTTTGCATGAAATGTTCCCTTGGTATCTCTAATTTTCTTGAAGAGATCAGTAGTCTTTCCCATTTTGTTGTTTTCCTCTATTTCTTTGCATTGATCACTGAAGAAGGCTTTCTTATCTCTCCTTGCTATTCTTGGAACTCTGCATTCACATGGGTATATCTTTCCTTTCGCCTTTGCTTTTCACTTCCTTTCTTTTCACAGCTATTTGTAAGACCTCCTCAGACAGCCATTTTGCTTTTTTGCATTTCCTTTTCTTGTGGATGGCCTCGATTCCTGTTTCCTGCACAATGTCATGAACTCCGTCCATAGTTCAGCAGGCACTCTGTCTATCAGATCTAGTCTCTTAAATCTATTTCTCACTTCCACTATATAATCATAAGGGATTTTATTTAGGTCATACCTGAATGGTCTAGTGGTTTTCTCCACTTTCTTCATTTTCAGTCTCTATTTGGCAATAAGGAGTTCATGATCTGAGCCACAGTCAGCTCCCAGTCTTGTTTTTGCTCACTGTATAGAGCTTCTCCATCTTTGGCTGCAAAGAATATAATCAATCTGATTTTGGTGTCGACCATCTGGTGATGTCCACGTATAGAGTCTTCTCTTGTGTTGTTGGAAGAAGGTGTTTGCTGTGACCAGTGCGTTCTCTTGGCAGAACTCTATCAGCCTTTGCCCTGCTTCATTCTGTACTCGAAGGCCAAATTTGCCTGTTACTCCAGGTGTTTCTTGACTTCCTCCTTTTGCATTCCAGTCCCCTATAATGAAAAGGACAAGTCATTTGGGTGTTAGTTCTAGAAGGTCTTATAGGTCTTCATAGAACTGTTCAACTTCAGCTTCTTCAGCGTTACTGATGGGGCATAGACTTGGATAACTGTGATATTGAATAGTTTGCCTTGGAAATGAACAAAAGATCATTCTGTAGGTTTTGAGATTGCATCCAAGTACTGCATTTCGGGCTCTTTTGTTGGCTATGATGGCTACTCCATTTCTTCTAAGGGATTCCTGCCCACAATAGTAGATATAATGGTCATCTGAGTTAAATTCACCCATTGCAGTCCATCTTAGTTCACTGATTCCTAGAATGTCGACATTCACTCTTGCCATCTCCTGTTTGACCACTTCGAATTTGCCTTCATTCATGGACCTAACATTCCAGGTTTCTATGCAATATTGCTCTTTACAGCTTCGAACCGTGCTTCCATTACCAGTCCCATTCACAAATGGGTGTTGTTTTTGCTTTGGCTCCATACCTTCATTTTTTTCTGGAGTCATTTCTCTACTGATCTCCAGTAGCATATTGGGCACCTACTGACCTGGGGAGTTCATCTTTCAGTGTCCTCTCTTTTTTCCTTTTCATACTGTTCATGGGGTTCTCAAGGCAAGAGTACTGAAGTGGTTTGCCATTCCCTCCTCCAGTGGACCACATTCTGTCAGACCTCTCCACCATGACCCAGCCATCTGGGTGGCCATACACGGCATGGCTTAGTTTCATTTTGTTAGACAAGGCTGTGGTCCATGTGATCAGATGGGCTAGTTGTCTGTGATTGTAGTTTCAGTCTGTCTGCCCTCTGATTATCTCTCTCAGTGCCTACCATCTTACTTGGGTTTCTCTTAGCTTGGACATGGGGTATCTCTTCACAGCTGCTCCAAAAAAGCACAGCTGCTGCCCCTTACCTCGGGTACAGGGTAGCTCCTCTCAGCCACTGCCCCTGCCCTTGGGCGTGGGTAGGTCCTCTCAGCCTTGCTTGTGCATTGTGATGGAATGTCCTAAAGATATCAATGAGATCCATCTCATCTAACGTATCATTTAAGACTTGTGTTTCCTTATTACTTTTCTGTTTTGATGATTTGTCCATTTATGTGAATGGGGTGTTAAAGTCTCCTACTATTATTGTGTTACTATCAGTTTCTCCTTTTAAATCTGTTAGTGTTTGTCTTATGTATTGAGGTGCTCCTATGTTGAATGCATAGATATTTACAATTGTTATGTCTTCCTCTTGGATTGAGCCCTTGATCATTATGTAGTGTCCTTTCTTATCTCTTGTAATATTCTTTATTTTAAGGTCTATTTTGTCTTATATGAGGATTGCTACTCCAGCTTTCTTTTGCTTCCCATTTGCATGGAATATATTTGTCCATCCTCTCACTTTCAGTCTATATGTGTCTTGAGGTCTGAAGTGGGTTTCTTGTAGACAGCATATATATGGGTCTTGTTTCTGAATCCATTCAGCCAGTCTGTGCCTTTTGGTTGCAGCATTTAATCTGTTTACATTTAAAGTAATTATTGGTATATATGTTTCTATTGCCATTCTCTTAATTGTTAGGAGTTTGATTTTGTAGATCTGTTTTCTTCTCTTGTATTTCTTGACTATATAAGTCCATTTAACATTTGTTGTGGGCTTCCCTGGTGGCTCAGAGGTTAAAGTGTCTGCCTGCAATGCAGGAGACCCAGGTTCGATCCCTGGATCAGGGAAGATCCTCTGAAGAAGGAAATGGCAACCAGCTCCAGTATTCTTGCCTGGAGAATCCCATGGACAGAGGAGCCTGGTAGGCTACAGTCCACGGGGTCGCAATAAAGCTGGTTTGGTGTTACTGAATTCTCTTAAGTTTTGCTTGTCTGAAAAGCTTTTTATTTCTCCATCAATTTTGAATGAGATTCTTGTCAGATAGAGTAATCTTGGTTCTAGCTTTTCCCCTTTCAGTACTTTAAATATATCCTGCCATTCCCTTCTGGCCTGCAGAGTTCCTGCTGAAAGATCAGCTGTTAAACATATGGAATTTCCATTGTATGTTATTTGTTGCTTTTCTCTTGCAGCTTTTAATATTCATTGTGTTTAGTCTTTGTTAGTTTGATTAGTATGTGTTTTAGCATATTTCTCCTTGGGTTTGTCCTGTATGGGACAGTTTGAGCCTTTTGGACTTGATTTCTTTTTCCATGTTGGGGAAATTTTCAGCTGTAATTTCTTCAAAAATTTCCTCATACCCTTTCTTTCTTTCTTCTTCTGGGACCCCTATAATTCAAATGTTGGTGCGTTTGATATTGTTCCAGAGGTCTCTGAGAATATCCTCAGTTCTTTTCATTACTTTTCCTTTATTCTGCTCTTCAGAAGTTATTTCCACCATTTTATCTTCCCACTCACTGATTCGTTCTTCTACTTCAAATATTCTGCTATTGATTCCTTCTAGAGTACTTTTAATTTCAGTAATTGTTTGTCTTTTTATACTTATTGTTTTATTCTTCTATGTCTTTGTTAGTTTATTCTTGCATTTTCTCCATTCTGTTTTCAGTGTTTTTGATCATCTTTACTATCATTATTCTAAATTGTTTTTCAGGGAGTTTGCCTATATCCTCTTCATTTATTTGGACTTCTGTGATTCTAGTTTGTTCTTTCATTTGTGTAGTATTTCTCTGTCTTTTCATTATTTTTTTTAACTTATTGTGTTTGAGGTCTCCTTTTCCCAGGCTTCAAGGTTGAATTCTTTCCTCCTTTTGGTTTCTGCCCTCCTAAGGTTGGTCCAGTAGTTTGTGTAAGCTTTGTATAGGATGAGATTTGTGATGAGTTGTTTGTTCTTTTTTTTTTTCCATTTGTTATTCCTCTGATGGGCAAGGCTGAGTGAGGTGGTAATCCTGTCTGCTGATGATTGGGTTTGCATTTTTGTTTTGTTTGTTGTTTAGATGAGGCATCTTATACTGGTGGTCAGGTGATGCTAGGTCTCATATTCAAGTGGCTTGTTTTGTGTGAGTTGTCACTATCTGATATTTCCTAGGGTTAGTTCTCTGGTAATCTATGGTCTTGGAGTCAGTGCTCTCACTCCGAAGGCTCGGGGCTTGATCTCTGGTCAAGAATGAAGATTCCAGAAGTGGTTTGTTATGGCATTAAGTGAGATTAACACAAATATCCAAAAATGAGAAACCAAAGATGAACCCCATACAAATGGCAGTTACAATATCAGGCAAATAATAATTGAAATAGTGAAATATACACATATACATACACACCCATAAGCAAAATCAAAACAGTCCAACAAAAATAAAATACAATAGAATGACATGGCAAGAAAGGAAACCAAAAATTATATCTATCAGTTAAGAACAAAACTAACTAAAGCACAAACTGGAAAACAAAACTAAAGCAAGGTACCATGTGGGGAACAAAGCAATGAAAACAAAGCTAACAAATATGTTAAGAGGAAAGGAAAGAAAGAATAGATATGCAAAGTTAAATAGAGGTAGACAAAGAAGATTTCTATACATTAAAGATTAACTGCAAGGGGAAAAGAACAGAAGGAAAAGCAATCAAAGGAATAAATATAGACAAAATAGTAATAAGTTTTTTAAAAATTAAAAATTAAGATTAAAAAAAGAAAAAAAATACAGGAAGAAGAAAGAAAAAGGAAAACTCATAGAACTGCAAAAGCCCAACAAAGAGGCAGGGGTTTATAACAGCAATAAAAAGTGTGCTTGGAAAAAAAAAAACCCTCAAAAGCTTAATTAGATTTCATAGTGCCAATAAAATCAACAACTACAGCAGCAGGGGTTGTGGGGGAGAAACGAAAAGAAAAACAAAATAGAAACAAATCCAAAAGAATCTACAGAACAAGTAAAAACAAAAGAATAATAAATGTTTTTCTTGAGTCACTGCTGTCAGAGTCCTTTCCCTCGCTGGGGGTCACATTCCACCTCACCTCCATAGGATGCCCTCCAACACTGTGCTGGTCTCTGGACCTACTGTGGGGGCAGCTCAGATTCTAATCTGGTCTTACTCCTGTGTGTTCTTGCCTCCATTATCTACAGCTATCAGAACTAGTGCATTTTCTTTTGTGGGAGCTCTCAATGTCCTTTTATATAGTCCATAGACACAGAGTCTGGCTAGTTGACCATGTGGATTTTATCTGCAGCTTATACAGCTAGTGGGAAGGTTTTGGGTCTTATTCCTTAGCCACACTGCTCCTGGGTTTCAATTGTGGTTTTATTTCCACCTCTGCATGTGGGTCGTCCAATGGGGTTTGCTCCTGAGGCTGCTCTGGTGGACGTGGGTTTGCCCCTGTGAGGGCCAGGTGTGGAGGTGGTGCAGCTGCTTGCATTGCAGGGGTTCTGGCACCACCAGGTACTCAGGGGAGCTGGTGGTTAAGGCAGAAGGAAATATAGTGGTCTAGGAGAGTATGACAACCAGTATTGGCCAATATGTTCCAGTATTCTTGCCTGGAGAAACCCCTGACAGAGAAGCCTGGCAGGCCACAGTTCACAGGGTTACAAAGAGTTGGACATGACCAAAGCAACCCTGCATGTTTACATGCAAGCCTTTTTTTTGCCTGTGGCAGCTCTGCCCCAGTGAGGGCTGAGTGTGAAGGTGGCACAGCTGCTTGGATTTCAGGGACCCTGGTGGTGCCAAGTGTTCAGGGACACAGACTGCCTCAGCCACAGGAGTTATGGCCTTATTAGAGTCTTTTTTCAAGCTTCTTGTAGCTAGCAATCAGAAGACCTCTTTGGCCAGTCTTTTTCCATAATTCCGCCCATGCAGGCACTTAGAGAGCTCCCTTGCCTGGGGTCCTACTCTGTAGTTTTGTGCGACTGGCATTTGATGGGCCAGCCTCTCTGTTGTTCAGGTGCCAATGCTGGCATGTGGGGAGAGAGAGGCTATGGTGATGGCTCCACCTCCTACGCATGACTCAGCAGTATCGCCTTGCTTCCATGGCTGCCTTGCTTTCCTCCACAGGCATTTCCCACCACAATCTTCTTCTTTGTATCCACTTGATTCATCTCTCTGCAGTCAACATTTGCCCTCACCCTGGGATTGCTCACAATCCCTAAACTCAAGCTCCCAACCACTGTGCCTTCTAGAGGACCTGCGTCCCTGTCCAGGGTATACATGCTGTGGCAAGGACTGTCTGATGCTCATTCCATTTGGCTGCCACAGATCTGCTGTTTCACTCTCAGCCTTAAATGTTTCTCCTCTGACTCAGACAATTGCCCCGATGAGGAGGTTGGACCCGTGCTTCAGTTCCCCCCACCTGCTGAGAGGAGGTCCAGTCCTTCTAACACTCCTGTTTTCCCCCTAGTTCCTTTGTCCTACCGAGTTTTGGATGGTTCTATGTGTTCTCTTCTACTGGTCAGGTACTCCTGTCCACTCTCAGTTGGTGTTGCGCATGCACTTCTGTGTCTGAAGGTGTATTCCTGATGTATAAGTGGAGAGAGATGTACTCCATGTCCACCCACTACTCCCTATGTTGTCTGTCCAAGTATTTATTGAGTGTTTAAATATGTATCTGACATCACACAAATGATTGGAGTTATACGTAGAAATAAGGCACAATCCCCCGTCTATATCTCTAGTCTTCTCATTCCTTAGGTTACAATTTATGATCTAATAAAACTAATTGCCCAGGCCATCACCTCTGCGCTTGTCCTCATCTGTCAAGATTAAACTCAACTTCCATTCAAGCATCCTTTTCTCATGTCTTTTTTAAAAATTATTCTTTCCTGCCAGAGACTTGACAAATTGTTCCTCTTCTGGGCCTATTAGTAGCCAGGTAATCATCGTGTTTGTATTTCGTTGCACTGAAATCATCAGGTTACAGACCCAGTTTACAAGAACAAAATTGCATCATAGTCACCTTTATAACATCAACATCTGACTGGTTAGAAATAACAGTCACTCTATGAGTGTTCATTGTACTCATGTCAACTGTACTTAACTGAGTCTCGTGGATGAGTGACATCTCCAAATATAATAGAAACATATTCTGTCAAAGTAGCAAATATAAGCAAGGTATTGTAAAACCAGAATGTAAAGAAGGAAAAGGTAACTAATTCTGTGTGCACATTGTTTAGCTGTTAGCTACAGATTCACTCTTTCATACCTTCTGTCTAACTCAGCCTGGGACTGTAGTTCATCTGAAGAAGAAGACAAGAGGAGAGGCAGGAGGAGACAAGGGACTTCCTCCTTTGTGTGTTTCTTGCTGAGTTTGGCAGTGTTTCTTAGCAGTGGAGTGTTGCCACAGCAGCAGGAACTGGTTTCAGCTTCTAGCTATTTTCAAGACTCCCACACCATATTCATCTTGGTCCTTCGTAAGAGCCATCAGCAGCCAGATGGGTTCCATCCATAGGACTCAAGCTCAGTTCCATAGATCCATACATCTATGCTTTTAGGTTCTGAATACTCCTACTTTGTCTCTGTTTTCCCAGTTTTCGTGTGGGAGCTTCTTTCTGAAGATACTATTTCTTGGTAACCCATATTCTGTGGTTTCCATGTGTTGGCCTTATAATACCTATGTAACTATTTCTTTCTATTACATTCCCTTTATGACACCGCTTGGTTGGGGTTTTGGTTTGTTTTACTCCACTGGACCCCAAGACTAATATATTTTGTTAGATGCTGTGTTCTTACAGAAAATATAGTACTAGAGCTGATTTATAAAGAATATGTCAGAAAGCTAGAGAAAACTTTAGAGACCTCAAAAAGCAAAAAATGAGCTAAATCAGTCTACTTCAATCAAGTTACTAATGTCTTAGGGTGATCTAAGTCAAGCTGGAGCTTCGTAAAAATTCATTTGAATGGGGAATTCCTCAGCTTAAAAAAAAATAAAGTTAGAAATATTTCCCTAATCCAAAGATGTAAACCTGACTGGAAACAATTATATTCAATCCTATTGATACATATATGAACCTATGTGGTTCGGGTATATGACCCACTTTGATCTTTTCAGTAAAATAAACTGTGTAGCTATTTTAGATAGGTTTTCTAAAGTCACACAGTTTGTAAGAGACAGATTCCAATGTATTATAAAATCCAGTATATTGTTCACTCTACCATGTGGCCTTTAATTGCAGACAAAAGCTGTTTGGAGGCAGAGAGTTTTTTAGTCCTGTCATGTTCCCATGGGGTCCTCTAAACATAGGCATGGCATTCTTTCCATAGTAATAACTAGTATTCATTTGGTACTTACTATTTGCAAGGCATTTTCCTAAGTGTTTCTCATAGGTTATTTCGTTCGATTCTTCCAACTGTTATTATTTCCACTTTAGAGATGAGAAAACTAGAACTTAAAGATGTTAAGTAATTAGCACATAGTTGGGAAGGGACAAAGTCAGAATTTTATAGCAGGCATGCTGAATCCAGAATCCACATACTTAATCACAACACTCGAATATCCCCTGCTGCTGCTGCTTGGTCACTTCAGTTGTGTCTGACTCTGTATGACCCTATGGACTGTAGCCTGTCAGGCTCCCCTATCCATGGGAAGAGTTGCTGGAGTGAGTTGCCATGCCCTCTTCTGGAGGATCTTCCCGACCCAGGGATCGGACCCAGGTCTCCTGCATTGCAGGCAGATTCTTTGCTGCTGAGCCACCAGGGAAGCCTCTAATGTCCCCTATAAGGAGGTATTGTTAAGCATTATTGTGGTGAAGGGTGTTTTCATCCTCAGGGTCCAAATGAATAAAAACGTTTATATGTTATGGGTTAAAAAGAATTGGTATAGTCATTTCCATGTCACTGTTTAAGTTGGAAACAAATTGGTTATAATAGAACATTTTTAAAGTTGGAAGAAACAATTGAATTCTTACACTAAACTGAAATTGCTTCATTTTTCTAAAGTTTTACTGAAACAAACTAACACTGGAAAATTGGAATTACCTATATATTAATTACTTAAATGAATGCATAAATGTTCATAATTATTTGAATGATTATTTTGTTTTGTGAATTTAAAACGTGATACCATGTGAAAAAGTTAATTCTGTTGAAAAGATTGCTATTATTTTTCAAAAGATTTTGACTTTATTATATACTCATATACTAGAGTTTGTACCACCTTTAGATTCTACTTTTCTTTTTCCATTTGTAGATACTAATGAAAGGCAAATGCCACTTCACTTTCTCTCACATGATCTGTCCATAATATTTCAATTCCTAAAGCACTAACATCAATTACTTTTTAAAAGCTACTCAATTGTCAACTGAACTGACAAATAATATCAAAATAAAATATGAGTCACTGCTTTTGTAGTCTAAGTTGATTTTTAACACTAATAAAGAAAACCTTTATAGAAAATTTCTTTTTGAAATACAAATGAATGCCCAGTAATTGCATCAAATAACAATGTAAGTCATGAAAATGTTTTTGACAGAAGTTTTTTTTGTAGTCACAAGTGGAAATTGTCATATTTGGAGTATGTTGATGTGAAAAACTTTAACAGTTAGTCTTACAGAGCATGAGGATAAAAGGCACTCATTTTATCTGCCTGGTATATTGACTTTTATTTATTTTTAAAATAATTGTATTTATTTATTTTTGGCTGTACTGGGTCTTTGTTGCTATCCAGGGCTTTTTTCTAGTTGTGACAAGTAGGAGCAACTCTGAAGTTGTGGTGCTTGGGCTTTTCATTGTGGTGGCTTCTCTTGTTAAGGGGCACGGGTTCTAGGGTGCCCTGGCTTCAGTAGTTGCAGTTCCCAGCCACTAGAGCACAGGCTTGGTTGCTCTGTGGCATATGGGATCTTCCCAGACCAAGGATCAAACCCATGTCTCCTGCAATAGTAGGCAGATTCTTTCCCATTGAGCCACCAGGGAAGCCTAGTATGTTGACTTTTAGATCAAACCATATTCAGTGCTATCAGCTACCTTTTCTTCTCCTAAGCTCAGTGGCAGTGAAGCTACTCAGCCTAATAGAATTAGCCCCATAAACCAGCAGGTTTTGGAAATTGACATCACTGTTCCTGAGCAAGAGTCTAAAGCTCAAGCAGCTAAATCTGGCAGTTTCTTCCCAAACTCCTACAGAACAGCTGGGGTTTTTTGCCGAGGGTTCTTAGATGTTTCATTTTGCCATCTTTATCAGGAATATAGGATTTCCCTGGTGGCTCAGGCAGTAAAGAGTCTGCCTGCAATGTAGGAGACCCGAGTTTGATTACTGGGTTGGAAAGATCCCCTGGAGATGGGAATGACAACCTACTCCAGTATTCTTGCCTGGAGAATCCCATGGACAGAGGAGCCTACTGAGTTTAAAATCCATGGGGTTGCACAGAGTCAGACACAACTGAGTGACTGCCAACTTTCCCCTTTTCACCAGGATTATAGGAGAAGCTCTTCCTCAGCTTCCAGTTCTCTGAATTCATGTTCTTCAGGCTAAACCTTGCTCCTTTTCTTAGTCTTCTGTGGGGACAGAATTTCTAGAATGACATCCCCAGTTCTGTATCTGACACACTTACAAGCTGTGTTCAGCAACTGACACATGTAACAATGTCTTCTTATATAGCTTTTTTCATTGGTAGCTATTTAGTCAATTTTTTAGGTCATAGTGTCTGCTAGTTGTGTATATTTTTGCCTTTTTGGTTTTCTTTGGCATTCTCTTGTAAACATTGATCATTTATATTTTGCCAGGAGCTATCTATTTTCTGCAGTTTTTCAAATGTGCGGCCATAACATTCATGCAATATTCTTTTATAATTATCTTAACCTCCTGTGTTAAGATATAACCTCCTGGTTATTCCTGTCATTCTTCATCTTGTGTATCTGGTTTTCTCTCTTTTTTACCATTTCAGTGAGGAGAGTATCTGTTTTCCTTAGTCTTTCACAAAAGTAGCCTTTGTATTTACTTTGACTTTGTCCTATTATTTTGCTTTTAACAATTTTAGATTTTGTTATATACTTTCTTAATATTATTTTTTATTGTGTACTCAACTTTTAAAAAATATTTAATTGGAGGATAAATTGCTTTACAATGTTGTGTTCGTTTCTGCCAAAGAATATGAATCAACTGTAATATACATGTATTCCCTCCTTGAGCTTCCTCCCACCCTACCTCCCTCCCACCCATGTTGTCCAACTATCTTAACATGTGTATTCAATTATTTTGTTCTGTTCTCTAGTTTTCCTCTCTTCTTTACTTATAAAGGTAAACAAAGCCAAGCATTTCCTCATGAATACAGACTTCCTTGGGTCTGCAGATTTTGGTGTAATTTCTTCCTTCATTGCTGTCTTAGTCAGTTTGAGACAATATAGCAAACATACCATAGACTGTTGCTTAGTTGCTAAGTTGTGTCCAAGTCTTTTGTGACCCCAGAGACTGCAGCATGCCAGGATCCTCTGTCCATGGGATTTCCCAGGCAAGAATACTGGTTGGTGTGGGTTGCCATTTCCTTCTCCAGGGGATCTTCCTGACCCAGAAATTGAACCCACATCTCTGCATTGCAGGTGGATTCTTTACCAACAAGCCACCAGGGAAGCCCATACCATAGACTGTGTGGCTTAAACAACAAACATTTATCCTCATAGTTCCGATGCTGGGAGGCTCTTCATTTCTCTTCTTAAGACAAAAATCCCATTTATGAAGATTTCCCTTCCATGACCTAATCACCTCCCAATGGCCCATCTACTATTATCATCAAATTGGGGTTTAGAATTTCAACGCACAAATTTTGGGAGTACACAAACATTCAATCCATAGCAATAGCTTTCTAGATAGTTTGCTGTTTTCTTTTAAGTCTCATGTATCAAAATATTGTAGAGTGTTCTATGTTGTAAGCAATTATGGTTTTTGTATACTTCTTTTATATCTAGTTTTATTCATTCCATCAAAAATGTTTACTGTGTAGCTATTATATGACCAGAAAGAATTGTGATGCCAGAAATTCATCAGTGAACAGATTCACTATGCAATCCCACTACTGTTTATCCTATGTTCATTTTGAAATCTCTCACGCTTTGTTTCTAGGTCTATTCCAAAATTTGAAGAAAAATATATGATATTTACATACTAGGGCCATAGAAATGTGATTCACCTCAAAGCAAGCTCGTATGCTGAAACCATCAAAATTCCAATATAAAAAGACACTCCAGACCAAAAGGATTTTCTTTCCTCATACATTATTCATTTTCAAATACTTTACTATATTTTACTTTTCTGCATATCTGTACCATAAGTACCTTATACAGTTTTACATTTTTTCTTGTGTTTCTTCTTATTGGCAGAAAAAATATATGCCTTACTGTTCATAACATCTGTACCTAAAGTTTTACTTATGCTCTATGTTTCTTGCCATCTACTTCACTGTTCTTCCAGGTCACCTTAAAACAATTTTTTTTTAATCCAGTGATTTTCTAATCTAATTATGGCAGGTACTTTATGAAAGTGCCATCTCTGGGACCCTTTTTACTGGATTATTGGGTTAGTTTCATCATTCATTTCAGTGAGTATTTTCCTTTTCTTGTTTTTCTGCCTCCTTTTGTTCAGACTAATCCCCAAATAGTTAATTGATTCTTGCATTTCAGGGAAGACATAATTTGCCTACCTTTTTTATTAATAGTTTGGGTATAGAATTCATGATTAAAATAATTTTAATTAAAAATTTGGGAGATCTGCTTTTTTGCCTTCTAGAATTTAATTTTGCTGATGAGATATCAGATGCCAGTGTAAATCACATTCTTGTATAGCTGGCACATTTTCTTCCTCTCTGCTACCTGTTAACACTATTTCTTCATCCTTGGTGCTCTGAAATTTCATGATAGCACGTCTGTCTCTGGATCTTTCTTTTTTTATTATGTTCACTATGAACATCTTAATATGAAGATCCCTGATTCTTTTCTACCCTGCAAACTTTGCTTCCATTTTTCCTGAAAATTTATTCCTCTCTATTTTCCCTCTCTCTCATTTTGGAATTTACAAGACTTAGAACCACCTACATTTATTATCTATGTCTGATTACTTTCTCTAAATTTCTTTATTTTCTCTATGTTAAGAAATAATGACTTAACAGGCATTTTTAACATACTTTCAAAGTAAGCATTTTTTAAATTATTCAATTACATGTTTACTTTCTGAGAGCTTTTTATTTTTCTCTGATTAATCTACTTTGAAGATTTTTTGATAAAATACCTTCTCAAATATTTTCAAGTCAGTTAGAGTAGTCTTGTTTTTATTTTATATTTTTCTTATTTTTCTCTGGGTTATCTGGATATTTTTCATAAGTAATTTGCTTTGCTAGTATGTCTTTTCTTTTAAGCTATTATATTACTTCATTCTTTAAGCCATTATATTACTTCAGTGTATATTTTTAAATGGAGGACTTGGTTTTCCTTTTTCATTTTTTGATGTATAATTGACATAGGACTTCCAAGGTGGCTCAGTGATAAAGAACCCACCTGCCAATGCAGAGGATGCATGTTTGATCCCTGGGTGGGGAAGATCCTGAAGAGAAGGAAATGGCAACCCACTCCAGTATTCTTGCCTGGGAAATCCCATGGACAGAGGAGCCAGGCAGGCTACAGCCCATGGGGTCACAAGAGAGTCAGACACAATTAGTAACAAAAAAACAACAACAACAAAATAATTGGCACACAACATTCTATTAGTTTCAAGGGTACAATATTATAACTCACCATTTGTATATTTGGCAAAACTCAGTTGACTTTTCTGGATAGCTGATATGGGCTACATTTGCAGGCTTGCTCTTTCCTCTCAGGTCCCTCTGTTGAGGGGTTCCCTAAAGACACATTCAGTTCAGCTCAGTTCAGTCACTCAGTCGTGTCCGACTCTTTGTGACCTCATGAATCACACAGCACGCCAGGCCTCCCTGTCCATCACCAACTGCTGGAGTCCACCCACACCCATGTCCATTGGGTCAGTGATGCCATCCATCCATCTCCTCCTCTGTCGTCCCCTTCTCCTCCTGCCTTCAATCTTTCCCAGCATCAGGATCTTTTCAAATGAGTCAGCTCTTCACATCAGGTGGCCAAAGTGTTGGCGTTTCAGCTTCAACATCAGTCCTTCCAATGCACACCCAGGACTGATCTCCTTGAGGATGGACTGGTTGGATCTCCTTGGAGTCCAAGGGACTCTCAAGAGTCTTCGCCAACACCACAGTTCAAAAGCGTCAATTCTTTGGTGCTCAGCTTTCTTTATAGTCCAACTCTCACATCCATACACGACCACTGGAAAAACCATAGCCTTGACTAGACAGACCTTTGTTGACAAAGTAATACATTCAGGTTTGGTAATTCAATAGAGTTAATCACAGAATTTAGCATGTGGCCATGTTCACAGTTACAGCTCACTACAGTAAAAAGATACAGAGCATCTGGGTTGCTTCCATGTCCTGGCTACTATAAACAGTGCTGCGATGAACACTGGGGTACATGTGTCTCTTTCAATTCCGGTTTCCTCGGTGTGTATGCCCAGCAGTGGGATTGCTGGGTCATAAGGCAGTTCTATTTGCAATTTTCTAAGGAATCTCCACACTGTTCTCCATAGTGGCTGTACTAGTTTGCATTCCCACCAACAGTGTAAGAGGGTTCCCTTTTCTCCACACCCTCTCCAGCATTTATTGCTTGCAGACTTTTGGATCGCAGCCATTCTGACTGGTGTGAAGTGGTACCTCATTGTGGTCTTGATTTGCATTTCTCTAATAATGAGTGATGTTGAGCATCTTTTCATGTGTTTGTTAGCCATCCGTATGTCTTCTTTGGAGAAATGTCTATTTAGTTCTTTGGCCCATTATTTGATTGGGTCGTTTAATTTTCTGGAATTGAGCTGCATAAGTAGCTTGTATATTTTTGAGATTAGTTGTTTGTCAGTTGCTTCATTTGCTATTATTTTCTCCCATTCAGAAGGCTGTCTTTTCACCTTGCTTATATTTTCCTGTGTTGTGCAGAAGCTTTTAATTTTAATTAGATCCCATTTGTTTATTTTTGCTTTTATTTTCAGAATTCTGGGAGGTGGATCATAGAGGATCCTGCTGTGATGTATGTCTGAGAGTGTTTTGCCTATGTTCTCCTCTAGGAGCTTTATAGTTTCTGGTCTTACATTTAGATCTTTAATCCATTTTGAGTTTATTTTTGTGTGCGGTGTTAGAAAGTGATCTAGTTTCATTCTTTTACAAGTGGTTGACCAGTTTTCCCAGCACCACTTGTTAAAGAGATTGTCTTTACTCCATTGTATATTCTTGCCTCCTTTGTCAAAGATAAGGTGTCCATAGGTGTGTGGATTTATCTCTGG
The DNA here is from genome assembly GCF_023091745.1 of Budorcas taxicolor. NCBI lineage: Eukaryota > Metazoa > Chordata > Mammalia > Artiodactyla > Bovidae > Budorcas > Budorcas taxicolor. The sequence continues at coordinate 45,003,949 of NC_068912.1, read as the reverse complement.
GCTTTCTATTTTGTTCCATTGATCTATATTTCTGTCTTTGTGCCAGTAGATGTCCATCAGCAGATGAATGGATAAGAAAGCTGTGGTACATATACACAATGGAGTATTACTCAGCCGTTAAAAAGAATTCATTTGATTCAGTTCTGATGAGATGGATGAAACTGGAGCCGATTATACAGAGTGAAGTAAGCCAGAAAGAAAAACACCAATACAGTATACTAACACATATATATGGAATTTAGAAAGATGGCAATGACGACCCTGTATGCAAGACAGGAAAAAAGACACAGCTGTGTATAACGGACTTTTGGACTCAGAGGGAGAGGGAGAGGGTGGGATGATTTGGGAGAATGGCATTCTATCATGTATACTATCATGTAAGAATTGAATCGCTAGTCTATGTCTGACGCAGGATACAGCATGCTTGGGGCTGGTGCATGGGGATGACCCACAGAGATGTTTGGGGAGGGAGGTGGGAGGGGGGTTCATGTTTGGGAACACATGTAAGAATTAAAGATTTTAAAATTAAAAAAAATAAAATAAAATAAATAAAATAAAAGCCAGAAGGCACAAAGTAAATAAAAAAAAGTAATAATAATTAAAAAAAAAAAAGATACAGAGCAAAATCAGAAAAGGGAAAAGGCACATGGGGAGATGTCTAGAAGAAATCAGACACAAACTTGTAAGAGAAGAGTCACATGACAGTTAATTTTTCCAAAAATGATTTGAGACAACATTTTCAAAATCTCTCAGGGAAGCTCAATAGAGACTTGGCATCCTAAATTTTTATTGGAATATGGTCACATAGCATACTCTGCTAACTGTTCCACAATTCCAGACTCTCAGGGGAAAAGACAGACAGCATAAACTGCATTGTTCATGAAGTCTAGGCACAGTGAACCACCCTTATCAGGTACCTATTGACTGAAAACACTCTAAGAGCCAATTTCCCAGATGCCAGTAAAGGGCCACCCTTGCTATCAGGCTTTTCTAATAATGACAGTCCCAGGCCTTCTAAGTTAATTCTTTACCACACATTCTCTCTTGTGAATATGATGTCTGCTTCAGAACTCTGTAAGCTGGGCTGTTAACATTCACATTATGACAAGTAGGTAGGGAATTGGCCTGAGGTCAGGGAAAGTGGATACACATGCTAGAAAGAGGGGCAGGTTGCAATACACTAAAGCATTGGCATTCATCTTAGTACTGACATTTATCCTCAGCAGTTCTTTATATCTTTGGAGAAGAGCCCTATATCAGACCCATAGCTCCCAAGAGGTCTCTGCACTTTCAAATCCCTCTAAGAGCTTGGTTTTGTTTTTGTTCTGCCTAGATGCTAGAGCCCCACTTCTTCACTTAGAAATGTCCCTCACGTTTAGTTGTTATTGTTTAGTCACTAAATCATGTCCAACTCTTTTGCCATCCCATGGACTGTAGCCCACCAGACTCCTCTGTCAATGGGATTTTCCAGGTAAGAACACTGGATGGGTTGCCATTTCCTTCTCCAGGGGATCTTCCTTACCCAGGAATTGAACCTGCATCTCCTGTATTGCAGGCAAATTCTTTACCACTGAGCCACGAGGGAAGGCCCCTTGTGTTTAAGAACTAGCTATTAATAATACCTCCACTAGAACTTTCTCCATTTCCACTAGTCAGAATTATTTCTTACTTAAAGGATTCAATAAAAATGTTCTGAATGCCAGGTAGTACACTAGGAGACGAGACTTATTTGAAAAGTCTCAAAGCATCAAAGTTGCTTCACCCACAGAAGTTATAAGTGCTGTAATTTTATTACTAACATGTGTTTGCATCATGCTACAGATCCAAATGTTTTTCTCAATAATAGTGTTTTCTTTGACTTTCTGTTATTTATCTATTTTTGTGTCTACTGTAGCAAAGAATGCACTCACACAATAGATAACAAATGTAAAACATTTTTGACAAAGGCAAATACAGGTCAATACAGTTCAATAAGTGTATTGGGATACTTAGAATATTTCAATCTGCTATGTATATATTTGGCTGTGTGTATTAACTTTGAAACTGAAAAAAAAAAGATAACACATTGAAGGAATGTGAATAGAGCAGATGGCAGTGTGTTCACATCTGGGTGTATATTACATTAACTCTAAAACTTAAGGGAAGATGAGAATTCTGCCCAGCACTCAGAAAAAAGCTCCGACATCAAAACATCCAAAGTCTACTTTCATTTTCTGGGATGAAATGTTTCTAATGTTTTATCTTTGAATGAAAGACATCTTTGTAAGTGACAATCCAAACCAAATTGGTTTTGTACAAGGTTGCAATTATGGTTTCTTTGTTGTTTCCACTATCATTCTGATAATAATTTCTAGGTGAAATCAGAATTGAAAAACCTGAGAACCTGGAATTGCTCATAAACATTTCCTTGGTGAATATATTGAGCAGAAAAGTTAAAGAAAATCAAGTTTCTTTCAGGAAGGGGAAATGTGGAAGTCCTTGTTGACTTTATTTTCATATTGGGTTGTCTGATTTTACATTTATTTTGTTTTGGACTTCATTTTAGACTTTGAGACTTTTATTTTATTTTAGTGTTAGTTTAAAAGACATTCAAATTTGCCTTAAAGCTACTTCACATATTTTATTAACTTATCCAAAGCAATCAGCTTATTTTTGCTTTTATAGAAGCAAATATGCATATATAGGATAGACTTTTTCCTTTTATGAAACTAAAATATTTGTTATTCTACTGACTCTAATATTGAATATTGCGTAATTTTAACATAGAGATTCATTATCCTCACAGTGTATATCCATGTTTGAAAAATGGTAAACTTTGAAAAATTATTACCATTTAATTCACCAGTTGCTCTTTCTTTTTTTGTTGGTTCTCCGTCATCTCCCCAAACTAAACATTGGAGTACCACAGATTCAATTTTCAGATATCTTTTATTTTACACATTTGGCAAGCTCATTAAATCTTAGAGGTTTAAATGCCATCCTTATACTTGTGACTCACATTTTTTAATCTCCTGCCTAGACTTTCCTTGAAATTTTAGCCACAATATCTAACTGCCTACTCAACATTCCCACTGTGATATCTAATAATTCTCTCAAATTTAACATGTCAAAATTTGAACTCCTGATTTCTACCCTTCCTCAAACATACTTATTACATATTTTCTCATCTCAGTAAATAGCAATGCCATTCCTCCAACAATAGTGAGTGAAGTCACTCAGTCATGTCTGACTCTTTGTGACCCCATGGACTGTAGCCTACCAGGCTCCTCTGTCCATGGGATTTTCCAGGCAGTAGTCCTGGAGTGGATTGCCATTTCTTTCTCCAGGGGATCTTCCCAACCCAGGGATCGAACCCGGGTCTCCTGCAATATAGACAGACACTTTACCATCTGAGCCACCAGGGATGTCTAGCCCCAAAACTTTTACAGCCAGCTTTTCCTTGGGCATGAATCCATGGCCCAGTCGATTGTATTCTAGGAAGAAGGACCACATGACCCAGGTCCTAAGATCTAACTGAATGGGAAATCCAGTTGGTTAAATCTTCAGGATTTACTCAGCAACCCACCACGTCTCCACTGTTCTCAGCAACCATCATCTTTTGCTTGTGTGTGTGTGTGTGTGTGTGTGTGAGCGCGCGCGTGCACGCGTGCACACTCAGCCTTGACTCTTTGTGACCACATGGACTGTAGCACACTGGGCTCCTCTGTCTATGGAATTCTCCAGGCAAGAATACTGACACAGGTTTCCATTTCCTAGTTCAGGGAATCTTCCTTACCCAGGGATCGAACCAGGGTCTCCTGTGTCTCCTACATTGGCAGGTGGACTCTTTACCACTGGAAAAGTCTCCTTTCTGGTGTTTCAGCTTCCACCTTCACCCTCCTACAGTCTTCTCTTCACACAGTAGTCACAGTGATTCTTCAAAATGTAACAGATTCTGTTGCTCAAATCAGTCTCTTGATATTTTTCCATCCTCCCCAGATTAAAAACCGAAAGCCTAGGTGATCTGATTCCAGGCCACTTCTGTAATCTCATATTTATCAATCTTCCCCTTACTTACCTCCATGACATTGCCTAGAACTAAGCTGCCACAGGTCTTCATATAACTGTTCCTTCCACCTGGAATGCTATTCTCCAAGTGTGTCATTCCTCCTGTCTTTAAGGTCTCTGCTCAAATATTACTTTATCAGAAAGGCCTTCCCTGATTATCCTATAAAAGAGTAAATTCCTCAACATTAATTCCCTCATCAAGTTTCATTTTTGTTCTTGTGCATACAAGCACTTAATATACTTTGTATTTATTCTTTTTTAATTGTTTGATTCCATCTACTGGAATGGAAGCTGCAAAAAGGTAGAGTGTTTATGTCTCTGTTTTGTCTGCTGCAGTAATCCCAGCACTAAAACTTCAGTCTGTCAAGTTGTAGATGCTTAACAAGTCATTGTTAAAATTGCAATAATTTAAAAGTAAGTAAGATCGATTTTATTTTTAATATATGTTAATATAATGAATGCTATCAGCTGTTTCCCAGTGTGGCTCAGACAATAAAGAATCTGCCTATAATGCAGGAGACCCAGATTTGATCCCTGTGTTGGAAAGTTCCCCTAGAGAAGGGAATGACAATCCAACTCCAGTATTCTTGCCTGGAGATTTCTATGGATAGAGGAGCCTAGTGAGTTACAGTACATGGGGTCACAAAAAGTCAGATGTGACTACATACTCATAAACATCAATGATAAAAACTTTAAAACATATATAAGATAGTTATAGTATTAACAAGGAAACTATTCTTAGGCTTCAGTTCAGTTCAGTTCAGTCACTCAGTAGTGTCCGACTCTTTGCGACCCCATGAGTAGCAGCACGCCAGGCCTCCCTGTCCATCACCAACTCCCGGAGTTCACTCAGACTTGCGTCCATCGAGTCAGTGATGCCATCCAGCCATCTCATCCTCTGTCGTCCCCTTCTCCTCCTGCTCCCAATCCCTCCCAGCATCAGAGTCTTTTCCAATGAGTCAACTCTTCGCATCAGGTGGCCAAAGTACTAGAGTTTCAGCTTCAGCATCATTTCCTCGAAAGAAATCCCAGGGCTGATCTCCTTCAGAATGGACTGGTTGGATCTCCTTGCAGTCCAAGGGACTCTCAAGAGTCTTCTCCAACACCACAGTTCAAAAGCATCAATTCTTCGGTGCTCAGCTTTCTTCACAGTCCAACTCTCACATCCATACATGACCACTGGAAAAACCATAGCCTTGACTAGATGGACCTTTGTTGGCAAAGTAATGTCTCTGCTTTTCAATATGCTATCTAGGTTGGTCATAACTTTCCTTCCAAGGAGTAAGCGTCTTTTAATTTCATGGCTGCAGTCACCATCTGCAGTGATTTGGGAGCCCAAAAAAATAAAGTCTGACACTGTTTCCCCATCTATTTCCCATGAAGTGATGGGACCAGATGCCATGATATTCATTTTCTGAATGTTGAGCTTTACGCCAACTTTTTCACTCTCCTCTTTCACTTTCATCAAGAGGCTTTTTAGTTCCTCTTCACTTTCTGCCATAAGGGTGATGTCATCTGCATATCTGAAGTTATTGAGATTTCTCCCAGCAATCTTGATTCCAGCTTGTGCTTCTTCCAGCCTATCATTTCTCATGATGTACTCTGCATAGAAGTTAAATAAGCAGGGTGACAATATACAGCCTTGATGTACTCCTTTTCCTATTTGGAACCAGTCTGTTCCATGTCCAATTCTAACTGTTGCTTCCTGACCTGCATATAGGTTTCTCAAAAGGCAGGTCAGGTGGTCGGGTATTCCCATCTCTTGAAGAATTTTCCACAGTTTATTGTGATCCACACAGTCAAAGACTTTGGCATAGTCGATAAAGCAGAAATAGATGTTTTACTGGAACTCTCTTCTTTTTCCATGATCCAGCAGATGTTGGCAATTTGATCTCTGGTTCCTCTGCCTTTTCTAAAACCAGGTTGAACATCTGGAAGTTCACTGCTCACGTATTGCTGAAGCCTGGCTTGGAGAATTTTGAGCATTACTTTACTAGCGTGTGAGATGAGTGCAATTGTGTGGTAGTTTCAGCATTCTTTGTCGTTGCCTTTCTTTGGGATTAGAATGAAAACTGACCTTTTCCAGTCCTACTAAATATTTCATGAATCATAACTGTCTCCTAAGCCTAGAATTCTCTTCTGAAGGAAACAACGACAAGCCACTCTTTCCAAATAAATGTGCCAAGCCTTGGGTCATGGGATTTTCTCTCCCGGGCCACAACTAATAGGGTTGGAGATTCTGCTGAAGGTAAACAGTGAATAAAGGAGAAACAGGGTTGACATTAAGAAGGTTATCAGGAAACTATGTCTTGATACTCAGAAACTGGCAAATCATCCCAAACAATTCTTTTTTGGAAATTCTGAAATTGATATTCACTTTGAGTGAACAGTAGGTAACAAACATGCACACTTCACAGAGTCTAGAAGAAGATAACGATCAGAGGTATTGAGCTAATAAAGCTCCTGTCATCTCCAGGATGACTGAGGACACTTGATACAACTCTTCCTGAGGCTGACTGTATTCTGACCTGGAAGTATCGGGACCTACATACTGAGATGGTCTTCTTTGTTTATTAATCTCTCCAAGTGCATTCATAACAGTAATATTTTCAAATTAAACATGTTAACAAGCATCACAAACTGTTTAGTGACCAAATTTATTGAGGAAAATTCTAGGCTTTTCTAGAATTTTCTTTACCATCAAATGAGAATTATAAAATATATTTCTTTACCATCAAATAAGAAGTATAGCACATTAGTTAAAAGCAGGGATTTTTGATGCATTCTGCCCTGGAATGAATCCTGACTCTGCTGCTTACTAGCTGGGTAATCTTGGGGAGTTAATCAATCGTATAGTCCTCAAGTTACTCATCTGTAAAATGGAGATAATAGTATTACTTACCTCTTAGGGCTGTTGCTAGAATTAAATAAGTTAATATGTGTGAAGTTTTTAGAGATGTGTCTGTCACAGAGTTGTATGCCATACGTACTAGATACTGTGGCATGTTACCTCATGCAATGCTTATAATTCCATGACGTCCATTCTGTTTGTGTAGGAGAAAATGAAACCTGGAGATAGTGAGCAATATGTCTCTGTTTGAGGTAGAATTTCAACCCAAGTGTTCTCTGACACCTATGTGGCTAAACACTCCATACTCCCAAGAATGCATTTGACTATGAATTTCTTTCCCTCAAGACCTTGCAAGAAACTCATGCTCTGTGCAATACAGTGGACAGTGCTAACTTAAGGTAAATAGCCTTTGGGAATATAGAGTTTTGGGGTCTTCCTCAGAAACATTTTAATACGGTTAGAGTTAACAATTTGGCATATTTTTTACTCACTGTGCTTCACAGCCATCAGAACTACTATACTTTTCAGTTAAGAGAACTAATAAATCCCCCTTTTTATTCATCAATATTTGTTGGGTTCTTTCTTATCTTCAACTGAAAACACACTAAGTGCTACCCTAGAGATATTTTGAAATGTTGTCTTTCCTTGCTACCACCTTGAACAAAGCCTAAAATAGTATTTCCACATTTTAAATTTGCCTTCTTATCAAGGGGAAAAAAATCAGTTTTTTAATAACTTCCCAAATTTTAATTTAATAAAATTTCAATATTAGAACATTAGAATTCTGTTCAGAATTGTTAATCATTAGCAATTAAATTAAGTAATTCTAGGAATTCTCATAAGTGCACATGAAAACAGATTAATCACAGGCAAAAATCGAATATGCTTTGGTTATTCAACTCCAGATTTGAAATTCAAAACTTGAATAGAAATTACTTTTGATTCAATAAATAATATAATTATAGTAAGGAAATTCTTTTAAATAATTAACTATACTCAAATAATTTGTTCTTTAGCTAACTTCTCATTTTTTTATTCCCTCAACACAGACAAGCAAAAATATTGATTCCTGAGAGACAGCCCATCCTTGAGAGATTATGGCAGCTCTTCCTTTTGTTTTGTCCTGTCATCCCACCAGATTCCCCCTGGGGCCCACTATACACATAATCTGTTTCTCAATCTGCACTCTGCAGGAAGAATGTTTGCAAAGAAGTAAACAAGGCCCAGAACCATGTCCTTGAGAACTAACACTAAACTATTTCACGGCCAACTTGAGATGAAAACTGTTACAGAGAATGAGAAACAAAGAGAAAGATGAATGAGAGGACCAGGCAAGTCTGGTGTTGATCCAGTTATGCTTTCCATTAGAAGGTGAAAACCTAACAAGCAGTGGTGAGTTTGACTAACTCTCTTGAGTAAAAGTCCTGATTTACAGAAAGCTTCAGGCATGATTCTATCAGGATTCTCATTCTGTTTCTTGGAGATTCTCTCATGGTAGTGTTTCCACAGGATTGTTTCACTTCTATGGTAAATGAAGCTCAGCAGAACACAGACTGTGTCCTTCTCCATTTACTTCTGAGGAAGAGAGACCACTTATAGGGATCACTCTTCAGTGTGACCATGTGGATGTCACTATGGGCATAGGTCTCAAATCCATAGCCAGTATTGAATAAATTACTGTGGCAAGAGCAAGGAGACTGATACATACCCACTCCTAAAACTGGGTAGGTTTAGTCCTACCTAAACTTCACCTATGCTATATGATGAGAGAGGGATGGAGTGGATACCATACAACCAAAATGTCTTTTGCAGTTGTTATGGGTGTCAGGGTAGGTAACTGTATCAAGAATGAAGGAGTTATCAACTATATTTACTTTTATGGAGTTGGATGGGCAGAAATCATACTGGAGAGGACAGAGGTGTGAAGTGTGGTACAGAAAAAGGATGGCGTGTACAGGTGATTATACTAACATGGCTTGAATGGGAGCACAGCAATGCAACTGTAGTTGTAATAGGGTATGGGATCAATGGATTTTTTTTTTTTAGAATAGGAAGCTTTACGCACGTTTTACACTTTGGGGAATGATCTACTTATGAGAGAAAAAGAAAAAAAAAAAACACCTGATAAAGCTGAAAGAAAAGACCATAACTGATTGTTATGGTCCAAATTCATATGCTGAACTCAACCCCAGAACCTCAGAATAAAACCATACTTGGGGTTAAGGTCTTTAGAGAGGTCATTAAGTTCTAATGAGAAAATTAGGATGGGCCCTAATCTAATATGACTAATATCCTTATAAGAAGAAATTATGATACAGGTACAGAGGAAAGACCATGTGAAGACAAAGAGAGATGAGGACCATCTATAAGAGAAAGAGAGAGGTCTCAAACCTTGCTCATATCCTGTCTAAGATGTCTTGCCTCCAGAACTGTGACAAAATAAGTTTCTATTGTTTAAGCCACCTAATCTGTGGTATTTATTATGGCAGCCCTCACAAGCTAATCCAATGTTAAATTAAAGCCAGTGAGACAGTGAGAAGGCTGGGAGACAGAAGCATATGAGGGGGAACTTGCTCTCTATAAGAGGAAGGCTGCTTCTTCACAACATATGGCATCATGCACCTGCCAGTGGAGGATGGTTAAATTTCCATCAGATAGGCTCCATTTTTTTAATGAAATATGATACCAGTTAGGTTTTTGTTGTTGTTGTTTCTGTTAAGGGTAGGCTGTCAGCACTAGAGGTTTCAAAAGAAAAGGGAAAACATGAAATAATTGCTTTGATGAGTGAGAAATCAAGAAGGGTCATTACCTGACAATTTAACTGAATACTTGTTTTTGGAAAATAACCATGCCTCACTTAGTTCTTACATAATATATGCTTTTTAAAATTTTTAATTTAAAAATAGAAAAAAGGGAAAAGCCCAAATCCGTAACAAGTAGCCACAATTTATTAAGTGTTGGTATTTATATAACTATAATGTCAGGATTTAAAATGATACTTTTTTTAAAGAAAACTTTTAAAAGTTAAAAAATTCTAATCTTTTGGTAATGAGGAAAACATATTCCTTTAAGAATGGAATTGTTCATTTCACAATTCATGGTCAATTGCAATCATGTTAAATGTCCTCCTTGTCAGCAATGCTACATATTGGTCAAAGAGATGGGTCAGCTGTATTAAAAAAAAATCTGAGTGAGAGAAACAAATATTAGTTATGACTATCCAAGTACTTTCTAGGGAATAGAGAGTCTCAGCTATCGAGCTTTGAGCATGTTAAATTTCAATGGTGATCTAACCTTGTTGAGACAAATGTATCAAGTTATAGTTAAAGACTTCAAACTTTTCAGTTGCCTGGGAAACACCACCTTATTATAAACTGAATATATTAGAATGTCTTTCTTAGCCTAATGCTATTAAACAAATTATTTCTAACTTCCTTTAATCCAATTTCAACTTCAAAACTCACTTTCTCATATCTGTATTGGTCTGCCAACATGGACAGACTCCACTGCTATGAGAGACAGATCTTATAGTAAATCAATACAGTTGCGTCTTATTGTAATTTGGAATCTTCTATTGCTTCACTTCAGGGAGAGAATGTGCTGACCATGGTAAAATGTGTATTTTAGGACAGTGTCCAAATATATTTAAGGATAGAATCAATTGAATCTTTTGGTACGGTGGATGATGGGATGGGAGGAAAGAAAGGGCACTGCATCTGGGTTTCTGGTTTGTGTAGTGTGATAGTCATGCCATTTGCTGTGATAAGGAAATCAGAAGAAATCATAGTGGAGAAGACAACAAATTAAATTTCAAAGTTAACATAAAGCATGGGAAAATATTTTAGTAAGATGCAATCTTTATTTCTGGGCAATATTCAGAAGGTAAAGAAAATTCCTTTATTACCTCTTATTAAGAGCAGAACAATCATCTAAGAAAATTTTGTCATTTTCACAGAGAGAAAACCAAATTCTAGTGTTATATCAACATAATAACATAGTAAAATTTCTTTTTAAAATCTTATAAATAAGCCCATAATCTTAGCCAGGTTTTTACCACAGAAATAAAATTCCTTTCCCATAAGCTTTCTAACTTTCCATATTCATTCAGACTTTATCCGGCCCTCTCTTATTCCTCATTCTGAAGCAACTAATAATTTTACTTTAGTGTAAAATTACCCTTTTTTTAAAAACAGAAAGACAACCTACATATTTTGCATAATTAATTTAGCATAAAACTAGGGTTTTAAGTTACCCAAAGACCTTAGAAACTACCTTCAAGTTGACACACTACGTGTAGAAACTAATTACTGTTGAAATAAAGTTTTTTCCAGAATAAGTTCAGTTTCATTAATTTCTGAGAAAATCAGAAACCTGAAAAGGTGTTAAAAAGGAAGAATGAGGAACAGGGATGATTGCTTAGATAAGCCAGTTTGAAGGTTGTCAAGTTCTCCCAAGAGGCAACTAAAGTTCTAAACAGCCTTTGGGGAAATTTGGCTCTTTCTTAAGATATTAGACTGAATCACCACCGGAGTAGAAAGCATGTAGTCTCATGGTGTCAACAGAGAATAAGAGGAAAAAAATGGGCCTTATAGAATGATAGTTATACATGGTATTAACAGAGGAACAGAGTTTGAGGGAACCCTCACCCCCAGCACACACACACACACACACACACACACAATCTTCTTGGTTCTGAGAGCTGAGGAAATTCCCACATTCCAATCCCAGTTTAGAGGATCCAAAGGAAAATAAAAGAAGCTCCCAAAAAGGGGCAAAGAAAAATCTGTTTGCCAAAAAGAATATAAGTAACTCTTTAATACCATGCTACAACAAACAAATTTCCTGAGCACTGGATTGGATTAGGAGTTGTGATTCTTCACCAGGGATGCTGATATCTCTAACTAGAAAAGGACACAGAGGGGCTGAGAAGCCACTAGGAATACCAGGATGGAGACAAGGGGGTCCAAGGAGCAGTCAACAATAGATCCGAAGCATGGCACCATTAACTGCCAAATGATATACAACTCTTTAGGAAAGAGAGATTTTATTTAAAAGGATGATTACAAGGTAGTGGAAATGACTACTGCAATACAGGGAAGGGGAATTTTGTAATAGGGAAAATTCTTTGACTTGAGATCTGTTAAGTATCTCTAAATTCAACTTTAGATATGCTACCTTTGAGGATTCTGAAAGAGAAGGCATAAGAGGAAGTCATCAAGAGGACATGACTTCCTGTTGACCCTAGAACTGGACCCGGACAATCAGAGACTCTTTACTCCTCTCCTGTACTTGGAATGTATATTCTGCCCACCATTCTCACAGTGGGAACTGTTTTTAAGGATGTAGCCTTGAGAAAACAATGTGTTGTTGAGACAATCTGGACAGTACATGGGACTGAACCCAGTGAAGACCTCTATATACACTTTTAAGATTGGGTTGGTACAGATATCTACTCATTTTGCAGCTGCCCAAGACAAACCTCCTTACTTATTAAACCTGCCATTACCAATCTGGAGTGACTGCCTCTTTCTTGGGTCTCTCCTTCCTCTCTGTATTTAGGGCCCATTTAGGTTTCACCCAGGAAAATTTCAAGGTTTTAAAACAGAAAGGTGTCCTACAAACAACTTAGATTTATTCATCTGAAGCTTAGAAAAAAGAAATCTGCAACTATAAGGTTTAATAATTATTGATATATAAAAGAAATTGAAGCACTTTGACTGAATAATGTGACCTAGGAAGAGTGTATAAACAGAGTAAAGATAAAATTCTGAGTAGTACTAACACATAACAATGAGCTGAGAAAGTGCCTCAAAGAGAATAGAAAGAATCACCAGAAAGTGAAGGGAAAATCGGGAGCACAGTCCACAAAATCCAGGCAAATAGGCCCTTTCATGAAGGAAACAGAGATGGAAACTTGTGGGATCAGTTCACTCACTCGGTCATGTCTGACTCTTTGCGACCCCATGGACTGCAGCATGCCAGGCTTCCCTGTCCATCACCAACACCTGGAGCTTCCTCAGACTCCTGTCCATCGAACTGGTGATGCCATCCAACCATCTCATCCCCTGTCGTTCCCTTCTCCTCTTGCCTTCAATCTTTCCCAGCATCAGGGTCTTTTCCAATGAGTCAGTTCTTCGCATCAGGTGGGCAAAGTATTGGAGCCTCAGCTTCAGCATCAATCCTTCCAATGAATATTCAGGACTGATTTCCTTTAGGATGGACTGGTTGGATCTCCTGGCAGTTCAAGAGACTCTCAAGAGTCTTCTCCAACACCACAGTTCAAAAGCATCAATTTTTTGGTGGGATAAGAAGGTTGAATAAGACTGCAATGCAGATCATGGATACTCATGAATAAACCAAATATTTTTCTAAAGCAAAGAAAACAAACAAAATACTGCAATGGACTGGAATGCAACAAAGGGGAGAATGACTGTAGCCATGATCAACCAGCCATGATCCTAGTTACCAACCATGATCCCATCTACCAGCCATGATCACACCATCTACCTGGTGAATATTTAATAAATTAATGAATGAGCTGCCCCCATCCTTATTCCCTGTCACCCTGCACCCTAGTGTAGGTCCCCTACACTACCTGCAAAATGTGACACATGATGGATCAGATAGTGTCTACCAGGAATTTTAAACTTGAGTGAACTAGAAGCTTCATCTTTCTGGTTGAATTGCTTTTTATGGATGATTATTTCTTGCCACTCAGTAATACAAGTTATCTTGAGATCAGTTTGTTATAACACTATGTTTGCTATAATATAGCCTGTACCAAGGGAGCCCTCAAATACTTAGCCTTACCCAATGAGTAAGGTCCACTCCATCCTTTCTCTGGATATCACATTTCCCCTGTTTTTCTAAAACTAACATATTTGCAGTGTTCTCTGAAGAAATTTTCAACAATCATTGGCTTAAGGAATCATATGGTGGGTATGGAGAACACTCCTAGTGTTCATTCACTATCTTGCCAACCAACCCAGATGTTTCCAGATTAACAGCTAAAATTCTCAGACTACTCTGCAGCTAGGGATGACCTTGTGACACTGATCTAGCTAACGATGTATAAGTTGATGGCTGCTTGTTGGGGCTTCCAAAAATACTATGTCTTTTCCTGATTAAAATAAAAAAGATAGACTGATGACATTCACAGTTTATTCTTTTTATTACTTCTTCCTCGCTGGAATGTAGACTCAATGCACAGAAGTAAAGTTGCCATTATGAAACAATGAAAACAGAAGCTACGTGATACGACTGCGAAGCAGACAGAAGAATCTTCTTATCTAGACAACTAAAATTTGGAATGCCTCCATGGACTTCTTATAATCTAAAAACATTAATAATAATAGTAACTCCTTATTTGTTAAAGTTACTCTAGACACTGTACAACCACTATAGACAATAAACACCCCAAATACAATTTAACAGACAAAATATTCAAGATACTCTCATGGAAGTGGTATCTGTTGTCATGACATGAACTTGACTAACATGACTTTCTAGCTTTTTCTCTCATTATCTCTATATCCCCAAATTTCTGGAGAATGCTGCTCTTTATTTCCATGCCTTTGCAAATTCAATCTCCTCTTCCTAGAACTCACTCCTCAGCTCTACATCACAGTTACCTCACCTAGGAAATCTCTGCTTTCTACAGAACTTTCTACTTAGATACTACTTTGTCCAGGAAGCCTTCCCAGAACTAACATACCTAGGATGGGCGCCTCCTTTACATGTTCCCTGAGTACCTTCTACCTACCCTCTACCATCCTGATCACACTATATTGTCATCACTTGCTTACTTTTCTGCCACCCTGTCTAGATGGTAAACTCTTCAAGGGAAGTCCTTCTGTCAGTTTTGTTTACCTTTGTATCCCCCAAACCAAGTATATTATATGGCTTATAGTATATACTAAACACTGTTCATGGAGTGAATGAATGGAAATATATAAACATATTAATATATACATACATACATACTCACATACAAACAACAAATGGTGCCTTGGGAAGTTTCCGTCTTTAAAGAACTATTGTGTCTTAAATTTCAAATCTACTGAAAGATATGTGAAATAGTAAAGGAGACATTTTGTAATTATAGCTGGGTCTACACTTCAGATTTTATCACTCACAACCCTGTGACTTGGGGGAATTTACCTATTTCTTTTGAGCATCTATATATTAATTAGTATAATGATTTAAAACTATCTTGTGGGTTATTTGTGAGTACACAAAGGGATGATATATGCAATGCCTACCACAGTAGACTCTCAAGAATGTTAGTCCTCTTCCTTTCCTAACATGCAGCCTCTCCATCAGTTATCTGGTCACACATTCATTTAAAGGATTCAACTTTATACTGAATTCAACATGCTCCTCTATATGTGAGCCCTTGTCATTGCTTCACTTAACCAATCACAAAATTAATACAATTGTTAAAGTACATAGAAAACAAGAAGGTAAAAGGGATTAAACAAAACTAATTTTGTTTAACATTATTCACAAATGTAATAAATTTAAAGAATATATACATAAGAAGAAAGTATTATGGTTTCAAGCCAAAATTTGTGAGTCTAGGTTTTATACATGACAAATGGCTACCAACTAACTATTCTGATGGAAATATTCCGTATCATGATTTTGGTTGGGATTATACAGCCATATATAATTATAAAAACTCATCTATTTGTATATTTAAATTTGGTGAAATTTATTGACTGTTAATTATACCTCAGTAAGGCTTTCCATGTGGCACTAGTGGTAAAGAATTCACCTGCTAATGCAGGAGACATAGAAGATGTGGGTTTGATCCCTGGGTCAGGAAGATCCTCTGGAAAAGGAAATGGCAACCACTCCAGTGTTCTTGTCCATGGAGAAGTCCATGGACAGAGGAGCCTCGTGGGCTACAGTCCATGGGTCACGAAGAGTTGTACAAAAGTGTCCTGCATAGCAGGTGGATTCTTTATCACTGAGCCACCAAGGAAGCCCAAGATTCCTAATAAAAGGAAGAAGAACTGCATGCAGGCAGAGGTGAGTGGGTCTGTGTTTGGCAACTGGAAGCTTTTGTTTCTTTTTTATTTGTAAACTAAGAGATAAAGTCATCTGTTGAAAGTGAGGAAGGAGTTTATGCAAGCTGGGTTCAGAATCTTCTCTGAACTTTTAAGCGACATCTGACTTTTGAAATAACCATTGCAGTAAGAAGGAAAACAGAATAAAGAAACAGTAGAATAACTGAGCGTTGGTGAGAACACAGTTGAGATGGGTAATTATGAAGTCACTAAAACATGTTCAATATTTCTCTTTCAATAGTACTCAGTACTCAGGTGTGAATACTGAGAAAATAACCAGTTGTAATTGTCACATTGAGGGTATTAGTGTCTGTGCGTGCTAAGTCACTTCAGTCATGTCTGACTCTTTGTGACCCTCTGGACTGTAGCCTGTAAGGCTCCTCTGTCCATGGAATTCTCCAGGCAAGAATACTGGAGTGGGTTGCCATGCCCTCCTCCAGGGGATCTTCCCAACCCAAGGATGAAACCCTTCTCTCCTGTGTCTCCTGCTTTGTCTGTGCTGTGCTGTGCTTAGTGGCTCAGTTGTGTCCGACTCTTTGTGACTCCAGGGACTGTAGCCCCCCAGGATCCTCTGTCCATGGGGATTCTCTAGGCAAGAATACTGGAGTGGGGTTGCCGTGTCTTCCTCCAGAGGATCTTCCCAAACCAGGGATGGAACCCAGGTCTCCCGCATTGCAAGCAGATTCTTTACCATCTGAGCCACCAGAGAAGCAGCAGGGGGGTTCTTTGTCACTAGTGTCACCTGGTGAAGGTGTAAGTTGTTAAGTCGCTCAGTCGTGTCTGACTCTGTGACGCCATGGACTGCAGAACTCCAAGTTGTATTAGAGGCACATACAAAAGAAGAAAAAGGGGACAAGAGGACAGATTGCTAGAATAACAGAAATAAAGGATCAGGAAATCTAAGCTGAATGATGATATATTAGAGAGAAGTAAAGAGGTGACTATCCTGATGGTTCAGTGAGACATAATAATGGTCATGAGATAGTAGAAAGAATAAGCTAGAATAATAGAAGATTGTATTCAGGAAGCACAATGTTTAAAGCACAGTGTTTTTGGTAGCAGAGAAGCTTTTTAAAAAATTAAATATTTTAGGGGAAAGGAGAAAGGGAAAAATTTGGAGTTTGGGATTAAGAGATACACGTTTCTATATATAAAATAAGTAACCAACAAGGATTTATTGTATAGCACAGGGAACTACATTAAATATCTTGTAATAACCTATAATGGAAAAAAAGAATCTGGAAAAGGTTTTATATATACATATAGACATATCTATATATACATCTAAATTATTTTGTTGTTATACCTGAAACTAACATAGCATTGTAAATCAACTATACTTCAATCATGTTACTTGTTTTGAAAAAATTAATTCTTTATAAAGCATGAAAACATGAAGCCATTCTCCTTTAAATTTTGGAGAAAAGCCTAAATTCTTACATGCATTTAAATAAAGGTTAAATCACCTTTGGCCACTCACATCCTCTCCTCCTCTCCAGAAAGGTGAATCATGATCTTGGTTTGATGTTTATTTCACATACATACATAAGTACCCATACAACATATATTGACTTGTGTATATGTATATAGATTTACTACTAAAAAGCATGAGAGTTCCAGAAAAATATCTATTTCTGCTTTATTGACTATGCCAAAGCCTTTGACTGTGTAGATCACAATAAACTGCGGAAAATTCTTCAAGAGATGGGAATACCAGAACACCTGACCTGCCTCTTTAGAAATCTGTATGCAGGTCAGGAAGCAACAGATAGAACTGGACATGGAACAGCAGACTGGTTCTAAATAGGGAAAGGAATACGTCAAGGCTGTGTATTGTCACCCTGCTTATTTAACTTACATGCACAGTACATCATGAGAAACTCTGGGCTGGATGAAGCACAAGCTGGAATCAAGATTGCTGGGAGAAATAGCAATAAGCTCAGATATGCAGATGATACCACCCTTGTGGCAGAAAGTGAAGAACTAAAGAGCCTCTTGATGAAAGTGAAAGAGGAGAGTGAAAATGTTGGCTTAAAGTTCAACATTCAGAAAACGAAGATCATGGCATCCATTCCCACCACTTCATGGCAAATAGATGGGTAAACAGTGGAAACAGTGAGAGACTTTATTTTGGGGGGCTCCAAAATCACCGCAGATGGTGACTGCAGCCATGAAATTAGAAGATGCTTGCTCCTTGGAAGGAAAGTTATGACCAACATAGACAGAATATTAAATAACAGAGACATCACTTTGTCAGCAAAGGTCCATCTAGTCAAGGCTATGGTTTTTCCAGCAGTCATGTATGGATGTGAGAGTTGGACTGTAAAGAAAGCTGAGCACATAAGAATTGATGCTTTTGAACTGTGGTGTTGGAGAAGACTCCTGAGAGTCCCTTGGACTGCAAGGAGATCCAACCAGTCCATCCTAAAGGAAATCAGTCCTGAATATTCATTGGAAGGACTGATGCTGAAGCTGAAACTCCAGTCCTCTGGCCACCTGATGTGAAGAGCTGACTCAGTTGAAAAGACTCTGATGCTGGGAAAGATTGAGGGCAGGAGAAGGGGATGACAGAGGATGAGATGGTTGGATGGCATGACCAACTCAATGGACATGAGTTTGGGTAGGCTCCGGGGGTTGGTGATGGACAGGGAGGCCTGGTGTGCTGTGGTTCATGGGGTTGCAAAGAGTAGGACACGACAGAGTGACTAAACTGTTGTTTGTACTGCTACTTGCTGTTTTCATTTGATGTTTTATTTAACCGTCATATCTGACTTTGTTGATAAATGAAGCTGCTGTTCATTCCTTTAACTACTGTAGATCATTTAATTACATGAATATATCATAATTTATTGAATAATTTCCTTATTGGATGTGCATCAGTCAGGGTTCAGTACAGGAGACAAATAGCTATATGTATATTAAGCATGTACAAATAACATACAGGGAATCGGGGCTTACAAAACTATTAGAAGAGCGAAAAGAGAAAGTTCTCATCAGGTATTTCAGAAATGTTTTCCAAAACAATATGAAATTGACCAACTAAGGTAGACACTGCCTTGAGACCACTTCTGAAGCTGTACCAAAATCAGTTTGCCAACACTGTTTCTACTGCTTCCACCCCAGCTTTCTCAACACCCAGGAAGCCAGGGAATGGATCCTGAAATAATACTACTGTAGGGACAGTCAGTCAAACAACAACAGCAAAGGCCAAAACCTGTACATTTTCACTGCCTCACTTCCTTTTAGAAATTACCAAGTAAAAGCAGAAAGATGGTGTCCACCTCACTTCCAAACCCCATGTGAACACATCTAAGTAATGAACCCAATTTGCACTCAAAGCTCTAGCTGCAGTAGTGTCTAGTTAGCTTTCTGATTTCAAAGAATAGGAGGTAAACAAAATTTGAGTGAGCTGATCCATAATATACAACACAGAAGAAGGTTACTCAGATTACTTCCAATTCTTTTCAATTATAAAAATTATATAATGAGCATACCTGTATGTGTCTCTGTGTTTTTATCTAAAGAAAAGACTTAACTGGAATTTCTGGGTCAAACGGTATCGCATTAATCATCTCAGCCTGCTATAGCAAAATACCACAGACTGGATGACTTAAATATCAGATTTGTATTTTCTCACGGTTCTAAGGCCAGAAGTCCAAGATAAAGGTGCTGTCAGGGCAAGCTTCTTATTAGATCTCTGTGCCCAGATTACAGAGAGCCATCTTTTCATTGTACTCAAACAAGGTCTTTCCTCTGTGCACAGGAGGACACAGACAATCATTTGGGGTCTCTTTATTATAAGGACCTTTATTATAAGGACATCAGTCTTATAGGATTAGGGCCCTACCCTTGTGACTTCATTTAACCTTTATTAGTTCTTGATAGGCTCTATTTCCAAATATTGTCATATTGGGGATTTGGGCTTCAATGTATGGATTTTTGGAGAAAGGCAATTCAACTCATATTATATATGTAAAATTTTTATTTGCCAATTATTTCTAGGTTTCTTTTTTCTAATTACTATCAAATTGAGCCAAAACTCTCTAAACAGCAAAGTTTGAAAAATTAGAAAAAACCTTCAAGATCTTAGATAATTACATAGATTAAAAATGAACTTTATCTATTTTTTAAATTATTATGTTTGTCTTTTTAAATACTTAAAGTCCATTCATATATATGTATATATATATATATATATATACATATATATATATATATATATACATTTTTCTGACAAAATAATTGAGTTGAAATGGTCAGAAAATCTTCAGTGTTATAGAAGATAGAGAACTTAGAAATAATCATGAAGAACACATTCGCTCAGGATGACTGTAGGATTTTGAATATAAGGAAAAACTGTAGACCTAAAGCCAAAATCATTATGTCTTTAGGGAAGAGATAGAGAGCTAAGTGGACGGCATTACCAAGAATGGGAGGAGTATGCTCTATTCCCATGCCCTATGCCTCAACGGCTTTTGATATGCAGGTTCACCCAGCCAACAAATACTCTCTAGATTCATATGAAAGACTATGTGCCAAGGTTTCTGCCTTCAGAGAGTATGTGGTTAGAGCATTCACCAGTATTGTCACTATTAAATCATTTTTTTGATACAACCATTCAAAAGAGAAATATTCTTATCTGAGACTTCTACACATAAAATTCTTCTTATCTTTAAAAAAAATAGTTCTACCACATAAGATCAAACATTTACATAACATATTTAAAGCAATATTCAGTCTCATGATAATAACTGCGATTTTTTTCAAAAAGATAAGGTCAAGGTTAAAATTGTTGTTTAACACTTATAAATATTCAATACTGTTGCTTCTGTTCTCAAAGAATATTAATAATTCACTGCAATTTTTTCTCTTTTTCCTAGAGCTATTAAATGTGAGAGTTTTCGTGTATTTATTTATTTATCCCTGTTTTATGCATTTATTTGACATCATCATTTTTTACAGCCCAGGTACATTAAAGAGTTAATTTTTCAAGCACTCTTTGATTTTCAGAAACTGTATCTAATGTAGATCATTTAAAAATATTTCCCCAGGCCAAAGTGTTGATACTAAGTTCTGATGCTAAGGAAATTTCTTGACAAGTTCTTTTTGAAACAAAAATGCAATTTTAAGAAAAAGAAATGAAAGATTTCCCTGGGATCATGCCACATTACAAAAATTGTATCTTTCAAACTCAGCATCATAATGAAAGGAAGTAAAAACTACTGTAGCTCTGAGCAATTTTCTAGATGGTTTTTATTTACAGAAAGTGAGCATTAGCAACAACTTCCAGAACGGCAACATGAGGAGCTCCATAGGCCTGATTCTCAGAGGAACAACGATCGAGCCTGTGCATTGATTCCATCTCTGCCACCACAATCACTTAGTTCATGGGCCCATTAAGCAAGGGATGTGACAGCTAGGAGGAAAGGATGACTGACATCCCCAGAGTTGATCATTTTGTTCACCTGATCACTAAGAACCTCCTCTGCAGTACTGGTCCTCCGGCGGACATTTCACATTCACTAATACCTCCACAGTCTGTGCCCATTCTAAAGTCCATCCACGTACTTATTCTTCCCTAAGCTTACTTTCCATCAGTTTTCCAATATTGGTCCTTCCAAATCCCTGACCAGTCCAACCAAACCATTTGCAACTACCCATAAGTTAATACATACCTGTCTGCAAACCAGGCTCAGGGGTTTTCTTCTTTCTAAGAAGAAATTCGGAATGCCATCTTTGCAGGTTATTTTTCTTTTTTTCCTCTGGAATCATTCTTGCATTGTTCGGTGTCCAGTAAGGAAATAACACCATAGAGTCATTTGAACAGGGAAAATTTAACATAAAGCTTTATAAACAGGGGATTGGAGTAAGGAGGAATTGGCTACTGAGAGTTAAAAAGAATTCTAAAGAATCTAGGAATAGCAGATATAAGATGTGGTCTCTACACCTATGGCTGAAATAAGTACCTAAGAAAAAGCCTTGTTGCTGTGGTTGAGATGCAGATGTCATCAGAAAGAATACCATCTTGGTTTCCTGAATGGTAAGTCAGTGAATTCATTCATTAGTGGAACCTGTTGGAAGTCCAGCCTCTGGGAGGTGCTGAGCCTCAGAACTTGTTAGGCACCAGGAAAAACTACTAGACACTGTCAGCCAGGGGCTTGTAGGTCCCGGTCTCCTGGAGGTAAACGCACTTCCATGTACAGCACGGACTGGGTCAGTTCCGGGCTGGCTGTGCAGAACAAAGGTTAGGGAATGGCTGACCTCCAGTGCACCTGATGCACATCCATGGCTGGGACTACGAAGAGGATATGGGGTGTAGCAATCTGGGCTGAGACTGCCACAGTATCTGGATTTCTAGACTCTGCCTCTGCAGCTGCATGCATCTGAGCAAACACAGTGAAACTGTGTCCTGCAGGAACTTTACATTCTAGAAACTATGCAGGGGCTGAACAAAGGAGGAAAAAAGCTTTCTGCAGGACACTAGCTAAGAGGGAGCACCCAAAACAGGAAAGGAAAACACTTTCTCCTCTAGTGTCCTTCCAAGCCCTCTACTGACAAAGCTTAACATTATGCTAGGGTGCAAAGTAGAAATATTTGTAAGGCCCAACACCATTATTACGGGGGCTTCCCAGGTGGTGTTAGTGGTAAAGAAAGTAAAAGTGAAAGTCGCTCAGTTGTTTCCAACTCTTTGTGATCCCATAGACTACACTGTCCATGGAATTCTCTGGGCCAGAATAGTGGAGTGGGTAGCCTTTCCCTTCTCCAGAAGATCTTCCCAACCCAGGGATTGAACCCCGGTCTCCTCCATTGCAGGAGGATTCTTTACCAACTGAGCTTTCAAGAAGCCACCCACCAATGCAGGAGACATAAGAGACACAAGTTCAATCCCAGGTTCTGGAAGATCTCCTGGAGGAGGGCATGGCAACTCACTCCAGCATTCTGGCCCAGAGAATTCCATGGACAGTGTAGTCCCTGGGGTCACAAGGAGTCGGACGTAACTGAAGCAACTCAGCACGCACACACCATTATTACAAAGCAGGCAATAAGAGTCAGTTTGAAGTGAACAGGCAAAGAAATCAACCATCAGTTCATGGTAATTGTTTTTCATTCTTGGATTTTTAGTTTTTTGGTAGCATCCTGTAGTTATTTTTATTCTTTTTATTTATTTTTGGTGTATTGTTTAAAGTTCTTTGGGGCTCTAATCCTTTAATTATTTTAATGGGTGTATGTGCTCAGTGCTCAGTCCCATCTAACTCTTTGTGACTCCATGGACTGTAACCCTCCAGGCTCCTCTGTCCATGGAACTTTCCGGACAAGAATACTGGAGCAGGTTGCTATTTCCTACTCCAGGGGATCTTTCTGACCCAGGGATCGAAACCATATCTTTTGTATCTCCTACACTGGCATGTGGATTCTTCACCATTGTGCCACCTGGGAAGCTGTAATCCTGTTTTGTATGGTAACCCTGGTCATGGTAGATCACTTCCTTCCATGTATTTCATTTGGATTATGATCTAATCTGCAGTATTGCTTTTCTGAAGTGGCTCTGCCAGAAGTGAACTGAAAAGAGATTTTGCATTTGATTGTGCCAGAGATCCCAGGGATATATTACTCAACCAGCCTTTCTTGTAGTTTTTGAACTGTGGCTTCCTGAACCATAGTCAGGATTTTGAGGGGAGACATCTCTCCCACTGCGAGCCTAGGCTGATCCAGAAGAGTTTTGTTATTGAGAGAATACTTCACAAATTTCCATTTCCATTATTATCTCATGACAATTCAGACTCATACTTTTAGATTCTTTAGGCCAGTCCTACCACTCCACCCTTGGGAGCTGGCAGAGTATCATTCAAATGTTTAGTCTCATTCTCTACTTAAGCTTTCTTTGTTTCTCCATGCTAGAAGTCAATTACTTCCTTGAAAGCTCATCCGTGCATTTAAAAAGATTCTTGTTATAGTTTGTCAGGATATTTAGCGGAAGGATTGTAGAATTATATATTTTGCTACAATCCAAGTACCAACAGTCCCCTAATATCTTTATAAGTCCTCTCCTCTATTTTTTAAGGCAACATGCATAACACTTTCTTTCAGCGAGTCTTATTTACCAGTTGTTATTTACCTTGGGTAAGTTATTAAACCTCAACTTGCCATGGCAGCTACTACTCCTGGTCCTCCTGATGCCCCAAGATCTAGAACTCATTATTTGTCCTTTGTGGAAAAGATACACTGGGTTTGCTTCTCCTGCTTTTCTCCCAACACAGTCATCCATGAACTTACTGACTGGTTTATTTCCTATCAGATTTTGCATATCACATTTTTTCCTGATCAATTAAATCACCTCCAGCAAAACAAGCAATGATCATGGGGTGACCTGTCTTATCATGGGTCTCATTATCAGAAACAGCTGACTTTATGAATGGTTGAATGGCATATTAACAGGCAGTTATGGTCTCAGGAGATCCTACCTGGAAAATATGAGAAAGAGGGAACTTTCTGACAAGATGTATGTTCTCAGAACCAAAGATTAATATATATTAACCAGAATAAGAGTCCCAAAACCAAGGGACAAAACTGGGTAGGACATCTCTTAATACTATATCTGTATTTAAGGTTTTGTGTTATAGTGATTGAGAGAATTTAGTACCCAACTAAGAACTCTTCCATTAAGGGACTTAGTGATGACCCTATTTAATGGGAAATTGGGACTGCTATGTGGCAATTTAGCATTTTTCATACCATTGAATACATAAGCATGGCATGTTGGTAATTAAACTCTGAAATGTAGTTCATCAGGTACAAAATATCAACAGTTACAGCAGAACCACAGGAGAAAAAGACATGTTAGAAGCGTGTGTGTGTGTGTGTGTGTGTGTGTGTGCGCGCGCGCGCGCGCGCGCGCACGCACACGCGCGCTCAGTGGTGTCCAACTCTTTGTGACTCCATGGACTTTAAACCACCTGACTCCTCTGTCCTTGGGATTTTCCAGCAAGAATACTGGAGTGAGTTGGCATTTCCTTCTCCAGGACCTCTTCCCTACCCAGGGATCAAACCTTGTGTTTCCTGCATTGACAGATGGATTCTTTACCACTGCGCCACCTGGGAAGCCCTTTAGACTTAGAGCTACCCCAGATGTGAGCAGGTTTGGATTTTCCTCCTTTGGGGAGCCGGGGACTATATTCCCAGGAGTTTGAAGCATAGCTGAAGTATAGTTAGAAGAAATTGGGGAAAAAATAAAGTATGTGAGGAATTGTGATTTTACTGTTGGGTGGCCAAAGGAATGAGTTATAGTAGGGATTTGTTTTTTTTCTGTTCTTCTTTCTTTTCTTCTTCTTTTTTTTTTTGGCTGACCAGTATCGATCTGGACTTAATATGCTTAGCAACCTAATTTGTCTTTTAAATGTCTAATTTGTCTTTTAACCCCCTTTCGGGGTTTTGAAAGTAGAATAATTAACAGAGAAACAGGACTTTCTGTTAAACAGAAACTTTGGGCACTTTTGTGGTGTAACAGCCAAGGAAGTTCGCAGAGACAGCTGTGGTACTGATGTGGGATCAGCACCTGGAGCTCAGTGATATCACGGTCAGCGGCAGTATGAGGAGGGGGTGTGATATCTGATGCTCAGTACTGGTGGTGGCAATGTCTGCTCTATTAGTCCCGTGGTATGAGTTTGGCTGTGATACAAGCTTGGTTTGTTCTGTCCATTTTCTGAGCTTGTTTCTATGCTTTCTGGCAATTCTGAGTCACAGTATCCTTAAGAATTTCCTGGTTCAGACTGCAATTTGAAAAACTTGAATCTTTCTCACTAGCCAGTGTGAACTTAGAGAGGAGAAGGTCTTTTAATAACTTGTATCCTTTGTATTCTCTTAGCAGAGAGCCATTTTGAATGAGTACATCTGCTACTGTGATTTATTAATAAATAATGTGATCTCTAATCTTAAAATGATATAATTTAATAAAGAATGTAAGACATTTACATGAAATAAATGCAATCTATTACATGAAATAAAAGTAAATGCTAAATTGGGAACAGACTGTGTCAATCAGAAAATCTTCCTCAAAGACATGGGATTACAGTTAACCCCTGAAGGATGGGCAGGAGATGGCATTTTGGGTACAGGAACCATAAAGCATAGGAAGGAGCTTGGATATTCAACCAGCAGGGAGACATGCTTGATTGAATTAGTGTGTTTGTGAACTGAAACCAATATGACTGGTTAAGAGGCACATATTACTAAGGGCTTGTCTTCTAATCAGAAAGAAATTCTCTTACACATCTAAATTTTTTTCTGAAGTGAAACATGTTAAACATTAGGCTGAACATTTTGCCACAGACATTTTAGAAACCAAGTTTGAATTAGCCTCTGCTCTATGTGCAAACTTCTTAGCTATTCTTTCCTGGCTGATGGGAGAAAAGATTTGGGCGGAGGTGAGTAAGTAATAAAACCTGAAAATAGTTCCAAATATATCGATTTACTTTCAATTTTCCTTTATTTTTGGAATTTCTTTTTAAAATTATTTTTAATATTAATACTAAGTAGCGAACAACTAAACAGTTACAGCTTTGCATTGGCAGTGTAAAGACTGAAGACTATTTCTCAATGGCAACGTCCAGTCATGCTTGCTGTCCTTGACCCTTAGTAACATTCTTGCTCAAGTCTTTCAGAAAGACTTCCAGGAGTAAGGATACATTTGAAAGTGGCTGAAAATAGTTTTAAAATCCAACTTCCCTGGCTTGATAGTGAAATGACCACACTGTCTGGTCACTGGGTCAAAAATCAATTACAAAACAGAAGAGTTTTTGCATTAGCCTTAGTAAAAGACGGACTCGAAAACCACAACCGGGGGAAAAAAAGCAACCATTAAACTACAGGAAATACACTATTGGTTTTTTCCCCTTGCCGAGATGGGTCGACTGCTTTCCAGCCCCGCTGTGGATCCTCTGAAGTTCACGGTTCGCTCTGTCGCTTCTGCCCAGACCCCCGTCCCCATAGAAGCCTTCGCAGGGTAGCGCTGCAGCCAGGTCCCACTCCCTACCTTCAGGGGACCGCGTGCCAGGCCCCACCCTAGCCAGAGCCCCAGAGTCCCACTCCATCGCCTCCGGCAGGCCCCAAGCCAGGTGGGGGACGAGCCCAGGCCGGGCGTTAGCTCCCAGTTCCGCGTCTGCGCAGCGGACGTGGGGCTGGAGCGGGGCCGGCCGGGGAGGCGCAGGATGCGCGGGAGCCAATGGGCAAGCTCGGGGAAGCCGGGCTGGCGGCGACGGCCGGACCGGCGCGCACTCTCGGGATGGAGGGCGAGTGCCGGGCGTCTCAGGCGCGCTCCTGGGGCCTCCCGGCTGGGGGCGCCGGCGGGGAGAGCCCGGGGGGTGACGCCCCCCTCCCCGGCAGCATCAGCTCCTCCGCCCTGCTGCAGGCCGAGGTGCTGGATCTGGACGAGGACGAGGACGACCTGGAGGTGTTCAGTAAGGTGAGGGCTGCGCGGCGGCGCGTCCCGGGAAAGTTCCAAGTCAACTCCCGGAGTTGGCCCCGCCGTGCGGCGGCCGCCCTAGCGCGCTCCCCCGGCCCCGCCGGAGGCTCGGAGCCGAGGGTGGATGGGTCTTCCCAGGCCGCCTGATCCTGCCTGGCTGCTCGCCGCCCCCGGGGCTGACTCCCAGCACGTCCCGAATTGCAGCAGTTCACTCTTCTGCACTTTGACCTTGCGTTCGGCAGGGCCATGGCTTCGTGGAGTCTGCAAAGTTGTGCCATTTCCCACTTTTCTCTTTCCTTCTCTGACGCGGATATTTCCAGGGGCAGTGCTGGAACCCGGGAGGCGGTAGCCCGAAAGTGCCCCCGCCCCTGGCAGCTTCTTTTAGGGCGCAGCCAGCCTTGAACCCTGGGAGCGAAATCACCCGAGTCTAGGGAAATTATTCTCGATTTAGTGTCGTTGCTGGTTTTGGATTGGAGACCTGGGTGGCGCCGGAGGTAAGTCTTAAGTCTAGTGGGAAGAGGCGTTGGGAAATCCCTCTTCAGGAGAAAACAATTCGTGTGTCCAACTAGGAAGCTCCTGCGCTGCGGAGCTCAGGATTTTTTTAAATATTAGCTCCTGCCACCCAACTCACCACCGGCGCTTTCATTTTTAAACCTAACCCAGGGCAACCTAGAGACCAAAGGGTCCTCTGAACTTTCAGGATAGTTGGAGAGAAATTGACTCGGTCACTGGCAGACTTGTGGTGCCTGTAGGCTGATGGTTGTAATTTTGTTTTGGAAAAGAAAAATACCATTCTTGGGAGGCCATTCAATGCCACTGCAGCTTCTCTCAGTTGCTGCTGGCAGAAGAGTTGAGATGGGAACATTGTGTTTCATGACTAAGAAGCCTGTGCAGTAGGTAAGTGTTACCTTGAGGTGTTAAGTAAAGCAACAGACCTCACCACTGCTTTATTCTGGGAGAGAAGTTATAAAGTGGACAAGCATACTCAGACCCCAAGGAAGAATATGCAAAACTCCCCACCCCCCATTTTTCCCTTTAGGGTTAAGTGAAGTGGTAGGCACAGGTGTATTGGGGAAGTTCAGACAGAGTATCTGGTTTATACGCTTGATGAAATCACGTGACCTTTCAGTGTGTTTAAATTGTAAAACAGTGGAATTATTTTTTGTTTACTTGTAAAAAGTTTACACTGACTTTTTTGTTGTTGTTCCACACATACTTTATGTTCAGATCAAGGACAGTTGATCAGTTCTTATTGCCTTCTAAGATACCATTGTTGTTTAGTCACTAAGTCATATCTGACTCTTTGGGACCTGGTGGATTGTAGCCCACCAGGCTTTTCTGTCCATGGGGTTTCCCAGGCAAGAAAACTGGAGTGGGTTGCCATTTCCTTCTCCAGTCCTGACTCAGGGATCGAACCTGTGTCTCTTGCTTTGGCAGGAAGATTGTTTACCACTGGAGCCACCAGACTATGAGCGTTAGCCTTTGGGGCTCTGCACTGTGAAGCTTGGGGTGGGGAGGATGTGTACAGGGAGTATGTAGAGAGTGGCAAGTGCGTATCAGGATCAACTGGGGTGGTTTAAATGTCACGTGCTTTCTCTTTCCCCAGATTCTAAGTGTCCTGGCCTCCACCAAGAATCACTGTTTTAATGAGCCTCTTGTAGTCTGAGGCTGATCTTAGATGAAGCTAATGAAATTTGAGTTTGGGCTGTTTGTTTGCCTAGGTCTGTGGGAAATGTAAGATACTGGGAGTAGCACAGGTTCTAGGTGGGAAAGGAATGATAGATTGTAGCCAGAAGCATTTCTTTCATTTTTTTAAAAATATAAATTTATTTATTTTAATTGGAGGCTAATTACTTTACAATATTGTATTGGTTTTACCATACATTGACATGAATCTGCCACAGGTGTGCATGTGTTCCCCATCCTGAACCCCCCTCCCACCTCCCTTTCCATCCTGTCCCTCTGGGTCATCCCAGTGCACCAGCCCCGAGCGTCCTATATGTGAAAGGAATCGCCAGTCCAGTTGCGATGCATGATGCAGGATGCTGGGGGCCAGAAGCATTTCTAAGTAAGCATTTCTGGTGAATTGCTTAAAGCCATCTCAGAAGAAAGGAATCTAGAACTCTGAGACTCCAATCAGCTGTTGAGCTTTCTTTTCTCATTCCAAATAAAACAATTGTTTTTCCAGCTAATTTTGTTTTGTAATTGTGTATTCTGTTTTAAAAGAATGTAAGTTTCAGCAACATACTTAACCACTGCTTTATTAAGCGGTGCATTTAGTAAGGTGCAATATTGTATCTTTACCTTAACGTATGTGGCTGGCTTCTATAGAAGAGGGCCTTGACTTTTATATAGCTCCAGTACAACACTTGCAAGCAGGATGGATCCAAGCGTATGAAATCCTGCTTGATTATATTTTAGTAAGTTGAATTTTGCAGCCATTAACTGTAGTTTGACAAGCAGATTTAAGAAACTCGTCTTCATTTGGCCTGCTCTCTCTGCTGCTGCTAAGTTGCTTCAGTTGTGTCCAGCTCTGTGTGACCCCATAGACAGCAGCCCACCAGGCTCCGCCATCCCTGGGATTCTCTAGGCAAGAATATTGGAGTGGGTTGCCATTTCCTTCTCCAAGGCATGAAAGTGAAAAGTGAAAGTGAAGTCGCTCAGTCCTGTCCGATTCTTAGCGACCCCATGGACTGCAGCCTACCAGGCTCCTCTGTCCATGGGATTTTCCAGGCAAGAGTACTGGAGTGGGGTGCCATTGCCTTCTCCTACTGCTCCCTTTTTAGCCTGCGTCTCTGTAGAACCCTACCACTGTCCAGCAAACCTTAAGCTGGTATCAACTATTGCTTTTGAAGTGTACTAACTTTACCCTTGAGAACTTTGAGACTGACAGTTTTCTTATTCAGTTTATATTTAGAATTGTATCTCTTATTTCCTTAGATTATTTATGAGTATATATACCATACCCCTGTCCAGGCGCTTTTTCTTTTAATCTTTTTATAATGGAAGTAGAGTTGATATACAGTAGTATAGTAGTTTCTGCTGTATGATGTAATGATTTGACATTTGTATGCATTATGAATTGATTACCATGATAAATCTAGTAACCATCATAAATTTACTGCAGTATTATTGACTATATTCTCTACATGTACGTTACATACCTGTGACTTTAGTTGCTTTATAACTGAAAGTTTGCACTTTTTAATCCCTTTAACCTATTCCTCCCTCCCTCTTCCAAACTACTAGTTTGTATCTGTGGATCTTGTTTCTGTTTTATTTGTTCATTTGTTCTGTTTTTTATATTCTACATATAAATGAAATGATAAAACATTTGTCTGAGTTATTTCACTTCATAATACTCTCTAGGTCCATCCATGTTGTTGTAGGTGGCAAAATTTTATTCTTTTTTATGGCTGAGTAATATTCAGTTATGTGCATATATACACAGTATCTTCTTTGTCTGTTCATCTACTGATGGACACTTAGATTGCTTCCATAACCTGGCTGTTGCAAATGATGCTACTGTGAGAATGAAAAAAAACGTAGTGAAAGTGTTAGTTGCTCACTTGTGTGCCACTCTTTGCAAACCCATGGACTGTAACCTGCTAAGCTCCTCTGTCCATGGAATTTCTGGGTAAGAACATTGGAGTGGATAGCCATTCCCTGCTCCAAAGGATCTTCCTGACCCAGGGATCAAACTTGGGTCTCCTGCCCCGCAGGAGATTCTGACACTGCACTGACAGATTCTTTACTGTCTGAGCCACTAGGGAAGCAAGTGAGCATTGGGGTGCATGCATGCATGCTAAGTTGCTTTAGTTGTGTCCAACACTTTGTGACCCTGTGGACCATAGCCCTCTGTCCTTGGGATTCTCCAGGCAAGAATACTGAAGTGGTTTGCCATTCCCTTCTCCAGGGGATTTTCCTAACCCAGGGATCGAACCCACACCTCTTATGTCTCCTACATTGGCAGGCATAATTTTTATCACTAGCACAACCTTGGAAGCCCAAAAATATATAGAGGTGTGTATATCTTTTCAAATTAGTGTTTTCATTTCTTCAGACAAATACTCAGAAATGGGATTGCTAGATAGTATGATCATTCTTAATTTTTTGAAAAACCTTCATACTGTTTTCCATAGTGACTGCATCAATTTACATTCCCACCAATAGTGCATGAGGGATTCCTTTTCTCCAAATTTTTATCAACACTTGTTTTTTGTTGTTCATTTTATAAAAACCATTCAGACAGGTATGAGGTGATATCTGCCATATTATGATTTGGATTTGCATTGCCATAGTGATTAGTGACATTGAACATTCTTTTCCTTTGTCTTCTGACCATCTTTATGTCTTCCTTGGAAAACTGTCTATTCAGGTCTTCTACTCATTTTTAAATTGGGTTGTTTCTTTTGTTTTGCTTATTTTCTTTTTCGTGATTATTCATTTTATTTATTTTATTTTTAAAATTTTTAGTTTTACTTTATTTTACTTTACAATACTGTATTGGTTTTTGCCATACATTTATATGAATCCGCCACGGGTATACAAGAGTTCCCAATCGTGAACCCCCCTCCCACCTCCCACCCCATATCATCTCTCTGGATCATCCCCGTGCACCAGCCCCAAGCATCCTGTATCCTGTATTGAACATAGACTGGCGATTCCTTTCTTACAAGATAGTATACATGTTTCAATGCCATTCTCCCAAATCATCCCACCCTCTCCTTCTCCCTCAGAGTCCAAAAGTCCATTCTATACATCTGTGTCTCTTTTGTTGTCTCGCATACAGGTTATCATTACCATCTTTCTAAATTCCATATATATGTGTTAGTATACTATATTGGTGTTTTTCTTTCTAGCTTACTTCACTCTGTATAATCAGCTCCAGTTTCATCCACCTCCTTAGAACTGATTCAAATGTATTCTTTTTAATGGCTGTTCATTTTATATTGACTTGAAGGAGTTCTTTATATATTTTGGATATAACACCTTTATCAGATATATCACTTGCAGATAACTTCTTCCATTCAGTAGGTTGCCTTTTCATTTGTTGATGGCTTTCTTTGCTATGCAAAAGCTTCTTAGCTTGATATAGTTCCATTTGTTTAATTTTGCTTTTGGTACTCTTGCCTGAAGAGATAAATTCTTAGATATTGCTAAGACCAAGGTTAAAGAGCAGCTGCCTTTGTTTTCTTTTAGGAGTTTATGGTTTCAGGTGTTACATCTAAGTCTTTAATCCATTTTGAGTTTACTTCTTTTTTTTAGTATAAGAAAATGGTTCAGTTTCAGTCTTCTGCATGTCGCTGTCCAGGTTTCCCATCACATCTATTGAACACACTGTCTTTTCCCTACTATATATTCTTGTACCACTTTTCATAAATTAATTGGCTATATAAGCATGGGTTTATTTCTGGGCTTTCTGTCCGGTTTCATTGATCTATGTATCTGTTTTTGTGCCAGTACCATACTGTTTGTTTACTATAGTTTTTTAGCATAGTTTGAAGCCAGGGAACATGATACTGCTCACATTGTTCTTTTTTTTTTATGTTTTTCATTTTATTTTATTTTCAGAGTTTATTTTCTTTATTTACTTTACAATATTGTATTGGTTTTGCCATACGTCAGAATGAATCCACCACAGGTGTACACATGTTCCCAATCCTGAACCCCCTTCTTTCTTAAGATCACATTGATTATTCAAGGTCTTCTGTGGTTCCACACAAATATTAGGATTATTTGTTCTACTTCTGTGAAAAATGCCATTCATGTTTTGGTAGGGCTTGTATTGAATCTATAGATTGCTTTGGGTAATATGGACATTTTAACAATATTAATTCTTTCATTCCATGAACATGGTATATCTTTCCATTTATTTATATTTTCTTCAATTTCTTTTATAAGTATCTTATAGTTTTTAAAGTATAGATCTTTTACCTTATTAGTTTAAATTTATTCCTTGGTATTTTTTCTTTGAAGTTATTTTAAGTGGAATTATATTCTTATTTCTCTGACAGTTGATATTAGTGTATAAAAACACAACAAATTTCTGTATGTTGATTTTTGTATCCTGCAGCTTTAATGAATTCATTTATTCTGATAGTTTTTTTGGTGGAGTATTTTTTTTTTTCTATTTTTATAGTGTCATGTCATCTGCAAACAGTGATAGGTTTTACTTCTTCCTTTTCAATTTGCAATTCTTTTTACCTCCCTTTGTCTGATGGCTGTGGCTAAGACTCTCTATACCGTGTTGAATAAAAGTGATGAGAGTTCAGTTCAGTCGTTCAGTCCTGTACAACTCTTTGCGACCCCATGAACTGCAGCACGCCCGACCTCCCTCTCCATGACCAACTCCCAGAGTCCACTCAAACGTATGTGCATTGAGTCGGTGATGCCATCCAGCCATCTCATCCTCTGTCGTCCCTTCTTCTCCTGTCCTCAATTTCCCCAGCATCAGGGTCTTTTCCAATGAGTCAGCTCTTCACATCAGGTGGGCAAAGTATTGGAGTTTCAGCTTCAACATCAGTCCTTCCAATGAACACCCAGGACTGATCTCCTTTAGGATGGACTGGTTGGATCTCCTTGCAGTCCAAGAGACAGTCAAGAGTCTTCTCCAACACCACAGTTCAAAAGCATCAATTTTTCATTGCTTAGCTTTCTTTATAGTCCAACCCTCACATCCTCACATGACTGCTAGAAAAACCATACCCTTGACTAGACGGACCTTTGTTGGCAAAGTAATGTCTCTGCTTTTTCATATACTGTTTAGGTTGGTCATAACTCTCCTTGCAAGGATTAAACATCTTTTAATGTTATGGCTGCAATCATCATCTGCAGTGATTTTGGAGCCCAGAAAAATGTCAGCCACTGTTTCCACTATTTCCCCATCTATTTCCTGTGAAGTGATGGGACCAGATGCCATGATCTTTGTTTTTTGAATGTTGAGCTTTAAGCCAATTTTCACTCTCATTTTTCACTTTCATCAAGAGGCTGTTTAGTTTTTCTTCACTTTCTGCCATAAGGGTGGTGTCATCTGCATATCTGAGGTTATTGCTATTTCTCCCGGCAATCTTGATTCCAGCTAGTGTTTCTTCCAGCCCAGGGTTTCTCATGATGTACTTTGCATATAATTTTTTAATAAGCAGGGTGACAATATACAGCCTTGACGTACTCCTTTTCCTATTTGAAACCAGTCTGTTCCATGTCCAGTTCTAACTGTTGCTTCCTGACCTGCATACAGATTTCTCAAGAGGCAGGTCAGGTGGTCTGGTATTCCCATCTCTTTCAGAATTTTCCACAGTTTATTGTGATCCACACAGTCAAAGGCTTTGGCATAGTCGATAAAGCAGAAATAAATGTTTTTCTGGAAATCTATTGCTTTTTCGATGATCTAGCAGATGTTGGCAAATTGATCTCTGGTTACTCTGCCTTTTTCTAATACCAGCTTGAACATCTGGAAGTTCACGGTTCATGTATTGCTGAATCCTGGCTTCGAGAATTACCTTACTAGCATGTGAGATGAGTGCAATTGCGTGGTAGTTGAGCATTCTTTGGCAGTGCCTTTCTTTGGGATTGGAATGAAAAACTGACCTTTTCCAGTCCTGTGGCCACTGCTGAGATTTCCAAATTTGTTGGCATAATGAGTGCAGCACTTTCACAGCATCATCTTTCAGGATTTAAAATAGCTTAACTGGAATTCCATCATATCCACTAGCTTTGTTCCTAGTGATGCTTTCCAAGGCCCACCTGACTTCACATTCCAGGATGTCTGATTCTAGGTGAGTGATCACACCATCGTGATTATCTGGGTCGTGAAGATCTTTTTTGTACAGTTCTGTGTATTCTTGCTACCTCTTCTTAATATCTTCTGCTTCTGGTAGGTCCATAGCATTTCTGTCCTTTATCAAGCCCATCTTTGCATGAAATGTTCCCTTGGTATGTCTAATTCTTGAAGAGATCTTGTCTTTCCCATTCTATTGTTTTCCTCTATTTCTTTGCATTGATTGCTGAGGAAGGTTTTCTTATTTCTCCTTGCTATTCTTTGGAACTCTGCATTCATATGGGTGTATCTTTCCATTTTTCCATTCCTTTTCACTTCCCTTCTTTTCACAGCTATTTGTAAGGCCTTCTCAGACAGCCATTTTGCTTTTTTGCATTTCTTTTTCTTGGGGATGGTCTTGATTCCTGTCTCCTGGACAATGTTGTGAACCTCCGTCCATAGTTCATCAGGCACTCTGTCTATCAGATCTATTCCTTAAATCTATTTCTCACTTCCACTGTATGGTCATAAGGGATTTGATTTAGGTTAAACCTGAACGAGTAATAGAGTTTTGCCAAGAAAATGCACTGGTCGTAGCAAATACCCTCTTCCAACAACACAAGAGAACACTCTACACATGGACATCACCAGATGGTCAACACCGAAATCAGATTGATTATATTCTTTGCAGCCAAAGGTGGAGAAGCTCTATACAGTCAACAAAAACAAGACCGGGAGCTGACTGTGGCTCAGTTCATGAACTCCTTATTGCCAAATTCAGTCTTAAGTTGAAGAAAGTAGGGAAAACCACTAGACCATTCAGGTATGACCTAAATCAAATCCCTTATGATTATACAGTCAAAGTGAGAAATAGATTTAAGGGACTAGATCTGATAGATAGAGTGCCTGATGAACTATGGACTGAAGTTCACGACATTGTACAGGAGACAGGGATCAAGACCATCCCCATGGAAAAAAAATGCAGAAAAGCAAAATGGCTGTCTGGGGAGGCCTTACAAATAGCTGTGAAAAGAAGAGAAGTGAAAAATAAAGGAGAAAAGGAAAGATATAAGCATCTGATTGCAGAGTTCCAAAGAATAGCAGGAAGAGATAAGAAAGCCTTCTTCAGCAATCAATGCAAAGAAATAGAGGAAAACAATAGAATGGGCAAGACTAGAGATCTCTTCAAGAAAATTAGAGATACCAAGGGAACATTTCATGCAAAGATGGGCTCGATAAAGGACAGAAATGCTATGGACCTACCAGAAGCAGAAGATATTAAGAAGAGGTAGCAAGAATACACAGAAGAACTGTACAAAAAAGATCTTCAAGACCAAGATAGTCACGATGGTGTGATCACTCACCTAGAGCCAGACATCCTGGAATGTGAAGTGAAGTGGGCCTTAGGAAGGATCACTATGAACAAAGCTAGTGGAGGTGATGGAATTCCAGTAGACCTATTTCAAATCCTGAAAGATGATGCTGTGAAAGTGCTGCACTCAATATGCCAGCAAATTTGGAAATCTCAGCAGTGGCCACAGGACTGGAAAAGGTCAGTTTTCATTCCAATCCCAAAGAAAGGCACTGCCAAAGAATTCTCAAACTACCGCACAATTGCACTCATCTCACCTGCTAGTAGAGGAATGCTCAAAATTCTCCAAGCCAGGCTTCAGCAGTATGTGAACCATGAACTTCCAGATGTTTAAGCTGGTATTAGGAAAGGCAGAGGAAACAGGGATCAAATTGCCAACATCCGCTGGATCATCAAAAAAGCAAGAGTATCCAGAAAGACATCCATTTCTGCTTTATTGACTATGCCAAAGCCTTTGACTGTGTGGATCACAATAAACTGGAAAATTCTGAAAGAGATGGGAATACCAGACCACCTGACCTGCCTCTTGAGAAATCTGTATGCAGGTCAGGAAGCAACAGTTAGAACTGCACATGGAACAACAGACTGGTTCCAAATAGGAAAAGGAGTACATCAAGGCTGTATATTGTCACCCTGCTTATTTAACTTATATGCAGAGTACATCATGAGAAACTCTGGGCTGCAAGAAGCACAAGCTGGAATCAAGATTGCCGGGAAAAATAGCATTAAGCTCAGATATGCAGATGACACCACCCTTATGGCAGAAAGTGAAGGGGAACTAAAAAGCCTCTTGATGAAAGTGAAAGTGGACAGTGAAAAAGTTGGCTTAAAGCTCAACATTCAGAAAACGAAGATCATGGCCTCTGGTCCCATTACTTCCTGGGAAATAGAAGGGGAAACAGTGAAAACAGTGCCAGACTTTATATTTTGGGGCTCCAAAATCACTGCAGATGGTGACTGCAGCCACGAAATTAAAAGACACTTACTCCTGGGAAGAAAATTTATTACCAACTAGATAGCATATTGAAAAGCAGAGACATTACTTTGCCAAGAAAGGTCTGTCCAGTCAAGGGTATGGTTTTTCCAGTGGTCATGTATGGATGTGAGAGTTGGACTGTGAAGAAAGCTGAGCAATGAAGAATTGATACTTCTGAACTGTGGCGTTGGAGAAGACTCCTCAGAGTCCCTTGGACTGCAAGGAGATCCAACCAGTCCATCCTGAAGGCGATCAGCCCTGGGATTTCTTTGGAAGGAATGATGCTAAAGCTGAAACTCCAGTACTTTGGCCACTTCATGCCAAGAGTTGACTCATTGGAAAAGACTCTGATGCTGGGAGGGATTGGGGGCTGGAGGAGAAGGGGATGACAGAGGATGAGATGGCTGGATGGCATCACTGACTTGATGAACGTGAGTCTGAGTGAACCCTGGGAGTTGGTGATGGACAGGGAGGCCTGGCCTGCTGCTATTCATGGGATCGCAAAGAGTTAGACACAACTGAGCGGCTGAACTGAACTTGAACTGATACCTGAATGGTTTAGTGGTTTTCTCCACTCTCTCAATTTTAGTCTGAATTTGGCAATAAGGAGTTCATGATCTGAGCAACAGTCAGCTCCATCTCTTGTTTTTGCTGACTGTATAGAGCTTCTCCATCTTTGGCTGCAAAGATTATAATAAATCTGATTTCTGTGTCGACCATCTGGTGATGTCCATGTGTCGAGTCTTGTCTTGTGTTATTGTGGACAACCTCAATATTGTCCACAATATTGTCCCTTTATTCCCACTTTGTTGAGAATTTTTATTATAAATAGATGTTGAATTTT
Organism: Budorcas taxicolor; assembly: GCF_023091745.1. Classification (NCBI taxonomy): domain Eukaryota; kingdom Metazoa; phylum Chordata; class Mammalia; order Artiodactyla; family Bovidae; genus Budorcas; species Budorcas taxicolor. Next base: position 44,965,571 of record NC_068912.1, on the reverse strand, counting down.
GTCAAATGCTTTTTATCTATTTAGATGATCATATAGTTTTCATTCTTCATTTTGTTAATGTGGTTTGTGTGTGTGCTCAGTTGCTTCAGTCATGTCCGACTCTTTGTGTTCCCATGAACTGTAGCCCACCAGGCAATGGGTTGCCATGCCCTTCTCCAAGGGAACGTCCCAACCCAGGGATTGAACCCTTGTCTCTTGGGTCTTCTACATTACAGGCAGAGTGTTTACTGCTGAGTCATTGAGGAAGTCTTTAATGTGGTTTATTGGGATACATTTGCAGATCAGAAGCTTTTTAAAGAGCTTACTTCTTTGACTTATAATCATTTATTTTTTTCTCATAGTCCATTACAAGTAAGTACCTGTTTAAATACCTGTTAAATATTTTTGTGTAAGAAATGCAAGATTCATATCTTGTTATCACAGTCTTGGAGTTCAGCTGGAAGATGTGACAGAAACTCTAAATGACAGTATACATCAAGAGAGATAGGAAAGTAAAACAAAGTATTGTTCTGAGTTTTCAGATAATCCAGTTAGGAGAAAATGACATCAGCTCTCAATAGAACACAGAGAATGCAGAGGCTATTGACTTAAAAGGACAAAAATAGATGTGGAAGATAGGAAAACATAAATGATAATTTGTAAAAAAAGGATAAGAAAAGGATAAAAAGTGTAGCAATAATTTTAGAACTGGGCCAAAATAAGATGAGACTGGCAAAAAATTTACCTAAAGAATAGGGAGAAACTTGCATATATAAAATAAAAAGTTTTTTGGGGAAAAAGATTATATTAAAATAAGTTACCTTTATTTTTATTAAATACTGTAATGTGTAGAAGAAATAATAGTTGAAACAGAGCATAGGTGAATATGTCACAGTGAAACACTGAGATATTTATGTGTTACTCAGTAAATAATACTCAGTAAATAATAGCCAATAAAGTGAAGGTCTATATTATTTAGGATAATCAGGGAATTTACACATGTAATTATTGTCATCACCACTAGTCAACCTCGAGAAGTCATGGTGTGTAGGCTTAGTGCTCAGAAGCTGGAGCTTCTGAGGTAAAAATTCTTTTTAAAAATAATGGGGCAGAATAAAGGTTCTGCAAGGTATGTTCATGTTTCCTCAGTCGTGCCCCACTCTTTGCAACCACATGAACTGTAGCCTGTCAGGCTCCTCTGTCCATGGGATTTTCCAGGCAGGAATACTGGAGTGGGTTTCCATTTCCTTCTCCATCTGGAAGGTACAGACAAACAAAATTAATTTCAAGCTCCGACAAAGCTTTAAAAGCAACAGAACTATTTAGTATATTTAGTATAAACACTTTGAAAAGAAGGAGGTGATCATTTTTAATGAGAATGGTAGATAACTAAGATTATTTTTATAGTAAATTAGAAAAATAACAATGTATGTATTATATATGTATATATTATATGTACAATGTATAAATTATATATAGTATATATGTATATTAATATATGTATATATAATATACACATATGTGTATAATATACATAATATATGTATACCTAATACATAATACATACACAATATATGTATACCTAATACATAATATATACATATGTTAAAATACACAATACATACATAATACACATATATAATACATACATAATATATGTATGTGTACCTTATACATATACATACATAATACATGTATACCTAATACACATATATGTATATGTAAGTATACATATGTAAATATATGTATATGTAAACATACATATGTAAATATATGTAAAATATCATATATATATTAATATGTATTATTTTATATAATATAGAAGATATGTATATGTAAATATACATATATAAATATATGTAAAATATATATTTTATATGTAATACAATATATATTATATATTAATGCACATTATTATATAATATATATAAAATATGTATATATTAAAATATATACATATTTATGTATTAGGTATACATATATATGTATAGTATATATAATATATACATGTATTATAATATATACAATATGTATAATATAATATGTATATATTATATGTACATGTATATAGTATATATATAGTATATATGTATATATTATATATATAAAACACTATATATTATGTTATGTATATAACAATGTATATGTTATATATATAACAATGAATATACTATTTCCAAAGCTTGAAAGAAACACTCATATTTTTGTGGAAAAGGTTATTTTTGAAAGAATAATTAGCTGTATTGTTGAGACTTCCAGCTCTGATATGTTGTGTGTTTGTATGTGTATGTGTGTGTGTCTGTATAATCTTTATCAATGGAGGGGCAATTATACTATTTAACAATTCTATCAAATACTTAGAAGATATTGGAAATCTGGTTACTAATTTTTCATATTTGTTCTCGAAACCATTTTTATTTAGCTCCTATTGTTTGCCTGTATTAGTCATGATCATGATAATCAAAATTCTCTCCATTGATTTAAATGAAGAGAGTTTAATGCAAGGACTATTTATAGCATTTTGGGCAAGTTTCAGGAACAAAGGAAGGATACTGAGGTATTTAGAGACTTGCAGTAATAAAAAGCGATTAGAACCCCTTAGTTCTAAAGGGAAGAGAAATGGAAATAGTGTTGCTGGAACTCAAGGATACTTGGAGCTGTGGAGAAGGGGCCACTTCCACATGAGCTGTGTTGACACAGAGATGAAGCTAGAAACATGCCGCTGCCTGAGGTGTGGTCCCAAAGCAGGGAGGAAATGTAACAGTGTATATATTTATTTGAACAAGCTATTGAAGAAATCACTCACATTTTGGTTGGAAAGGTTATTTTGGAAAGAATTAGCTTTCCAAAAGCTGTAGTTGTTGAGAAATCCAGCTTTGATATGTGTGTGTGTGTAAAATCACTTTAGCCTTAGCTAAAGTTCCAGGCAACATTTAGCATTAAATGACTAGCTTATGAGTAAAGATGTCTAGCATGATGTCAATCCTTAGCACTGAGGCATGGTATCTTCTCAGCCGAGCCCTGCATATAATGCAGGTGAAACATCCCATTTCTGCTGTATCTTGTCAGAATTCTTGACCTAATAAACCACTAAGCAAATAAAATATAAAAACAAAATATCTTGTGTTGATTTGTTATTCAGCAGTAGAAACTATAACAAAAGCTAGTAGTCTGTAAAACATAATCGGCCTTTCCGATCTTTTGATAAATACAGGATTACAGCAGGCAAGTTATGTGTTCCCCTTTCTCTGACCCTCATCTTGATCCTGCCTCCATGAGTCTTAGCATTTTGATGGTTAAAGAGGAACCGATAAAGGAAAATAGGGCTGATCCAGGACTATTTCTATTCCTCCCTCTAGACACTCCACTGTCTACCAGCTCAGCCTTCTTATATGTTAAGTACTTTTATATTCCTCCCAGAGGAGGAAGAGTAGGTGAATGAAGTAGAAAGATGAAAAATCCTCACGTTCTCCTTATGAGTGAGCATATATGGTCAGCAATAGAATTAAAACAAATGAGGAACTTGGAGGGTAAATTTGGATAGATTGTGTATAGAACCATTTTATGTACAAGCATCCCTAGTGGTTTGCAGTGACTGAATGAAAATATATCCAAATGACACAGTTTCTGAACAAATAATATATTTCAAGGTCATATGGTGTATTAATTGTACTGTAATTCGAACTGTCTATGCAGCTGAAGTTCCATTCTACCTTCTGTATTTTACAAGGGAGTTGATAGTCTGTGTCAGAAAACAGCAAAGGGATATTATGTCTTCTGTGGATACCAGTGACCTGACTGTTTGGAATACTGTTTTGTGAGACAGTCTTAGATCGAGTCTGGGCTTGGCAGAGTGAGGGTTTGGATCCAACAGCACTGTCTTTCACTGGCACAAGGAGTAGGGAGGGCTGCTGCAGTAGTAACAGTCTCACTGTACATTTGCCATCGTGAAGGAGAGTAAACTAAGGCGTTTCACTGATGATATGTTTTGGCAACCATGGCCTCTGAAGCAAGGGTGGGAAGAATAAAATGTAGTTTAGCTTGGAAAAAGACTTGGGCTGATTTTTTTAAACAAACTTTATGAAGAGTTCTTCCAGTGGATTAAATGTGTATAGTTTTAAAGGGCAGAACCAAAACCTAGGTCAAAGTATATGGAGATCAGTTTTAGGTCAGTTGATGGAATAGTTTTCTAATTGAAGGTTCCAGAATAAAAGTTATACTCAGCTACTTTGGCCACGTCATGCGAAGAGTTGACTCATTGGAAAAGACTGATGCTGGGAGGGATTGGGGACAGGAGGAGAAGGGGACGATAGAGGATGCGATGGCTGGATGGCATCACTGACTCGATGGACGTGAGTCTGAGTGAACTCCGGGAGTTGGTGATGGACAGGGAGGCCTGGCGTGCTGCGATTCATGGGATCACAAAGAGTTGGACACGACTGAGCGACTGAACTGAACTGAGGCCGTAAATCCTGTCACTGTAATTGCTCTAGGACAAACTGAATGATTAAGTGTCTCAGAGGAGAAGAGCATGTGACGGTTGCACAGTCGCTTCCACTATTAAGAGGCTGTTACAAATGGAATTTTAACTTGCCAGACTTGACTATAAGAGCAACAGGACACCTCACATAGGTGTTCCTACTCATCCCTTCAGCTAACCACTGCAGCTTAATTTCCAAACTAAATTATGTTTTACAATTCCCTAATTCTAATATTTCTCTTCCTACACCTGTTATGTTTTTCATTGAGTTCTCTATTAATGGTGTGGCAGTTTCTTAGCTATCTAGGATGAAATATCTGTGCTATGTCTTAACCTGTTTATGCCTTTCACTCACTTTCTCTGTTCTTTACATATCTGAGAAGTCCCATTTGGTTTTATCTTCTTGGTATCTGGAATTAGTGCCATTGCTCCAACCCTAAGTAAAATTGTGGTTACTTTTGAGAACCATTAATATAGCCTCAGAAGGTCTTCATTCTTCTGATGTTTTGCCTGTAGGCTCACCTATATCCTCACAGAGAACTAATGTTTCCAGAGCACACAGCTCGGACCATACTGAATATATTGTCACATTGTGACATCCAGGCTCTTGGTGATTAGACTACACCCTGGCTTTCCTTGCCTCCTCCCTCACCCACCTACCTTTCTGTCTCTCGCCTTCAGTTCAGTTCAGTTCAGTCGCTCAGTCGTGCCCGACTGTTTGCGACCCATGAACTTCAGCACGCCAGGCCTCCCTGTCCATCACCAACTCCCGGAGTTCACTCAGACTCACGTCCATCGAGTCGGTGATGCCATCCAGCCATCTCATCCTCTGTCGTCCCCTTCTCCTCCTGCCCCCAATCCCTCCCAGCATCAGACTCTTTTCCAATGAGTCAACTCTTCGCATGAGGTGGCCAAAGTAGTGGAGTTTCAGCTTTAGCGTCATTCCTTCTAAAGAAAACCCGGGGCTGATCTCCTTCAGAATGGACTGCTTGGATCTCCTTGCAGTCCAAGGGACTCTGAGGAGTCTTCTCCAACACCACAGTGCAAAAGCATTAATTCTTCGGCACTCAGCTTTCTTCACAGTTCAACTCACACATCCATACATGACCAATGGAAAAACCATAGCCTTGACTAGACGGACCTTTGTTGGTGATCTGCTTTTGAATATGCCATCTAGGTTGGTCATAACTTTCCTTCCAAGGAGTAAGTGTCTTTTAATTTCATGGCTGCAGTCACCATCTGCTTCACCTTAGCACTCAAAATATGTTCCATGAGTCTGTTGGAACACCTGGGAGCTTGTTAGAATTGCAGTCTCAGAACCCACTCCAGACCAAATGAATCAGAATCAGTATTTTAACAGGATTCCTCAGTGATTTATTTGCACCTTACAATTTACTGTTGGGTCTCAACAAACCAAAATCCTTTCTGTTATTTATGGCCCATTGTAAAGTGACCTCTTTCCTAAGGACATTTTTGTTCTCTAGCTAGAATTAATTTCTTCCTATTCTGGGCTTCCTGTAATAGTGTTTTGAATCTCATTAATACCTAATATGTTTTGCCTTATAAAGAGGTATTTCTATTTCTTCTCTCTAAAATCTTGATTGCCTGTCTAGCTCCAATAAATTGAACTCCTTGAAGGTAGAGAGTAGGAACTCTAAATATTAATGGAATAAATACATTAATGAATTTTATGGCCTGTGCATTTTTTTCATGCATACGGACACAGTTATCACAGTAATTTGCCACTGATCTGTTTTCAGTAAATTTGGTTTGTATTGTATTGGTCTTTCCAGTCAGGTTACTAGACCAAATAGAATTTAAAATAAATTTGTCTTGATAAATGTTGAGTAAATGTTATTGATGGATGACACAGGGCTGTGCTGAGCATCAGTCCTAACAAAATCTCCTATTTAGATTTCATTAGGAGAGATAAACACAAAGAATTAAAAAACCCAAAGAAATCATTTAGAAACCTTTTATTTGGAAAAGTAAATCCTGTTAAGCCTATAACACCTGTCTCAATCAGGGGGCTTAGTTGCAAGCAATGGAAATCAACTCTGGCAGGAAGAATGAAATAGTAGCTCACAGAGTAGATTTGAAGGCTGGAAATGCAGATACAGAAAAGGACAGGCTCTAGCAGTATCTATGTTGTTGAGTTGCTAAGTCATGTCCAACTCTTTTGCACCTCCACGGACTGTAGCCTGCCAGGCTTCTCGGTCCATGGAATTACCCAGGCAAGAGTTAACGTGGATTACCATCTTTTTCTCCAGGGGATCTTCCCGACTCAGGGATTGAACCTGCATCCTCTGCACTGCAGATAAATTCTTTATCGTTGAGCAACCAGGGAAACAGCAGAATCTACACCCAGTTTTCTATTTGGAAATAAGATTGGAAGTTGTGTAGCTAAAAGAAAATAAAATCCACGAGAACCTTTAGGGAGAAGAACTATATAGTTCTTTTGTGCAGATAACAATATTTTGTTTATTGGTCAGTGACACTGGGGAAAATTATTACAAGTATTTCAGGAAAATAATATTAGAAGACCAGATTTAAATTTAATATACTTTATTCCATTGAGTTTTGAAGATGGTGTTTTATTTTTGCAGTTTGGGGGTTCGGATAGGATGTTCTAGTGTAAGCTTGATAGCCTGCTAGTTTTTACAAGTGGCTAGTGTGATCAAAGGAGAAGGCAATTGCACCCCACTCCAGTTCTCTTGCCTGGAAAATCCCATGGACGGAGGAGCCTGGTAGGCTGCAGTCCATGGGGTCGCTAAGAGTCGGACACGACTGAGCGACTTCACTTTCACTTTTCACTTTCATGCATTGGAGAAGGAAATGGCAACCCACTCCAGTGTTCTTTGCTGGAGAATCCCAGGGACAGGAGAGCCTGGTGGGCTATGGTCTATGGGGTTGCACAGAGTTGGACACGACTGAAATGACTTAACAGCAGCAGTGTGATCAAAATGAAATAACAGATTCAACAGTTATGTAGTTGTAGTGTTCAAAATTTATTTTTTAATGCATTTTAAAATTGTATCACACACTTTTCAATGACGATATTAGACTAAAAGTTAAACATTTACAGTTACTTTAAGAAGATGCTTTATAGTTGTCTCAATGAACAAATAAAAATTTATAGGCATGAACAGTTTTGTCTGTTTTAAACAGAATATTTGATTAACTCTGACACTACATATATCTAGTCACCCTGGATAACACAGTGTCACTTGTAGTATTAATAAAAAAGGATGTCAGACAACCAAAATTATTAGCAAATACTGATATAAAAATCAGTAAAACACACCTATGATAAAATAGAACAGAAGGTTAAATTGGCAGTTTTTAAAACTGATACTGAAATGATTTTTTTTTGACCTTGAGAAATTCTTTGGTATGACATACCCTTTGAAAATTATTTTTAACTAACTTAATTGAGATATAATTATATACCACAAAATCCATCCATTTTGGGTAGATGATTTTTTTTTAAAGTAAATTTACTGAGTTGTTCAACCATCACTGCCCACTAGTTTTAGAACATTTTCATCTTCTACCCAAATCTGTCATTCCATTTTCAGTTAGTACCCGTTTTTACTCCCAGCCATAGACAACTACTAGTCTCCTATTTTCTGTCTCTATAAATTTGCCTTTTTAGGACGTTTCACATAAAAGGAATCGTACATTTTTTTGTGTGTCTGTTTTTTTTAATTTAGCATAATATTTTATTTTTTTAATCATTTAAATATTTTTGTTATAAGAAATAAAAATTTTATTCTAAAATAAGAATCAGAGCTTGTTCGTTTAAAATGAAACATTAGGAATAGAAATCCTGTTTAGAATTAAAATGAAAACCTTATTATGTGTGACCAAAAACAAAAGGTAAACTCTTGGTATATGGGTTTTCAAAATTGGGGGAAAAAAGTCCCTCATTCATTCTTTTGTATTAATTCTGAGAAGGTTAAGTATGTGCATCTGTGTGCATACATACATAATACATATGTACATGAATACATCTGTATTTAACCCGAATGAAGGTTGAATGGTATTTTTGGGCAACCGGGCTTCCCTGGTGGCTCAGAGGTTAAAGCATCTGCCTGCAAGGTGGGAGACCCAGGTTCAATCCCTGGGTTGGGAAGATCCCCTGGAGAAGGAAATGGCAACCCACTCCAGTATTCTTGCCTGGAGAATCCCATGGATGGAGGAGCCTGGTAGGTTACAGTCCATGGGGTCGCAAAGAGTCGACATGACTGAGCGGCTTCACTATCACTATCCACTAGATAATGCTGTAATACAAATAGCCTCAAGTTCTTAGTGGCTTATCTGCAGTAAGGACTTCTTTCTTCCTCATGTATATGTCAACTGTGACTGACTGTGAGTCTGGTCCAGGCTTTGGGTCTACTTCATCTGGGGATAAAGACTGAAGAAGTGATGCTAATTAGGTCAAGTCATTCCCGTGGCAGAGGGAAAAGAATACGAGCACTGGTGGAAGCAGGCAGTGGCTTCCAGATCTTCTGTCCACATACATGACACCATCCACAGCAAGGCACTAGTCAGATTCACTGGGATGGGGAACAATTTTGCTTTCATAAGGAGGCACTGAAAGTTACCTGGCAATTGACCAGGAGATATATCCCTTTCACAGAAAGACAAGAGATCATTGGGAACAATCAGGCCATCTTCCACAAAGGTTTTGTGGCAAATCCTATGTAAATGGCGTGTCGAACCTTTCTGAATAAGGAAAGCTAATTTTTTTCTATAGTGTATTAAATACAAGCAAGACAATTTTCCACTAGATAGGAAATTACTCAAGCATAATTGAGATAAATGGAAAGACATTAGTCATGATTAATAACCTGCAATTGGCTAATGCTCATGAATAATCTGAGGAAGATCATACAGATCCTTAACAACCTCTAGCTGTGCAACTGGCGCCTGACTTTGGATTTCAGGTGCAGCATTCATTTATCGTGCAGTTCTCCACTCCTTTTTTTTCAAGACCTATCAGATGAAAATGTGAATGCTTCCAATTCTGCTACAGTAAATGTCAGTATAAGTTTTGTTGGTTATACCTTCATCAAAGGCTCTGTTCTACCTGTTTGCCTCCTTTCTAGTCCCTCAGCATCCTAAGGGCTTTCCTGCCGTAGGCATTATTGGTTTCCTGGACTGGAATCCACTTTCCTCAGTGTCTTTCATGGCTGGCTCCTTCTCACTTCACTTCCTTAAAGGCACCTTCCCTGATAGCTCTCTCAGAAGTATTCCTCTCACTCCTTGCCTTAAATGCTCCAGCAAATCACGCTGGAATTTACTCTCTTTCTTTGTATCTGGACTTATCTTATTTTTCTGTAGTTTTATTTGTTTATTATCTGTTACCCTCCCTGCTAATTACAGTGTAAGCTTCATGGGAGAAGGCATCATGGCAGCCAGTCTTGACTACTATAGAATCCCCAGCCCAGTGCTTAACACATTGTTGACATTCAATGAACCTTTGTTAAATGAAATAAAACTGCTATGCTAGGTGCTTTTTGTGTGTGCATATGGGTGGAGGCAGCCGAATCTTGGCTCTTCCAATTAAGCAATAAGTGATTTGGAGATAATTATTATTATCCCTATACTACAAACTGGGCTTGCCAGGTGGCACTAGTGGTAAAGAACCTGCCAGCCGATACAGGAGACCTTGGAGTCTCAGGTTCGATTCCTGGGTAGGGAAGATCTCCTGGAGGAGGGCATGGCAACCCACTCCAGTATTCTTGCCTGGAGAATCCCATGGACAGAGGAGCCTGGAGAGCTACGGTCCATGGGGTTGCACAGAGTCATATATGACTGAAGCAACTGCGCACACAAAATCCATTTTAGCCAACTATTGCACTTCTTGGGAACCATTTTTTACTATATCCCTGAGTTGGGTGTGCAGTGTTATCTCCCCATGGGACCTATTTTCAACCTCTTTGGGAGTTCTGATTAGTATAATTGCTTCTTCTTGGCTTGCTCTGCTTCCAGTTAGTCATCACAGGAATCTACAATAGTAGAACAATAGTAGATTAGAAGTAGCAGTAGTTGGCTGATACTATGTTTCATATATGTATCCATTACCACAGACTTACTTTCAAACACATTTAGTAGATGTTATCAGTTGTGGATTTAACATTCATGGCTTTAAACGTCTTTTCCATGGAATGATGTAACATATCTCTAAGCGAAGTCACTCAGTCGTGTCCGACTCTTTGTGACCCCATGGACTGTAGCCCACCAGGCTCCTCCATCCATGGAATGTTTTAGGCAAGAGTACTGGAGTGGGTTGCCATTTCCTTCTCCAGGGGATCTTCCCGACCCGGCAATCGAACCTGGGTCTCCTGCATTGCAGGCGGACGCTTTACCGTCTGAGCCACCAGGGAAGCAATACATATAAATGCATCTATGATTTGAAGGACACAGTGGAAGATTCTCAAGGGTCTTTCAGTCTTCATGTTTTACTTATTTTTTTCTTTTTTTTTTTACTTGTCCTTGTTTCATATGTAGTAATCATTACTGAGGTGATCAAAAATATTATTTTGTGAGTGTATTTGTATACATATCCAAGTGTTAAGAAAAAAATCCCTAAAAGTTATGCAGATGCTAAAAATATTCTTTTGACTTCTACCTACCTACAAAGGGCTTCCCAGATGGTGCTAGTGGTAAGGAACCTGTTTGCAAATGCAGGAGACCTAGGAGATGTGGATTCAATCCCTGGGTTGTATGGCTGTTTTCAAGAAAAAAATCTTACTAAAATTTTTTAGTGTGTCTGCTATGCAATAGGCTTCACAGGTGGCGCAGTGGTAAAAAATCTGCCTACCAATGCAGGAGACGCAAAAGACACGGATATGATCCCTGGGTCGGGAAGACCCCTTGGAGTAGACAATGGCAACCCAGTCCAGTATTCTTGCCTGGAGAATTCCATGGATAGAGAAGCCTGGCAGTCTACAGTCCATAGGGTCTCAAAGAGTCAAACATGACTGAAGCACCTTAGCATATATGTACTAAAAATGAAGAGGATTTAATTTTTAGCTTTAAGTTTGATGAGAAAATTATGAAAAGAAAATTAGTGGAATGTTTTCAATAATCAAGAATATATCCTATCCTACTTGAACTGCCTTTTATAAAACTTTAAAAATTATTTTTAATATAGAATATTTTCATGTATACAAAAGAATATGTAGATATCCATATGTATCCATATTACATCCATCACTATAGGTAATAAAACTATTTATATAATATCTATAACTATATAATATCTACAGGGGCAAACAGCCTGTGTGGCCAAATCCGGTCTGCATTTTGTTCGCAAGTAAAGGTTATTGGCATATAACCACACCCATTGATTTTGACTACTTTCACACTATAGTGCCCAAGGTAAGTAATTATAACAGAGACCAGATGGCCTGTAAGACCCAAATTTGCTATCTGGCCCTTTATGGAAAATATTTGCAGACTCTTAGTAATAGAATAATAATATTGCATCCACCACTAGCTTAGGAAATAAAGCATAACCTCAAATTTTGGTACAAATATGCCTCAGAGATATTGCAGGTTCAGTTTCAGACCGTCACAATAAAGCCAGTATTGCAATGAAATGAGTCACCCAGTTTTCATTTTTCCAGTGCATATGACAGTTATGTTTATGCTGCAGTCAGTTAAGTGTGAAAAAAGTATACATACCTTAATTTAAAAATACTTTATTGCTAAAAATTATGTTAACCATAATCTAAGTTTTCAATGAACCATAATCCTTTTACTGCTTAAGGGGCCTGCCTCAGTTTTGGTGGCTGCTTACTGATCAGAGTAGTGTGGTTGCTAAAAGTTGGGGTGACTATGGCAATTTCTTAAAATAAGACAACAGAATGAGGTGTGCCACATCAATTGACTCTTCCTTTCACAAATGATTTCTCTGTAGCATGCAATCCTGTTTGGTAGCATTTTACCCACAGAAGAACTTCTTTCAATGCTGGAGTCAGTCCTTTCAAACCCTGCCTCTGGCTTATCACTGAGTGTATCGATTTATGTAATAGTAGTCTAAATCCTTTGTTGTCATTTCAACAATCTTCACAGCATTTTCACCAGGAGTAGATTCCATCTCAGGAAACCACTTCTTTGCCTATCCATAAGAAACAACTTCTCATCCACTCATGTTTTATCATGGCATTGTAGCAATTCAGTTACATCTTCAGGCTCCATTTCTAATTCCAGTTTTCCATCTGTATATACCACATTTTCAGTTATTTCCTCCACTGAAGTCTTGAACCTCTCAAAGTCATCCATGAGGGTTAGAATTAACTTTTTAAAAATTCTGTGAATGTTTATGTTTTCACCTCTTCTCATGAATCAGAGATGCTCCTGGTGGCATCTAGAATGGTGAAATTGTTGCAGAAGGTGTTCACTCTCCTTTGCCCAGATCCATCAGAGAAATCACTGTCTATGGCAGCTATAGCCTTGTGAAATGTAGGCTTCAGTACTGAATGTACTTCAGTACATGTGCTTCAGTAATGTACTTCAGTAGTAAGTCTGAAAAGTCTTAGAAGTCTTTAATCTATGACCTGAAGAATGGATGTTGTATTGGTAAGAATGAAAACATTAATCTCATTAAACATCTCCATCAGAGCTCTTGGGTGTCCAGGTGCATTGTCAATGAGCAATAATATTTTGAAAAGAACTTTTTTTCTGAGCAGTAGGTCTCAACAGTGGGCTTACAATATTCGGTAAACTATGTTGTAAACAGATTGGCTCTCAATTAGGCTTTGTGGTTCCATTTATAGAGCATGTGCATACTCAGTTGCTTCAGTCGTGACTCTTTGTGAGCCCATGGACTGTATGTAGCCCACCAGGCTCCTCTGCCCATGGGATTCTCCAGGCAAGAATTTTGGAGTGGGTTGCCATGCCCTCCTCCAGGGGCTCTTCCTGACCCAGGAATTGAACCCTTGTCTCCTGTGTCTCTTGCATTGCAGGCAGATTCTTTACCACTGAGCTACTGGGAAAAACTCTTTTATAGAGCATAGGCAGAATCAATTTAGCATCATTCTTAAGGGCCCTAAGCTATGCAGAATAGTAAATGAGCAATGACCCCCAACTTAAAGTTAACACCAGCATTAGCCGCTAAGAAGCACTTGAAAGCCAGACATTGACTTCCCTGCTCTAGCTATGAAAGTCTTAGATGGCATCTTCTTCCAATATAAGGCTGTTTCATCTTCACTGAAAATCCGTTGTTTGGTGTTGCCACCATCATTAATGAACTTAGCTAGGTCTTCTGGATATTTTGCTGCAGCTTCTACATTAGCAAGTTGCTGCTTTACCCTGTATTTTTATGTTATAGAGATGGCTTCTTTTCTTAAAGCTCATCAACCAGCCTCTGCTAACTTCATACTTTTCTTCTTCAGCTTCCTCACCTCTTTCAGCCTTCATGGAATTAAAGAGAGTTAAGGACTTGCTCTGGATTAGTTTTTGGCTGAAGAGAATGTTGTGGTTGGATCTTCTATGCAGATCGCTAATACTTCCTCCATATCAGTAATAAGGCTGTTTTGCATTCTTATCATCTGTGTGTTCACTAGAGTAGCACTTTAAATTTCCTTCAAGAACTTTTTCTTTGCATTCACAACTTGGCTAACTGGCACAGGAGACCTAGCTTTCAGCCCATCTTGATTTTCAACATGCTTTCCTCACTAAGAGATTGATTATTTCTGGTTTTTTATTTAAATTGAGTCTTGAGATTCTTCCTTTCACTTGAAAAGGACTGAGTTGTGTCTGACTCTTTGTGACCCCATGAACTGTAGCCCTCCAGACTTCTCCATCCATGGGATTTCCCAGGCAAGAATACTGGACTGGGTTGCTATTTCCTTCTCCAGGGGATTTTCCTGACCCTGGGATCGAATGTGGGATTGAACCCACATTTCCTGCTTTGTAAGCAGATTCTTTACTGCTGAGCCATTAGGGAAACCCGTGGTAGGATTATTACTTGACCTGTTTCAGTACTGTATCTCAGGGAATAGGGAGGCTCAAGGTGAGGGAGAGAAATGGGGGGACAACCAGTGGGGGGAGCAGTTAGAACGGAAACTTTTATCAAGTTCATATCTTATATGGACGTGGTTTGTGGCATCCCAAAACAATTACAATAAGAGATCACTGATCACAGATTACCACAACATATAGTAATAATGAAAATATTTGAAGTAGCATTGCAAGAATTACCCAAATGTAACACAGAGACATGAAGTGAGCAAATGCTGTTGGGAAAAATGGTACCTATAGACTTGTTCAGTGCAGACTTGCCAAAACCCTTCAATTTGTGAAAAACATGGTATCTGTGAAGTACAGTAAAGTGAAGCAAGATAAAATGAGGTATACCTGCATTCTCTGTGTCGTCCTCCCAAGATTCTCTCTCTTGCTTAACAGAAAATAATAATTTGGGTTTTGGTTTCATTCATTTGTTTTCCGTAAGAGTGATGGTCCTAAGTGCAAAATGGTTTGGCGTATGATATTTAGACTTCACAGTGCAAAAGTGTTACACATTCAGTAAAAACCATACTGTGAATTTTGATCTATTCTTGGGTAGTAGGAGATAAGCTTTCTTGGAGCTGGGTAGCAGCAGCGAGCCACAGCTTCCAGCCAGCCACACCATCACGAGGGGAAACAACCATACACTTACAAACATTCTGTGCCTATACAGCCATTCTGTTTTTCTCTTTCATGCAACATTCAGTAAAGTACATGAGATACTCAATACCATAAGATTCAGTTCAGTTCAGTCACTCAGTCCCGTCCGACTCTTTGAGACCCCTTGAACTATAGCACACCAGGCTGCCCTGTCCATCACCAACTCCCAGAGCTTACTCAAACTCATGTCCATTGAGTCGGTGATGCCATCCAACCATCTCATCCTCTTGTCCTCCCCTTCTCTTCCTGGCTTCAATCTTTCCCAGCATATGGGTCTTTTCCAGTGATTCAGTTCTTTACATCAGGTGGCCAAAGTATTGGAGTTTCAGCTTCAGCATCAGTCCTTCCAATGACTATTCAGGACTGATTTCCTTTAGGATGGACTGGTTGGATCTCCTTGCAGTCCAAGGGACTCTCAGGAGTCTTCTCCAATACCACAGTTCAGAAGCATCAATTATTTGGCGCTCAGCTTTCTTTATAGTCCAACTCTCACATCCATACATAACTGCTGGAAAAACCATAGCTTTGACTAGACAGATCTTTGTTGGCAAAGTAATGTCTCTGCTTTTTAATATGCTGTCTAGGTTGGTCATAGCTTTTCTTCCAAGGAGCAAGCATCTTTTAATTTCATGGCTGCAGTCACCATCTGCAGTGATTTTGGAGCCCCCAAAAGTAAAGTCTCTCACTGTTTCCATTATTTCGCCATATATTTGCTGTGAAGTGATGGGACCAGATGCCATGATCTTAGTTTTATGAATGCTGAGTTTTAAGCCAACTTTTTCACTCTCCTCTTTCACTTTCATCAAGATTGGCTTTATATTAGATGATTTTGCCCAACTGTAGACTAATCTAAGTGTTCCGATCATATTTAAGATAGGCTAGGATAAGCTGTTATGTTCAGGAGGCTAGGTGTATTAAATACTTCTTGAATTACAGTATTTTCAATTTACAGTGGGTTTATAGGGATGTAACCCCACTGTAAGTTGAGGAAGATCTGTGTATGTATTTGAAGCAATATCTGTTAGATTTTTCTGAATTTTGACCTTGTATGTTTTAGGACTTTAAAAAATGATGTTGCCCTGTGTGAATTCTTCTCTGATTTGCTTTCCCCCCTAATATTTAGCTTATAATTTAGCTTATATTTATCAATGGCCTTATATGAGGTTGTAGTTGATTTCCTATTTTCTTTAAAAGATTTCTTTTATGTATTTGGCTGGATTGGGTCTCAGTTGTGGCAATGGGATCTTTGTTGCATCATATAGGTTCTTTCATTGTGGAGCAAGGATTCTCTAGTTGTGGTGCATGGGATCTTAATTTGCTAACCAAGGATTGAACCCATGTACCCTGAATTGCAAGGCAGATTCTTAACCCCTGGACTACCAGGGAAGTCCCTGTGGTTGGTTTTCATTGCTGTGTAGTATATGTAACCTTGTGTGTGTGTACCACAATTTATCTATCTATTCTGGGCTGCCCTGAATGTTTTTGTAGTGCCTTAGGTTGTATCTACTACATGACAATGTTTTAGCCATAGAAATTGTATTCTTGTTTCAGATTTCTATTTAATTTCAAGGGAAACTGAAAGAGTGAATTCAGTGATAGTGCCCAGTACACACGACTTACTGGCTGTTGTTGTTCAGTCTCCCAGAGCTGTCTGACTCTTTGCAACCCCATGGACTGTAGCTTGCCAGGCCTCCCTGTCCTTCACCATCTCCCTGAGTTTGCCCAAGTTCATGTTCATTGCCTCAGTGATGCCATCCAGCCATCTTATCCTCTGATGCCCTGTTCTCCTTCTGCCCTCGGTCTTTCCCAGTGTCAGGGACTTTTCCAGAGTCCTCTGTCTGCATCAATTCAGTTCAGTTCAGTCGCTCAGTCATGTCCGACTCTTTGTGACTCCATGATTTGCAGCACACCAGGCCTCCCTGTCCATCACCAACTCACAGAGTTCACCCAAACTCATGTCCATTGAGTCGGTGATGCCATCCAGCCATCTCATCCTCTGTTGTCCCCTTCTCCTCCTGCCCTCAATCTTTCCCAGAATCAGGGTCTTTTCCAATGAGTCAGCTCTTCACATAACATGGCCAGAGTACTGGAGTTTCAGCTTTAGCATCAGTCCTTCCAAACAATACCCAGGGCTGATCTCCTTCAGAATGGACTGGTTGGATCTCCTTGCAGTCCAAGGGACTCTCAAGAGTCTTCTCCAACACCACACTTCAAAAGCATCAATTCTTTGGTGCTCAGCTTTCTTCACAGTCCAACCCTCACATCCATACATGACTGCTAGAAAAACCATAGCCTTGATTAGACGGATCTTTGTTGGCAAAGTAATGTCTCTGCTTTTGAATATACTATCTAGGTTGGTCATAACTTTTCTTCCAAGGAGTAAGCGTCTTTTAATTTCATGGCTGCAGTCACCATCTGCAGTGATTTTGGAGCCCCCAAAAATAAAGTCTGCCACTGTTTCCACTGTTTCCCCTTCTATTTCCCATGAAGTAATGGGACCAGAGGCCATGATCTTCGTTTTCTGAATGTTGAGCTTTAAGCCAACTTTTTCACTCTCCACTTTCACTTTCATCAAGAGGCTTTTTAGTTCCTCTTCACTTTCTGCCATAAGGGTGGTGTCATCTGCATATCTGAGGTTATTGCCATTTCTCCCGGCAATCTTGATTCCAGCTTGTGCTTCTTCCAGCCCAGCGTTTCTCATGATGTACTCTGCATAGAAGTTAAATAAGCAGCGTGACAATATACAGCCTTGACGTACTCCTTTTCCTCTCTGGAACCAGTCTGTGTTCCATGTCCAGTTCTAACTGTTGCTACCTGACCTTTATATAGGTTTCTCAAGAGGCAGGTCAGGTGGTCTGGTATTCCCATCTCTCTCAGAATTTTCCACAGTTTATTGTGATCCACACAGTCAAAGGCTTTGGCGTAGTCAATAAAGCAGAAATTCAGATAACCAAAATACTGGAGCTTCAGCTTCAGCATCAGCATCGGTCCTTCCAGTGAATATTCAGGGTTGATCTCCCTTAAGATCAGCCTAATGGAAATTAGGTGGTGGTCAAATGCTGTCTCCTCTACTTATTAAAATAGCAGTTACAGTTTGAACAAGTGATTTAACCTGGTTCCTCATTTGAAAACAAGAGGTAAAATAGCAGCTACTCAGTAGTATTGTTACCTAGTTTAAAAAAGGGGAGGAAATAGAACATATTCTACAGGGTCATGGTAATGTTTGCATAATTCACATAAAGCCTTTAAGCAGACAGTGTCTATATACATCACATTTATTTGTCTGTTTTTATCCTCTTCTTAATCATCTGGAATCCAAGGTGAGATATGACCTCTCTGAGGTTACAAAGGAGAAAACTGAATCTCAGAAAAGTAACATGACTTGACCAGGTTCACACAGCTAGTATATGTCTAAACTTGAATAAAGAATCTGCCTACAATACAGGAGACCGAGGTTTGAGCCCTGGGTCGGGAAGATCCCCTGAAGAAGAAATGGCAGCCCACGCCAGTTTTCTTGCTTGAAGAATCCTCTGGGCAGAGGAGCCTGGTGGGCTACTGTCCATGTGGTCACAAAGAGTCGGACATAGCTGAGCAACTAACACCTTGACTGCCTAACCTTTTTTTTTTTTAATTTTTTTTTTTTTTTACCACTTTTCCTTTTGTCCAGAGGGGAAAATTTTATCAAATAAAATTATTTGTGACATTTCTATGGTTAGTCTCTAACTATAAATGCAAAAACCCTGTAAAAGCCCAAGTATATTCAAGGCAACACTGTTAGAAAATAGAAAAAAAAAAGGATAAATAAATTATGATATATGCATACAAGGGTATATATGCTGCATCACACTGGAAATTATGTCAAACAAGATTATTGAGTGTTGTATGCCCCTTTATAGAACCCAACACAGGCTGGCTTTTCCCCCAATCACATTTTCAACAGTGTTCCACAGAAGGCCTTTCTAATTTTTATTATTATTATAAGCAGGCAGATTGGAAGGAGTTGTAAACCAAAACACAGCTGGTAAGTCTAAATTTAGGCCCATCAGGATGAGTGTCCCTCATAGCAACATGGTTTCTCAAACTCCTTCCATGTTAAGTTGCATTTTACCAGATGTCTCTTGGTGTACGTGTTTCTTGTACATCAGCAATTTTATTTGCATGGCCTTTTCATGCTAGTATTCTGATTTATCACACTTCTCACATTGATTTTTCCCCTCTCGGCTTGTAAAAAGAAAATAGCTGTTTGTGCACAGATGGTGGATGCAATTTAGTATTATCGGAGTAATTCATGTTATATTTATGAGATGTTCTGGAGTTGAATCTTAGGGAGGGATATTAAGGAAGGACACCTCTCAGAGAGGTCATATCTCACTTTTCATCCTGTTTCTCATGGAGTTTATCTCCTGAGTACCCAAATATTGGCAGGCCGTTGTTTGTTTTAAATTTCAGGTGTGTATTTTATTTATTTCAATAATAGAACTTTGGAACCATCAAATAGTATTAAAGGAGGGAGGCAGAACATTTCTCAGAAATTATTGAGGTTGTTTGTTAACTGGTTTAAAAAAATGAATGGATCGAAGATGGAATGTTTTAATTATAATTCCTTCCTTCCCTTTCTACCCTTAGTTTCCTCTTTACACATTTACTGTGTGTCATTCTGTATACAGAAGTGCTCTTCATTTGCTAGGGCTGTCATGGTGAAGTACCACAGACTAAGTGTCTGAAGCAAATAAATTAATTTTCTCACAGTTCTGGAAGCTAGAAGTCTGAAATCAAGGTGTCAGTCGGGTGGGTTCCTTCTGAATGTGTGAGGGAAGAATCTCTTCCCTGCCTCTCAACTTGGCTTGTAGATGGCTGTCTTCTCCCTGTGTCTCATAACATGCATGTCTTTGTCCAAATTCCCCCCTTTTTGTAAAGATCCCAGTCATAGTGCATCAGGACCCACTTCAATGACCTCATTTTAACTCGATTTCCTCTGTGAAGCTCCTATCCCCAAATAAGGTCACATTTTGATGTGGCAGGGTTCGGAGTTCAACATGTGAATTTTAGGAGGACATGGTTCAACCCACAGCAGATAAAACAAAAGTAACGACAAGGAAAACTTACCCTTATTTCATAAGTGAGTTTGTCAATAAATTGTAGCATGATGCTGCTGCTGCTAAGTCGTGTCAGTCATGTCTGACTCTGTGCAACCCCATAGACGGCAGCCCACCAGGCTCCCCCGTCCCTGGGATTCTCCAGGCAAGAACCCTGGAGTGGGTTGCCGTTTCCTTCTCCAACGCATGAAAGTGAAAAGTGAAAGGGAAGACGCTCAGTCGTGTCTGACCCCGTGGACTGTGGCCCACCAGGCTCCTCCATCCATGGGATTTTCCAGGCTAGCACAGTGCTAATAATGTCCATTTATTTTAGGAAAGTCATTTACATGGATTTTCGTATAGTGAATGTGCTAATTTTGAATAAGGGTAAAAGACAGTGCCATCTTGGTTGTTTCCATGTCTTAGCTATTGTAAACGGTGCTGCCACGAATATTGAGGTGCATGTGTCTCTTTGAATTATGGTTTTCTCAGGGCATATGCCCATTAGTGAGATTTTGGGGTCATATGGTAATTCCATTTCAGTTTTTTAAGGAATCTCCGTACTGTTCTCCATAGCAGCTGTATCAATTTACGTTCCCACCAACGGTGCAAGAGGGTTCCCTTTTCTCCGTATCCATTTGTAGATTTTTTTAATAATGACCATTCTGACTGATGTGAGATGATACCTCATTGTGGTTTTTATTTTGCATTTCTCTAGTTATGAATGATGTTGAGTATCTTTTCACGTGTTTGTTGGCCATGTGTATGTCTTCTTTAGAGAATTGTCTGTTTAGGTCTTCCACCCATTTTTTGAGCTCTGTGACAACCTAGACAGGTAGGTGGTGGGAGGGCAATTCAGGAGGGAGGGCACATAAGTATACCTGGGGCTGATTTCATGTTGATGTATGGCAGAGACCAACATGATACTGTAAAGCAGTTATCCTCCAAAGGGCGCGGGGAATCTATCAAAAAAGAGAGAGAAAATAAGACAAGGACTTCCTGCAACAATGTGACTTACTTCTCTATTATGCATATTCAGATTTTAGCCTGAAACCATCCCTAGATGATTTGGTGCATGCCTCAGTGTGTGTGTGTGTGTGTTCACTATGCTAGCTATAAGTATTCAGGGTTATTTAAGAAGTTTAAGCATGCAAATAATTTCCCCTCTGCTTTAATCTCTTGAAGGGGAAAAAAAATGAAAAGATGTATTTTCACTGTCTGAAATATCATAAGATAATGGACATATAACCAAATACAAAGAATGAACAAATGTATAAATGAAGTTGAGGGCAAGGGAAGGAAGAGAGAGCTAGCAGGAGAAAGAGGCCTCCATTGTCTTGGAGGTGAGACCTTTGTTTGGAAAAAACAAATTTTAACGATCCATTTCTCCTGAAAAGGATCAACCACAAAAGGTTAAATGGAGTTTTTTTTTGGTTAATTTCTTCTTTGGATTGTCTCAAACAGTTATTTTCTTCACTTATTCATGTCCAAACGTAAATCTTTTAAATATCATCAGTGTATTTTCTTTTCCTTTTTCTTTGAAGTGAATATAAAACTCTTTGAATAGTCAGTTTTATTGAGGTTTTAAGAATGTTTCTGAGTGATTCATAGTAATTTAAATCTTTCTGCTGAAATCTTGGAGGTTGCTAAATTTCAGCCTGTAATTTTCTTCCTTTGCTAGATATTGAAGCATATTTTTATGACACCACACTACACTCATTGGAATTGTGAGCCTTTGTAAATTCATGCAGATCTTTCCCACTCTACAAAAGGATGCATTTTAAGCAGAAGAAATAGAATGCTAAATTATGTAGTAGGTAAAAGAAGTGGGTTGTGGTAAGTCAAGAGGGTGACTACAAAGAATGCCAGAGCACATGGTTGTGTGCACTGTCAGTGAAATTTAAAGCACATTTGCCCATCAAATTAAAGTTTGTCAGCTTAGAAAACTATTATTTATATGAAATGAATATTGAGAGAGATTTTTATACTTGCTGGCTGCATGTTTATTTGGAACCTCTAAATTCTGTTGTAATAACTGCTTAGTATTCCATTGTGTTAGCATCCCATAATTTTGACAATCCCATTTTCTTGTGATTCTGGGCATATTTTTAAATTTCCTTTTTAACTTTATAACTTTGATGAGTTCAGAAAAAAAAAAAAACAATCAAATGTGTAATCCAAGGTCTTCTGCCAAAATGGCCCTAGATACTCTTTTAACTTATTACAGTGGTTCTTGCTGTTTATGAACACATTAGATACAGTGTTGACTATAAACAATTAAAAATCTTCCTGCAAAATAATACACATTTATTTTAGAATATTTGTAAACACAGAAACTCAGACAGGAAAATATTAAGCTCAAGAGGAATCCTGACACTTGAAATAACTTCTGTTAACTTTTTGGTATAACTTCCAAGTTCATGAGCACATGCATATTATGAGTCGCTCTTTGTTACTTTTTCTCTCATACCCTCTGGACCCCCTCTGTCATAAACACACAAGCACACATGCATGCATAAGAATCTAGTTAAAGACAAATTTTATAAGCTGCTGTTTTCTCTTAATGACACACTGTGAACCTTTTCCCAAGTTTCTGTATATTCTTCTAATACATTAATCACTTTACTGTATTCTATTATATGGATAGACTTTATTGTATTCTGTCCTAGGGATATACTGTAATTTATCTCACTGAACTTTTGTTGCAAGAAATTTATTATCTCCGTGTTTTTTGTGTGTCTGATCAACCCAACTGTGATTTGTTTTCTCTTCTTTGGTCTAAATCATGCCTAAGATGCATATGTTTTCAAGCATTTATATCTTATATTATAAATACCATTCTTCTCTTAAAGGAACCAGAGCTCTTTGGATAAATGTCTGATTCCATGACTAGGGGCGGGGAAAATAAGTATAAAGTAAATCTGAAATATCTTGATATGCCTGAAAATGAAGTGCTTAAGCAGTAATGAAGACATCAAAAACACACAGATGCCAGTTTTAAGGAACTCCTACTAGGCAAGTTTTGGACACTTAGAACATCAAAATGAATTATATTAATGAATTATAACCCATTGAGTAAAATAGGTCTCTGAGTCTATACTCATAATTAATTGGCTAAATAAATACTCTTTATCCTCCTTAGTAGGAAATCTACTGATAATATCAAAATTGAAAAATTAGGAAAAGAGTATATGTGTTATTTTGAAATAAAGCATGTAACAAGGAACAAATATAGTTAAGAGTTCTGAATTTACTTCTAAGGAGTATGAACTGATAATACTAATACCGGAACATGGGATGCTGCATTTTTATTTTTAATTTGTTTCATTTTATTTTAAGCCTTGTTGAATAACTTGACTTTTGAAAACTATGAATATATTTTTAAATTTTGAAATAATTTCAGACTTGAAGTCTTGCAAGAATGCCGCAAAGAATCTAGGTCTGCTGGATTTGCTTTCTGCCTCTCTGTAAATTGAGTAAATTGGAAACATATTTTATTTCTCATAATTAAATCTCTGTGTATTTTTGAAAACAAGGATACTCTCCTACATAATTACAGTGTAAGTATCTTAATCAGGAAATTAACATTGACATAATACTATTAACATCTTCTAATCCGCAGACCCTTTCAAAATTTTCCAGTTGTACCAGAGATATCTCTTAGAGAGAAAAAAAGCAAAGGTTCTCAAAGGTTCTCCTCCTTTGGTACAGAATCCAGTCTAAGATCATGTGTTGCGTGCTGGTTGTTTCTTAGATGGTCGTCAGCAGTCTGGAATGGTTCGTCTTTTTTTTCCATCATGGTATTAGCATGTCTCCTCCTCTCAGACATACTAATGTTTTTCTTCCTATTATCTTAATCTAACTATAGCACCGTTTTTAGTTAAATTTGGGATTAAGAACAATTTATTTTTATTCACAGTCAAGGGATGCGATGACCTGTGATTACATTTTCGTTCTTGTACTTTTTGTTTTCCTTAGAGTTCACCATTCATTCATTTATTCATTTTTTAAGGCCCTCCCTTTCTCCCTGTCTTGCTTTCTCTTCCTTTCACTTTTTTTTTGCATCAATCTTAATGCATTTACAAAGTCTAACATGGCACGCTTACTTTCACTATGCTTAGATGTATCAGATATTGTCAGTCTCCTTCTTTCCTTCTTTTCCTCTTTCTCTTTCCCTGCTTACTTTGCTCTTCCTCTTTCCTTCCTCCCTCTCTTATTATTTCCTCTTTATAACCTTGCCTCCCTGAAGTCTTTCAGCTCCTCTCTGTATAGGTTGTTTTCTAAGTCTGCTGCAGAGCTGTCAACCTGAAACATTCTTCCTCTGTCATCCAAGGAATTTCCTTTAATTCTCTTCTCTGTTGAATCTTCTGCTTTTAGATCCTATTTCTTCTTTTTTGGTATATGCCCTTATTTTGGAAAAGTGAAGTCCTCCAAAGAATGGATGCATGGGAAGTCAGATTTTGAAATCTTTCATACCTGAAATGGCTTTATTTTTCCTGTATACTTGAATGACTGTTTGTCTGGCTATAAGTAGTTCTAGGTAGAAAATATTTTCCTCTAAAAATTTTGAAGATACTAATTTATTATCATTTTGAGAAATCTGAAGGCATTCTGATTCCTGATGTTCCTGTTGTATTTTGCCTGTTTATATTCTCTCTGGAATTTAGGCTTTCCTAAATTTTTTCCTAAGCTTTTAGGAATTAAAAAACCTCTACGATTATGAAATGTCTTGGTAATGGAAGCTTGTGGGAGTATTCCCCACCCTGCCACTGGTCTTGTTCATTTTGAGGAGGTGTGATAGACCCTGTCAATCTGGAAATATTTCAGTTTGGATTTACCTTCTTCATTTTCTGGAATTATTTTCACTCAGGATCTGTCAACCGGGATCCTTTGATTTTTAAAAATATCTTCTTTTCTTTCTCATGTTCTTTTGGTCCGGCTTAGTTCCTTAGTTCTCTCCTTGGAACTTTCAGTTGAGTTTTTAGCCTTTCATCATATTTCAGCTTTCATGAGCCTCTTTTTTTTTTTCCTTTGGTTTCTCTGCTGTTCTCTGAATACTTAAAAAATATAACACCTGTTTTCATTTATGAATTTGATATCATTCTTGTCTCATGCTTTCCTTTCTTGGTAAGCATTCTATTCTCTATTCTGTCTGCCTTTCATATTCTCTTTGTTGGTGAATCTTTCACCTCAGAGCCTTCCCACATGTTGAGATGTTTGGTGGTTCCTGCACCAGGTAATGAAAAGCCACGTAGACAGTCAGTGTTTGGCCAGGAAGGGGCTTCCCTGTAGGTTTGGTGTGCAGAGGCTTGACTGATTCCCCAGGGCACTGCAGCTGTCAGATTTTTCTTGGAATGGTCGGCTAAGAGAAGAAGTCTCCAACTATTATGTGTAGTTTTCCATCTTGCTGCCACTTTCTTGGGGCCAAATGACAGGAAAGGACAGGATATCTTTCCATCTAGTATGTAGGACTTTCCCTTGAAATCTGTATTTTCACAGGGCCTGTCTCTCCCTCCACCCTACCTTGTGTCCTTGAATTCAGAGGCACTCCAGTAAATTTCAAGTTTTCTGCAAAACTGGGAAAGAAAAGTCTCCTGATTGCATGGGGTATGTCAGGGAATCTGAGGTACCAACTCTCTTTTGTTTTATGAGCTTTTCAACCAGTCCCCTCATTAAACTCTACCAGTATTCTGTGTCTACAGGTTTCTGGAAATTTTGCTTCTTGAGTCTCTCTGTGATCCTCCGTCTCAGTGTGCCTTCTTCTTCCCAGTTAACCATCCTGTCCTAGGCTTACTTTAGCATTTTTTTTTTTACTGGTAGCTTTTCAGTAACTACTCAACCATCAGACTTCCAGTTTCCAAAAGATAGTTTACTTCCTGCTTCAGTTCAGTTCAGTTCAGTTCAGTTGCTCAGCCGTATCCAACTCTTTGTGACCCCATGAACCGCAGCACGCCAGGCCTCCCTGTCCATCACTAACTCCCAGAGTCCACCCAAAACCATGTCCATGGAGTTGGTGATGCCGTCCAACCATCTCATCCTCTGTCGTCCCCTTCTCCTCCTGCCCTCAATCTTTCCCAGAATCAGGGTCTTTTCCAATGAGTCAGCTCTTTGTATGAGGTGGCCGAAGTATTGGAGTTTCACCTTCAGCATCATTCCTTCCAATGAACACCAAGGACTGCTCTCTTTTAGAATGGACTGATTGGATCTCCTTGCAGTCCAAGGGACTCTCAAGAGTCTTCTCCAACACCACAGTTCAAAACCATCAATTCTTTGGCACTCAGCTTTCTTTATAGTCCAACTCTCACATCCATACATGACCACAGGAAAAACCATAGCCTTGACCAGCTAGACCTTTGTTGGCAAAGAAATGTCTCTGCTTTTTAATAAGCTGTATAGGTTTGTCATAACTTTCCTTCCAAGGAGTACTCGTCTTTTAATTTCATGCCTGCAATCACTATCTGCAGTGATTTTGGAGCCCCCCAAAATAAAGTCAGCCACTGTTTCCACTGTTTCTCCATCCATTTGCCATGAAGTGATGGGACCAGATGCCATGATCTTAGTTTTCGGAATGTTGAACTTTGAGCCAAATTTTTCATTCTTCTCTTTCACTTTCATCAAGAGGGTCTTTAGTTCTTCTTCACTTTCTGCCATAAGGGTGGTGTCATCTGCATATCTGAGGTTATTGACATTTCTCCTGGCAGTCTTGATTCCAGCCTGTGTTTCATCCAGCCGAGTGTTTCTCATGATGTACTCTACATATAAGTTAAATAAGCAGGGTGACAATATACAGCCTTGACATACTCCTTTTCCTATTTGGAACCAGTCTGTTGCTCCATGTCCAGTTCTAACTGTTGCTTCCTGACCTGCATACAGATTTCTCAAGAGGCAGGTCAGGTGCTCTGGTATTCCCATCTCTTTGCTGCTACTGCTAAGTCGCTTCAGTTGTGTCTGACTCTGTGTGACCCCATAGACGGCAGCCCACCAGGCTCCACCTGTCCCTGGGATTCTCCAGGCAAGAACACTGGAGTGGGTTGCCATTTCCTTCTCCAGTGCATGAAAATGAAAAGTGAAAGTGAAGTTGCTCAGTTGTGTCTGACTCTTTGCGACCCCATGGACTGTAGCCTACCAGGCTTTTCCATCCATGGGATTTTCCAGGCAAGAGTACTGGAGTGGGATGCAGTCGCCATCTCTTTAAGAGATCACTATTGTGATCCACATAGTCAAAGGCTTTGGCATAGTCAATAAAGTAGAAGTAGGTGTTTTTCTGGAACTCTCTTGCTTTTTCCATGATCCAGCAGATGTTGGCAATTTGATCTCTGGTTCCTCTGCCTTTTCTAAAACCAGCTTGAACATCTGGAAGTTTATAGTTCATGTATTGCTGAAGCCTGGCTTGGAGAATTTTGAGCATTACTTTGCTAGCTTGTGAGATGAGTGCGATTGTGCGGTAGTTTGAGTATTCTTTGGCGTTGCCTTTCTTTGGGATTGGAATTAAAACTGACCTTTTCCAGTCCTGTGGCCACTGCTGAGTTTTCCAAATTTGCTGGCATATTGAGTGCAGCACTTTCACAGCATCATCTTTCAGGATTTGAAAGAGCTCAACTGGAATTCCATTACCTCCACTAGCTTTGTTCATAGTGATACTTCCTAAGGCCCTCTTGACTTCACATTCCAGGATGTCTGACTCTAAGTTAGTGATCACACCATCGTGATTATCTGGGTCATGAAGATCTTTTTTGTACAGTTCTTCTGTGTATTCTTGCTACTTCTTCTTAATATCTTCTGCTTCTGTTAGGTCCCTAGTATTTCTGTCCTTTATTGAGCCCATCTTTGCATAAAATGTTCCCTTGGTATCTCTAATTTTCTTGAAGAGATCTCTAATCTTTCCCATTCTGTTGTTTTCCTCTATTTCTTTGCATTGATCACTGACGAAGGCTTTCTTATCTCTCCTTGCTATTCTTTGGGTATATCTTTCCCTTTCTCTGCTTTTTGCTTACTTTCTTTTCACAGCTATTTGTTAGTACTCCTCAGACAGACATTTTGCTTTTTTGCATTTCTTTTTCTTGTGGATGGCTTGATTCCTGTCTCCTGTACAATGTCACAAACTTCCTTCCATAGTTCATCAGGCACTCTGTCTATCAGATCTAGTCCCTTAAATCTATTTCTCACTTCTACTGTATAGTCATAAGGGATTTGATTTAGGTCATACCTGAATGGTCTAGTAGTTTTCCCCACTTTCTTCAATTTAAGTCTGAATTTGGCAATAAGGAGTTCAAGATCTGAGCCACAGTCAATTCCCAGTCTTGTTTTTGCTGACTGTATAGAGCTTCTTCATCTTTGGCTGCAAAGAATAAAATCAATCTGGTTTCGGTGTCAACCATCTGGTGATGTTCATGTATAGAGTCTTTTCTTGTGTTGTTGAAAGAGGGTGTTTGGTATGACCAGTGCATTCTCTTCGCAGAACCCTGTTAGCTTTTGCCCTGTTTCATTCTGTACTCCAAGGCCAAATTTGCCTGTTATTCCAGGTATCTCTTGACTTCTTACTTTTGCATTCCAGTCCCCTATAATGAAAAGGACATCTGTCTTGGGTGTTAGTTCTAGAAGGTCTTGTAGATCTGCATAGAACTGTTCAACTTCAGCTTCTTCAGCGTTACTGGTTGGGACATAGACTTGGATTTCCGTGATAATGAATGGTTTGCCTTGGATACGAACAGAGATCATTCTGTCATTTTTGAGATTGCATCCAAGTACTGTATTTCAGACTCTTTTGTTGACTATGATGGCTACTTCATGCTTAGCCTATTTTTTTTTACTTTGACGGTTTGTACCTTTTTATGATTTTTGTCTTGTTTTTGTTTGTTTCTTTACTGTCATTTTTAATGTGGGATTTTGTGAAGAAACACAAATAAACATATATTTCCACAGACTTTATTTAAGCAAGTGTCCAGTTATCCTTTTTGTTCTGGACATATTTGATTAGTATTTCTGGTAGCTAAGAAAAAGAGAAGTTTAACTCTTTTCCACCTAAACTTTAATTTTTGAATGTTTTATTCATAGGATGCCTCATTGATGGACATGAATTCCTTCAGCCCTCTGATGCCGACATCCCCTTTATCAATGATAAACCAAGTCAAGTTTGAAGATGAGCCAGATTTGAAAGATCTTTTTATTACAGTTGATGAACCTGAAAGCCATGTTACTACAATTGAAACTTTTATTACTTATAGGATTATTACTAAGGTAAGTATTTAATGAGCATTTTCTTGACTACAGTTGCTTCTCTGAACTTTTTGAACTACTTTTTGTTCACTTTGACACTCAAGTTAGAGAATTTTAGCAGAATTAAGTGCTGGTCTTTCAGCCATTTTGAATAAGACATTGCATCTTATCTATTCTTCACTTGTCCTATATGAATTTGGATTAACTTGAGTACCAGTCACTTATATGTTAGCAGTTGTGCTTCTTATAATAGGAATACTTTAATGTTTTAGTTTAAAGATTATAAAGAAACATATCTGGGAAAGAAGTTTTGCTAATAAAGAAAACAACTGGTTGAAAACATAATACAGTATTCTGTATTCACATTTTTTCTGAAGATTACAAAAATTTTTTTCATTTGTTTTCCAAATAAGAGCGCATGATAGGATTTCCCTGGTGGTCCAGTGGTTAAGAAACCACCTTCCAACGCAGAGGGACATGGGTTCAATCCAGGGAACTAGGATCCCGCATGCCGTGGGGCACCTGGGCCAATGCACTGCAACTAGAGAGCCTGTGCACCACAGCAAAGACCCAGCAAAGCCGAAAAAGAAAAGAAAAGAAAGAAAAAGCAAATGGTTACACTATCTCTTTATCTCATATATGAGATGCTTTTAGTTGTTTAGTGATGCAAAAGCAGAACAGATCTGGAACCCAAGTCTCCTTAATCCTCAGACAAGGCTCTGTAAAATGACAGCTTACACTAACAAAACAGCCAAATAGTATAATCCTTTTTATGATGATAATCTTTGTGTAACAGCAGCCTTTAAGAATTCTGTTTATAAGTTATAACATTTTGTTTGTGAATTCTCACTCTCTGACTCTGGAAGTGCATCCCTTTTGTAGCTGAAAATCTTTTGGACTCTCCACATACAAGCGCTTCCTTCAGTACGGCCTGCTAATTATGTTCCACTAAGATGTGTGTATCTCAGCTCCTCACTCAGATTCTTAAAATCCTGCCTGACTGCTCATTTCCTACAGAACAAGGAGCAGACTCCTTTGTGTGACATTCAGAGACTCTCTCAGTCTGGAGCCAGTCTACTGTACACGACTTGCCTCTTACTGCCTACTTTTAATACCCCCACTCTTCACTCGCATAGAACTGCCTCTTTTATCTGAATATTCTAGGGTATTTCTTGCTCTCATAACTTTGCATGCGCTGCTTCTTCTGTCTGGTATGCCCTTCCCACTCTCAGGCAGAAGAACTACTGTTTATTTTTCAAGACGCAATTCGAAACGATGCTTACCTCCTCTGCTCCCACAAGCTAAAAATCCTTTTTCTACTGTTTGCTCACACTGTTCTAACTGAACTCCTAAAGAAAATGAGATATGACAGTGCAGCAAAGAAATTAAAAGCCTATGCTTAATCCTTCTAAGCCTCAGGTTTTTTTTTTTTTTAATCTTTAAAACTGAACTGAAAATAGGACCTGGTTTTGTACAGTTGCTATAAGAATTAATTTAGGATGGGTAATCAATGTAAAACACTTAACAGGGTGCCTGACACATGATAAGTATTCAGTATTTGTTACCTACCTGTGTGTATGTCAGTAAGTACGTGTGTTTTTTATTTATTCCCACTGAGTCTGTGAGCTTCTCAAGGTAGGTAATTGTATCTTAAATTATCCATAATTCTGAACACAATCCTTCGGATATAACTTCTAAGTCATTTAACCTTTTGGTGAGTGGGTGAGTGAAGAAATTTATAGTGTCAGAGTCCTGTCAAAAGGCTGCAGAGCAAAACAGCTTGAAGTAGAATCTTTGTTGCTCCCTTTCCTTGCTATTTAATTAACCTCTGTGTGCTTAGTTTCCTCATTTGTAAATAAGATAATAATACTAACCTAATAGGATCTTTGTGAATATTCCGTGTGTTAATACAGCACACTGCTAAGAACAGAGCCATATTTCTCCTGTTACTGCTATTATAATCATAATCATCCATTTTCATTATCCTTTCTAGCAAAGATTTTGTGACTGAATTATTTTCCCCTCATTTATTTCTTTCATTAAGACACTTTATAAGCCATCCTATGGATTTCATTCTGATCATAGACATACAATTCTTATGAGTTATCTGTATTGCATCATGCTTTAAATGTGCTGCTTTTATAGTAGAGGTAGTAGCGGTGATAGTGATAATATTATAGTGTGTCAAACTAACTTTTGTTGTGGGACTACTTTGTGCCAGGCAATGTTCTAACCACTTGATACATAATAATATTAACTCATTTGAAGCTTACAGCAATCCTACATCTGGTGATTTACCCCCATTTTGTGGGTGAGGACACTGAAACTTAAAACTCGCCAAAGGTTACACAACATAGTCATTAGCTAAGCTAAGATTTAAATCTAGGCAGTTTATTTTTATACTATTATAGAGAGCTTCCCTGGTGGCTCAGCAGTGAAGAATCCGACTGTAGTGCTGATGATGCAGGCTCAATCCCTGGGGCAGGAAGATCCCCTGGAGAAGGAAATGGCAACCCACTCTAGTATTCTTGCCTGGGAAATCCCATGGACAGAGGAGCCTGACAGGCTGCAGTCCACGGGGTCACAAAGAATCAGACATGACTTAATGAGTAAACAATAACAAAACTATATAGATTTTCATTATACTTTTGTGCATCCGTATGTGATTGTGGCAGACTATCTTTCAGCTTAACTGTTATAAAGTATGTCCCTTTGTTATACATGTGGTTACTTTTATTGCATCCAGTGGCCACAGTACTGGAAAACGTCAGTTTTCATTCCAATCACAAAAAAAGGCAATGCCAAAGAATGCTCAAACTACCACACAATTGCACTCGTCTCACACGCTAGCAAAGTAATGCTCAAAATTCTCCAAGCCAGGCTTCAACAATACATGAACTATAAACTTCCAGATGTTCAGGCTGGTTTTAGAAAGGCAGAGGAACCAGAGATCAAATTGCCAACATCTGCTGGATCATGGAAAAAGCAAGAGAGTTCCAGAAAAACATCTATTTCTGCTTTATTGACTATGCCAAAGCCTTTGACTGTGTGGATCACAGCAAACTGTGGAAAATTCTTCAAGAGATGGGAATACCAGAGCACCTGACCTGCCTCTTGAGAAATCTGTAAGCAGGTCAGGAAGCAACAGATAGAAATGGACAGGGAACAACAGACTGATTCCAAATAGGAAAAGGAGTACATCAAAGCTGTATACTGTCACCCTGCTTATTTAACTTATATGCAGAGTACATCATGAGAAACGGTGGGCTGGAGGAAGCACAGGTTGGAATCAAGATTGCCGGGAGAAATAGCAATAACCTTAGATATGCAGATGACACCACCCTTATGGCAGAAAGTGAAAAAGAACTAAAGAGCCTCTTGATGAAAGTGAAAGAGAAGACTGAGAAAGTTGGCTTAAAGCTCAACATTCAGAAAACTAAGATCATGGCATCTGGTCCCGTCACTTCATGGCAAATAGATGCGGAAACAATGGAAACAGTGGCTGACTTTATATTCTTGGGCTCCAAAATCACTGCAGATGGTGACTGCAGCCATGAAATTAAAAGACACTTACTCCTTGGAATAAAAACTATGACCAACCTAGACAGCATATTAAAAAGCAGAGACATTACTTTGCCAACAAACGTTTGTCTAATAAAGGCTGTGGTTTTTCCAGTAATAATGTATGGATGGGAGAGTTGGACTATAATGAAAGCTGAGCACTGAACATCTGATGCTTTTGAACTGTGGTGTTGTAGAAGACTCTTGGGAGTCCCTTGGACTGCAAGGAGATCCAACCAGTCCATCCTAAAGAAGATCAGTCCTTAGTGTTCATTGGAAGGACTGATGTTGAAGCTGAAACTCCAATATTTGGCCACTTCATGAGAAGAGCTGACTCATTTGAAGAGACCCTGATGCTGGAAAAGATTGAAGGTGGGAGGAGAAGGGGACGACAGAGGATGAGATGTTTGGATGGCAACACCGACTCAATGGGCATGAGTTTGGGTAAACTCCGAGAGTTGGAGATGGACAGGGGGGCCTGGCATGCTGCAGTTCACAGGGTCACAAAGAGTTGGACACGATTGAATGACTGGACTGAACTGAACTGAACTGAGTATATAAACTGTACCAAATATACTAAAATATGTATTACAGATACAAAAATATAAACTTTTAGTAGATGTATATTATGTAGGAAACACAGTCTTTTCTTTGTTATTTACTTAGTATCACTTATTTACTGATATATTTAATAAAGTCCTATTGAGTGCCAGTTATGTTTCAGGCACCGTGTTGTATGTTGAGACTATGCCAGCAATTGAGACAGACCCTCTGCCTTCGTGGAATTTTCAATACGAGGGGGCAGGGCATTGATGATGGATATTAAACAATTGTATGTCTTATTAGTTAATTATAGTTATAAATATTGTGACAGAAAAATACAGAATTTTATGAGCATGGTTGTTGTTTTTCACAGCAGGTACTCCATCTAATTAGGAGATTCAGGGATGGCTACCCTGGGAAAGTTTTAGTTTTATAAACATTTATATTCATGGGCACTAAGATTATTAGGATAAATGCACATACTCTTGCCTACATGTACACTGGCAGTCCCTACTTAGGAATACTGAATAGTGCCATGACTAAATAATTGTGCCAGGAAGCCCACGTTCCTGGCACCTGTTCCCCTTATGAGAGATTACCCTGATTCTCCAGGTTGAAATATCCGAAGTAACTGCTCTGAAGAAATACTTTCAGTTTCAGAGATCTAGAGGTGTGCCTTGACTTAGGACATGTGGGAGTAAGAACTCAAGAGGTTTAATAAAGGTTTGTCCTCTCACATCCTCATTATGAAGACAGACTCATAAATACCTGCCAGTATGTGTCAGTAGTTGGTGATAAAAGCATGTTCTTTTTTCTAAATTCATTTTCCGCAGAAAAATAGTTTTCTAAACCTTCAAATTTTAGAGTAACTATTTGCCCATGACTGAAGGTCAGTATTTGCTAAATAAATGCATTTTGAGGTATAGTCTTTTAGTCCTAAACTTCAAGTACCCAGGCTCTTATGGTCAGACATGAAAAATTAAACCCTATTTACAGTTTACCTTCTATGGGAAAATGTATTCTAGACTAGAAAAGAGATAAAGCTTCCAAATAATAGGAAAATTTGATGACAGATTTCCAACTTAGAAAGGACTTGTGTTCTAAAGAGTTATTTTGGAGGACAAGCAGTATGTAACTTATAGCTCTTGAGAAGTCCAGTGAAGTCTTAGAGTAGGAAGAACGAATGCACTGTCCTTAAGGTTTGTACTTATCCTCTGCTTGCTTCTCTTTCTTGTGGTATGTTAGAGAACTCTTACGTCACTGGCAGGGTGATGAGGACAAAAGCAACCAATTATTTGACTTGATTTTATATCTTCCTGTTGCTGAAATTTATACAAGTTTCTTTTGTGTCAACTTGAAGTTTTGGGAATTCTTAAGACCATGTAATGTTTAATCTTATTTTAACTTCACAGTGTTGGAGTGTTTTTATTGTTAATTATGGCAACTTATTTTTTCTTGGAAATTGGTAGTAAACCTGTACACATGTACCTGGTATGAAGAGGTATCAGTGAGTATTGTTTAACGAGTTACTTTATGTTTTGTGTGTATATGTATGTATGCATGTGTGTGTATTTCCATATATATGTACACATACCAACTTGTATATATATTGTTAAACTGTGTTTCCACTAGATTTAGTTGGCCTATTTTTACCACTTCCACAATTTGTACCATTTTGCATAATAGATTTTGTAGTTTTTTTTGAACATGTAGTTCCTTAGACTTCTGCATCTCATTTACCTCTACTTTTTCCCACTAAAAAGGGAGTGTTTTGCTAAGATATATTTTATGATATTCTAAACATTCACTTTATGAGAATAAACCTTGGCAAGTGTAGATTTTGTGAACCTTATTTTATGACAATTAAGATTGCATCTTATTTTGACTTGAACTGCTTAATTTTACAATTGTGTTCATCTGTGTGGGTGATTGATATTTCTGGTGAGTGTGAAATAATGTAATGTGTTATTTATTCCATATTTACTCCTCCAGGAAAATCTCAAACAATATTTCTGTATAATTTTCTTAAAAACTACTTAAGTGACTTTTTTTCTCATAAGAGGCAAGTGTGCATTGTCTAAGCTATTTTTGTGATTGGCTTGTAATTCAGGTAACAGAGGTGAGGTTGATATTGTGCCCATGTTCTTCTTGTCGTATGTGTTGGAATAGATTCTGGTTTGTTGAGAACAGATATTTTAATGTGTTTGCTTAACTTTTAGGAGTTTAGGCATATAGTTCAAAATTCCTTGAGAAATGACAGAAAGATTTGCTTTTCACATTAAATTGCCATTAATAACATTTTTAAACAGTGGTAAAATCTCTCTGGTTAATGTTAGAATTTTCAAATACTAAAAGCAAATTTTAGCAAAGCAATTCATTTGAGCAGATTCCAAGGAAACATTTTTTTTTTTTTCTCAGTTATGTTCAGGTTATTTTTCCAAGTTGCAAAAATAGGACTTTCCTCAAATTCTGAATTTTGATCATCTTGAGAAACGAAATATATTTGAAACCTAAAGTCAGAACACACTTTCTTGTTAGCAAGAAAGTCATGCCAAAGATAATAGTAGTTAAAATCTTGTGGAAGACAGATGGTTGCTCTGAGACAGATTTTTCAGTTTGGATTTTAAATTTGAGCATGATGTTTGCTTTCTTTCTGGGAATACTGGAAAGTTTGCTTTGTTTCTTCTGCTGCATGAATTGATGACTGCAAAGGAAAAAAAAATGTACAGGCTGACAAACACTGAATAATTAGAATTTGTTAGTTTTTCTTAGAGACCCATTTATTTCAGAATGTCTAAAATAACATTAGGCAAATGTCTTCTGTCTTATATTGCATGTGCTGTTATTTTTTCCTACTTTCTTCAGACATCTCGTGGGGAATTTGACTCCAGTGAATTTGAAGTTAGGAGACGTTATCAAGATTTCCTTTGGTTGAAAGAAAAACTTGAAGAAGCACACCCAACTCTGGTTATTCCAGTACGTTTACTTTTTTTTTTTTTTTCTCACAGAATAGCTGCCATTTTGTCTTGTGAATCATTAGAATGTCTTAACACCCAATTTCAGACCTTTGATTCAATGCAATTCATTTATCTGGGAAACATTTGTTTTTAAACTTTTCAATCTATGTACAGATTTGTTTTTTAAAACTATTGTAATGTGTTAAGATTTTCTGGTATTTGGCTCTAACATTGTGAATTTTGAAAAATTAGTTTTATAAGAAATGATCACACGTTCAAACAGTCTTCCAGAAAGCAGAAGTGTGGAATTCCTTATAACCCCATGCCATGTAATGCTCAGATACCTTTTTATTTCTTGCCCTAGCCATTGCCAGAAAAGTTCATAGTGAAAGGAATGGTGGAACGCTTTAATGATGACTTCATTGAGACACGTAGGAAGGCACTGCACAGATTTTTGAACCGAGTTGCTGACCATCCAACTCTAACATTTAATGAAGACTTTAAAATTTTTCTTACTGCACAAGCTTGGGTAAAAAATTTTAATTTATACTCATATAATCCTTCAGTATTTGTACGTGTAGTAGGTTGTATGCTTCCTCTATTTACCTTTTAAAATCAGGTAGTAGTAACCTTGAAATAAGATGGAGTTTTAAACATTTAAGAAATATCCTTTGGATACAACTCTGTATCAGGTCTACACACGAACATTATGAAAATCATGTACCTTTCTCACATATACATCCTCATATTTCTCTTGGTAGCTGATATATTTTTTTAAATGCCTGGGTACTCCTTGCATATAGCTAATACTGAAAATATAAAAACATTTTTAAAGTGACACTGTTTTGAGTAGTAATGAGTCAGGGCTTTTCAAGTTAAGATAGAAGTTT
The DNA here is from genome assembly GCF_023091745.1 of Budorcas taxicolor. Classification (NCBI taxonomy): domain Eukaryota; kingdom Metazoa; phylum Chordata; class Mammalia; order Artiodactyla; family Bovidae; genus Budorcas; species Budorcas taxicolor. The sequence continues at coordinate 44,928,190 of NC_068912.1, read as the reverse complement.
TTTTATTGATAGATGGATGGATAAATGGATTGATAGATAATATAATTTTCTCACTTTTCCTTCAATTACCTAATTTTAGAGTATCTAATTTCTAATACAGATTCCTTTTATATTCCTTTTATTTTTTTTTCTTTTCTTCTATGAAGATATAATTCACCAAGAAAGATGAGAAATAGGACAGTCAATACCAAACACTTACTGACCAGTGCTGAGTTTTCTGTCTCTCAGTTGTTGCCAAAGTGATTGAAGCTAAAGAAGTCGTTCATCTCCACTTTGACAGTACTTGGTGTCTGGAAGCCCTGTGTGACTTATGTGAGAAGAATTTGTGGCCTGACTCCAGACCCTTAGAAGCTGTTAGAAACATTCTCTGCAGTCAGCAGTTGTAGTAACAGCTTGCTAGCTGTGACTTGTGCTCTTTCTGATAATATTTACTCTATCAAATGATGCCATAGCCCTCCTGAATAGATGTACTGCCTGGTCAAGGGTAGCATTTGTTATTATATTCTTTGCACACAAAATCATACTGACTTGGAAATTAATGTTTATATTTTGTTTTGGGTAAGACCTTCAAGAAAGAAGATCTTAGAAAGATAATATATTATTTAATATTTGGGTAAATAATACATAATAATGTTTTTATCTATAGATCTGGTAGTCAGCATTGTTATTTATAGATTTTTGTACTGTGTGAATGTTTATGTTACTCTTTGACATTGTTACTCTTCAGTAACAATGCTGACTGCCAAATCCACAGATAAAAATATTATTATGTACTGTTTATCCAAATATTAAATAACATATTATCTTTCTCCAGATCATCTTTGATATCAAAGCTATGTTTCAGCAAGTGCTATACCCATTGTCAGAATCCTTGGTCCTTCTTGGTGTTCTTTTTGAGTAGGCCATACTTCTGAAGAGATATTTCTGTGCAGTGTATCCTTTTATAACATTTCCTCTTTGCAAATCTGTAGCTAAATCTCCTAAATTAACTGTGAACCATCTATTACATATTTTATTAAAAATCTTTCTCCAAAGACAGCCAGTCAGTGGAGACAGTATAACAGTTTATCCAATTAAGTTGGTTGCAGAGCTATGGTCAGGGAATTTATTTACCAACTATTCCAATGACTTTAAGAAAGCAGAGCCAGTTAGTGCTTAGCAGTGAAGCCCGTGGGGTCAGACTGCCAGGACTTTGATCCCTACCCACCAATTCATTGCTCTTGGACCTTGAGCAAGCTTCTTTAACCTTCCTTTGCTTCTGTGTTCTTCTGTACAATGAGGGTAATAATAGAAGCTGTTTCATAGTGTTATCGTGAGTGATGTGTATAAAAAATGCAAGTATAGTGCCAATAACATTAAGCTCTTAATAAATGCTAGCCATTATTATAACTAAAGGATTAACACAGTTTCCCCATTTTTCTTCCTAGTGTGTAGATTAGACTCTGAGAGATCTTTTTCTCAATCATTTTTCTAAATTCCTGTTAAGAAAATACAGGTTTCATCTCATATCATTTTCATATCTTCTCCAGTATCTCTATAAGTGCAGTTCCCTCTATTATACCTTGTTCTTTGAAGGATCCATGCTCTGAGAAAACATGATTACATGTTTTACAGGAGCACTTTGGAAATGAATGTTATCAAGGAGACTGAGACTTAGAGAAAGGACTGTGTGCCCTAACTTACCTGCTTCAAATTAACATGAAATTTAAAAAATGTATATGGAACCTTTTTATCATCTTTATTCTGATTAGATTTCTTTTTTCATTGTTGGATCTTAGAATATCATTGTTTGCTTCATCACCGATGTTTTATTTTTTTTTTATTCCTAGGAATTCTCTTCTCACAAGAAGCAAGGGCCTGGATTACTCAGCAGGATGGGACAGTCAGTCAGAGCGGTTGCATTGTCAATGAGAGGAGTTAAAAGTCGCCCCGAGGAGTTCATGGAAATGAATAACTTCATTGAAATATTTAGCCAGAAAATAAATTTGATAGATAAAATATCTCAGAGAATCTACAAGGAAGAACGGGGTATGTAGAACTGCTAAACTATGATCTCAAAGTTGTTGCATTTCTGATGAATCTTTTTCCATTTGCTGATGTGGTAAGGCAGCATCAACTTAGCATTTCTTTTTGGTCATTCTTAGGATTTCTGTCTCTGCTTACAGTGCCCATCTGTTATTGCATGCTGTTTACTGTATCTAATTAGGGCCCTTAGCATATTCATCATAGTTGTTTTAAAATCATGCTCTAATTCCAACATCTCCGCCACATCTGGTTCTGATGCTGCTCTCTATTTAAACTGTGTTTTCTGCCTTTTAGTATGTCTTTTAATTTTCTTTTGCCCCTGGTAGCCAGACATGATGTACTCATAAAAGTAAATAGGCCTTTAGTAATGTGATGGCGAGGTGTGGGGCGGGGAAGCGTTCTGGAGACCTGTGGTTAGGTCTCAGTGCTTTCATGAGTCTGTGCCTTGGACCACTGTGAGCCTCACAGAAGTTCAGGGTTTTTCCTTCCCCCTCTTAGTTGAGACAGGATGACCAAAGGGGGCTCAAGTTGGGTATTTCCCTTCCTCCAGCTCAGTTGTGCTTAGTCGCTCAGTTGTGTCTGACTCTTTGTGACCCCATGGACTGTAGCCCCCCAGGATCCTCAGTCCATGGGGATTCTCCAGGCAAGAATACTGCAGTGGGTTGTCATGCCCTCCTCCAGGGGATCTTCCCAACCCAGGGATCGACCCCACATCTCCCACATTGCAGGCAGGTTCTTTGCCCACTGAGCCACCAGGGAAGCTACCAGGTCAGTTAGCCTCTGATAATACCCCAGCAGGTTATGCTCTGGGTAACCAGTTTCCCACAAGGGAAGGCCTTGTTAAGAAGAACCCTGGCTATTAGGTAGAGTACCTTGGCTATTACAAAATGGCTTATTTTCTCATCTCCTGCAGGAAGCAGAAGTAATTTTTGCCTGATATTTACTGTGCAGGCTTTTGGAGGTAAATCTCACAATATTGTGGGATTTCACCCATGGCTAGTTTCCCTGGAGTTTTTAACTCCTTGAATTGTCCACACTGAGACTCCAGCAATTCATCATTGACAGTTTCAGTTTCCCAACCACTGAAACTGGGCACTGGCTGGGCATTCCTCTCTCTTTTTTGTTTTTAAAAATTTTTATTGGAGTATGCCCAGGTATGCCAGTGATAAAGAACCTGCCTGCCAATGCAGGAGACGTAAGAGATGCAGGTTCAATCCCTGGGTTGGGAAGATCCCCTGGAGGAGAAAATGGCAACCCATTCCAGTATTCTTGCCTGGAGAATCTGATGGACAGAGGAGCCTGGAAAGCTACGGTCCCTGGGGCTGTAGAGTCAGACATGACTGACATGACATAGCACACAGGGGCTTCCCAGGTGGCACTAGTGGTGAAGACCCCGCCTGCCAATGCAGGAAATGTAAGAGACCTGACCCAGGTTTGATCCCTGGGTTGGGACGATCCCCTGGAGGAGGAAACGGCACCCTGCCCCACTATTCTTGCCTTCTTACCTGGAGAATCCCATGGACAGAGGAACCTGGCAGGCTACAACCCATAGGGTTGCATTGAGTCAGACATGACTGAGCACACACACACATTCTTATTTCCATTTATAAATAATAGGGATAAAGAGCTTAATATTTTGGGTGTAGTCAGTCTCAAATGTTCAACATGGGCCATAATTTTAATCAAAGAAGTGATGTTTCAGGAAATAGGGTTTCCACATTTGCTTGGGCGGGGGTGGGGGAGGAGGTGCAAGAACTCTATATTAGATCTGTCCAAGCAATGGCAGAGAGATTTAAAATAGATCTCTTTTCCTATTTTCAAGTTAGATTTTATTTCATGATTCAATGAATTCTATAAATTCTGTGATGAGTTTTTGCCAACTTAGATGGCTAAGTCTGACAAAATTTTATTTATGCCTTCTTGGTCTTTGTATTTACCATTTGTAATTTTTTAAAAAATCAAGAAGATAATTGTTTTAACTAGGTTTAGTGATTCCAATTCTATTAAGTGAATTCTTGATGGATAGTTAAGTGGTATGGCAATTCAAAGAGACCCCTGGAAACTCTTGACATTTAAGAGTTCTACAGAATATCAAATAGCATCATTATGTGTTATATTTACTGGGGCAAGGGACTAGTTTTCAAATCTCTGATCTGCTCTAATATTTGTGAAATCCTCAAAAGGAAAACTGGGTTTTTGTGGTGGACTTTATAAATTTGAGCTCTCAATTTCAAGGAGTGGAGGCACACTGGCACAAACTTAAGGGATTTCTTGGTCTTTCGAATGTAAAGCCCATTTTTCAAGCTTTCATTTAAAATGATGGGGTGGTTTTTTTTTTTTGGTTTTTTTTTTTGGAGTTCTGGGAGTCTAAGCTATATAACGCATTTCATGTTTAAATCATGAAGAATTTGTTTATCATAATGAGTCATTTTTCTTTTGACTTGCTTTTATTCCTTTTTTTTTTTCTGTGACTTTGTTTTGTGTTCCCTAATTAATTAGGCAAATTTGTATTGACCACAGCATGTGCTAATGCTTTGTGCTAAAGATTGAAGGAGGGTTAAAATAGTATCTGTCCCTGAGTTCACAGTCTAATTGGGGAAACAGATATATTAACAGACAAATTAAAGTGCAGCTCAGTAAGTGTTTCCATACAGATGCAATTTGAGTGCTATATAAGCACAATTTAGAATTTCAAGGAAGCTCTTTATATTAAAATAAATACTTTACAGGGTAAATAACACACTTTGATATATGCAGAAATTAAGAAAAGAAATAAAGGAGAATGTTTTCTTTTATAGAAATATTGGGGCCTCCCTGGTGGCTCAGACAGTAAAGAATCTACCTGCAATGCAGGAGACCTGAGTTTGGTCCAACGGGAAGATCCCCTGGAGCAGGGATAGTGTCACATGACCATTATCTAAAATAAAAGATAGGCCTAGATCAGGAGGATGCAATTTGGAAGGATCCTAGTGGTCGTCAAACATAGTATCTTCTTTAGGTGATAATAGTATTTGTATTGTTTTTAAATCTTTAAAGTCTTTTTTAGTTTACCTGATCATATAAACTTTTGAAAAATGTAATAGTTTAATAAAAAAGTTTAATTTAGAGCAATATGACATATTTCAACTAACCCCAATGACTAATAAGATGATTAAATATAGAGAACTTAATTATACTTATGTGGGTATTAGACCAAAAATTCTCACTATTCATGCATCCTCTACCATAAAAAGCCATCTGTCATTAAACATTGATAGTGTGAAAGCAAATGTATAAAAATATTCAGATTTTAAAATGAAATCCAAATTTTTGGACAAATGGTTTATCAAGCATTGAATAGTCTTTTGTTCATTCTTTCATTGATATGAAAATATTTATTGAATACATTATGTATTAGGCTTTGAGATTAAAAAAATAATGACTCTGCCCTATTGTAATGAGTGTATGGCCTTAGAGTATGTGAGTTATGCAAGCAGTTATAATAGAGTGAGATAATAGTATTAAATTATGATAGGCTTTAATAGAACTATAAAATTATGACACTCATTGAGGACAAAGCATCTACGAATCCTCTGGAACAGAAACGGGAGAGATTTACTTGTGTTACGACTTCAAGTGTGAGAAGTAGTTTGTCAGATGATAGAAATGGTAGAGGGCAACTAAAAGACATGTGCAGTGTTTAAGTTAGGAGAAATCATGATATTCATGAATGAGCTGTTATTTTGGCTTGAATTAAAATATCTGTGAGGGAGATTTTTCAGGAGTTAGACCTGGAGAGGCAAGGTAGGGACTGAAGGACTTAAAGGACTTTCTAATTCAGCTAAGAGGCTTTAATGTTCATATACTGTGACAAAAATTGAGAGGGAGAATTGTTAGAAGTCTCTTGCAGGAGCACAGGTTAGAGATGCTGATGACGGTGCAAGTGAGGATACGTAGATGGGTGGGGAGATGGATGGATGGGTGGGCAGATAAGTAGATACAGATTTAGAAAGACTGGAATTAGTGATTGACTGTCTCTTTGTAGGTGTCAGTTTAGGGTGCAGGATGACCCCACAGTTTTTGCTTAGGTCTCTGGAAGCAATTGCCAGTAACTAGGATATGTAAACAGAAGAGGAAAAGAAGACATGTTTTGTTTACATCATGTTGGCAATGAAATACTCAGGTAGAGTTTGTTTGGTAGGCAGAAGTCCATGATACAGTAGACACAGTGATCATATAATTTATTGCCCAAGCCAGGATACTTTTGACAATGAAAAAGCATGTTATTATTGATTACACCTGGAAAGCTTTTATTCAAGGACTGTTCTGAGCAGACTGGGAGGACAGGTCAATTTAATGAAAGACGATATCTGCATTAATGTTCATCTACAAGAACATGTGCACAATGAGAAAAATAAGGTCTTTTCTTATTGTCTATAATACAGGGATTTTTAAACTTATAAACATATACATTTTAATGTATTTTAAGTATATAATTAAAGTTATGTTGAAATATATATTGAAAGAGCATATTATAAATTGAAGAACTTATTATTTTTTAGAATATTTAGATGAAATGAAAGAATACGGTCCAATTCATATTCTGTGGTCGGCATCGGAAGAAGATCTGGCTGATACTCTAAAAAGTGTTGCCAGCTGCATTGACAAATGCTGTAAGGCCACTGAAAAACGGATGTCTGGATTCTCAGAGGCCCTGCTACCTGTCGTACATGAGTATGTGCTTTATAGTGAAATGTTAATGGTAAGGACTCCTAACTATACTTCTACCTGAGTCCCTGACTTGCTTTATAAGCTTTATAAAGGCAGTTTCTGTTTCAGCTTGTTCATCACTATCTTCCTCTCATAGAAAGATGCTTTGCATGTAGATGCTCATAAATATTTGTTTACTGCGTGAATGAATTGATGAGTAGAAGAATATGTTAATAAAAGACAGGCATATTCAACAGTAGTAACAGTAGTTTATATCATAGGTTTGAAGCATCCTCAGTCAAGATTTACATAGAGAGTATGATTAGTTTTTCCAGTGTTTTAAAATTTTACTTTAAGAAATTTCAGCACTTTAGAAATTTCTTTTCATGGACAAGTTGCTTTCTTGCTTCTAGGTACATTTCAAAGATGATATCCACATTCTTAATGTTCATGTACAGGAACATGTGCACAATGAGGAAAAATAAGGTCTTTTCTTATTGTCTGTAATATAGGGATTTATATGAATATACATTTTTGTTACATTTTGTTTTCATATTTGTATGAAAATCCCTATAATATAGGGATTTAGTATGTTTTGTTTTGTTTGTATTGTTATGTAGAAAGTACTTGAGTAGGATCTTGATGTTTGTTCTGTCTTCTGGACGCTTCTAAAAAGAAATCCTCCAAATTACCATGTTTTTCTTTCATGACTTGAAAAGGCTTTTATTCCTTTTATATCAAAGTTTTACGTGTAACCTCCTAAGTTCCAGTTTAAGTCTCCAGATATTTGGGATTTTGTGATGTTATCTGCAAAGCTAATGTTTTTCATCCTGTATTCTCTGCATAATACCTCACACAGTTGAACTGACACCCTCAGCTTTCTGGTGTTGTAGGTGACAGTGGTGGAAGAAGTCAGTTTGCATTGCCTGGTAGTCCATTTTTTCCTGCCATTTATGCTTGAATCTATGGTTTCTGTTTTCATGTACTCTTGATTTGGGAGGATTTAAAAATTTGTTTTGCTTCTGTCTCGGTAAGAAAAGCTCTCTCAACCTTTCAGCATAATATCTGCCTCTTTCATGTTTATTATGTTTAGATTTTCCTTCACAGAATCATTAAATATTTTGTTATTCTGCTGTTATTTGACTTTGTCAGGGTCCTCCTACAAGCACATCCTCCCTGCTTCTCAAAGTCCTCTAGTGTTTTACTGTTGAGGCACCTCCTCTTTGCCTCCTTCACTTTCCCTTGGCTACATTCCATTGGTTTACTTCATTATTGATCTCCCTCTTGTGCGGCTATTCAAAGAGATCTGATTTTTATCATTAAAAATATAATATTATTTTCCCTTAATTATATGTGTTTTGCTCTTTATTATGTCAAGATGGAAATTATGCAGTTTAAATCATGTGTCATTAAAGGTGTGGAAAAATGATAATAGCAACCAGAATTGAATTATTTTATAAGTCCTCATTTGATTGTATTATTTTGTAGGTTCCCAGGGTATAATCAGTAGCACTTACATTGCAGATCTGTTTCTGTTTTATATTGGAATGTTTTCTTCAGTGTGAGCTAAAATAATGAAAAGTATATGCTTTGACAGAACGATTATATTTTTGCTGTTTTTACTAGTTGTCTTCTGAAGCCACCTCTTACTTAAAATATTTCTATCTATATGAAGCACAATATTTCATATTGATGGAAACAGCTCTTAATGGGACTAAATTATTGCATGTGCCATTTGGGTTAGAAAAAGGAAGGAGTTCCTGACATTAATGGCGATTAAACATTGAAGTAAATATAAAAGAATTTGTGACAATTAGTTGAATTTTCTATTCATTTCTTTGAACACAAGAGAGTTGTTAATCTCTTTTGAACATTTTAAGAGTGATTCTACCAGGCACAAAACTAGGGTGAGTTATTTTCAGGATGCTTTTTATCCTTGTGTGCTGTGCTTTGCTCAGTCACTTCAATCATGTCCAACTCTCTGCAACCCCTTGGGCTGTAGCCCACCAAACTCCTCTGTCCAAGGGATTCTCCAGGCAAGAATACTGGAGTGGGTTGCCATGTCCTCCTCCAGGGGATCTTCCTGACCTAGGGATCAGACCCTCATCTCTACATCTCCTGCATTGGCAGGCAAATTCTTTACCACCAGCGCCACCTGGAAAGTCAGCTTTCTATCCTTAATGACTCAATTTTCACACAAATACTATAGAGCCAGCTTGTTTGGTTCCATTTAAGTGATTTGCTGTTTAGGTACTTCTCTTCCTCTGAAAACACCCAGAAGACCTGTATCACATTAAGGTTCTTCTCTTATACGTCCTACAACTCCACTCTTCCTGGTTGAACTGTTTGGTTACTCAGAGTTAGTTTTATTTTTGCCTTGAACTGTTTAGGCCACTTGTATTTATTATTACAATTTCACTATTATAATTAATACTATGAAAACCAGTGAAAGATGGGTACAAATAGTCTTTGCATCTGCAAAGCCCAGGTAGACTGTCTAGAAGAAAAGTGAGTCACCAAGGGAAAGACATTGTAAAATGCTAGAAAACATCATAAAAGATGTAGATGAATTCTGTACTTAAATGCCTTCACAGGGGTGTTTTAACTGAAACATAAAATCATGATTATTCAAGTAAGTAAGGTGAAACTCCTATCAGTCAGAGTAGAGGCCATATTTCTTCCTTAAAAGCTTGGCTAATTGGTTAACACTTACATATTTTAAGCTAAAATAAAATCTTAAGATGTGAATGCATACTTCCATTTTGATTCCCCACTGTAATTGACTTTGTTTAGCTATTAGCTTTTGGAGTCCAGTAAGAAGGCTGATTGTAGATACTTTCAGATGCGTGGTGCATATGCATTCACAGCTGCAACTAGTTTACACCATAGCATGTATTTTCAATGCTTCTACTGATTTTATGTTGTTGTTGTTAATTTGTTTTGTTCTTTGGTCTTTTTGAAGAACTGTACATGCCTAGAGTACACCACCAAAACATTTGTATTTTGTGCATAAAATACTTACATCAGTAAGAGGCACATTGGGAAAACTAATAGAAGATTTATGAACAAGTTTCTTTTAAGTGCTTGCTATCTGTTTAGCTTTTAGAGATTAAAAACATTTTAAGGCATTATACCCCCAAATGGACTGATGGCCTGGGGAAGAGATGCAACTTGTATTCTCGAATGTATATTTTTGCTATACAAAGATTATTAAAACAAAGTACAGCCTATTTCCTTCCTGTGTTTTAATACAAAGGCTGTCATGAAAAGAAGAGACCAAATACAGGCAGAACTGGATTCCAAAGTTGAAGCTTTGACGTCCAAAAAGGCAGATACTGATCTGGTAAGTTTTTAATTTTCTTGTTATAATCATGTAGAATTCATTGTCTAAGATTTTTATTAGCTCCATTACACGCTTGTTTTAAGCATTCAGTTAATGCTAAAATTCCTTCCGAAAATTGATTATACATTGCATACCATGTGAGTCTGTAAACTGAAGATGCATTTCTGCCTTTCTGTCTTATATATTTTTCTTACAGTGAGTAAAGTATGAAGTTAATTTTGTAAAATTAGAATGTTTAAATAAGGTATGGATAAAAGAACTTAACATCATTCCAGATGGTTAATAAGTATTCAGTACATAAATCTATTTTTTACTAGTTTTATAAGAAAATTTTATAAGCTAAATTGGTATTCTTAATATTTTCGAATTATTATAAACATCTTTACAAAAGAAGTATATTTGTTTTCAATTCTTTCCATAAAATACTTTTTTATGGAAATTTTTAAACGTAGAAAAAGATCTAATAATATAATAAACTCATATATCTATCACCAGGTTTCATTAATTCCCAACATTTTGCCCAGTTTTTTTCTTTTGACCTCTTTCCTCGTTTTTTTTTTTTTCTGAAATATTTGAAAGCAATTTTCAGACATTATATTTTTACCCGGAATAGGTTAGTATTTATATTTTATTGTCTTTGTGTATTTTCAAAGTAATAGTATCTGATCAGAATTGTTATTATCATTTTAAAGTTGAGGAAGAGGCTTGAAAGGTAGAGTAACTTGCCCAAATTTGTACATTTCTTGAAACAGTGGTAGCACTGGAGGTGGTGGGATCACTTGCCTGCCTCAGACCATGCTGCCTCTCAGAGAGCAAGTATAAATGTAGGAAAAATTACTCATTACCCTGTTAACTTTCATTGAATTCTCTATGGAAGAGATTTCCCTAATTTTATTTTTAATTTAAGAAGTTAGAGTACACTTATGTCATCTGAATGGGTGAATCCTTGAAACCCCCCTTGTTAATCCATAGTACTATTACTGCCCATTCTAACTTGGCTTGGGGCTTAACCTCTCTCCTCCCTGCTCTAATTTTCTCTCTAGCTTTAATAATTTTCTGACACAACAGATGATAGTCTTACTGATTTTCCTTTTATCTTCTCTTTCTTTCTGTTTTCCCCTGTCCATAATCTAAATACTCTAAGGGTAGGAATTTTTTAATTGTTTCCTGAAGCATTCTCAGCCCAAAGAACAATGCCTGGTACATGGTGGACAATGAATAAATAATTGTGAATGAATAAGAATTGCAGTGATTGCTCTGATTCGTAAGACATATTGAAAGCTTGAGACAATGTCTCTACAAAATCAGACTTTGTGTTAAATGTTGAGCTTTGACTAAATAATGATTATGAATTATCCTCATCTTTCTTAACTATATTTATTTTTCAAACTTAAGTTTATTCTCCCGAATGGAACATGAGTGGGGAGTGGTGCGCTGTTATGGACAGAGTAGGAGAATGGAATCTGTGAAAGAGAGAAACAAAATGTAGAACAAATGAAACCAGCAAATCATTTCCTTCAACCTCAACAGAGGAGAAAAAAGAGAAAAACCAAGATTAGCCCTTTTCAGTACAATAAGTGATGTGCTCAGTTGCTCAGTCATGTCCGACCCTTTGCAACCCCATGGACTACAGCCCACAAGGCTCCTCTGTCCTTGAAGTTTTCCAGGCAAGAATACTGGAGTGGGTTGCCATTTCCTGTTCCAGGGGATCTTCCCAACCCAGGGATCGAACTCTCGTCTCTTGCATGTTCTGCGTTGGTAAGGTGATTCTTTACCACTGCACCACTTGGGAAACTCTACAATAAGCAAAATATATGTGTGTATATATGTGCATATATATTTTTTGACTTAAAGGATCAACTGGAAGGAACAAAAATGGGTGAGCACATGTAATACAAAATTATAATTGTGTCATTGGAACTGTAGAATTTTTTAACTTGTTAAATAGTTTTTAAAGATACATAAATTCATGATTGAAGTTTGTGATTAGATAAAAATTTGCCCTTGAATAGATACTAGAAAAAAGTACAGTGTTTTAAAGTTTCAGGAGAATAGTAAAATGGCTTAAAAACCAAGCATCTGTTCAGAATGGCTTATATTCGTATTTTAAATTGAAAGGAAGAGTAGTTGAGATTGTTCCAACCACAGAAATACAGGAAAAAATAGCTTAGGCCCAAATATGGCTAGGCTTTCCCAACTCAACTAAAAAACACATTTTTTCTTTTCATTTGACTTGCAAATATTTTGTCTTTTTGCTCTATAAAAATTTCCTTGATATCCAGTTATAACCTGATGAGCCATCTGTATTTTTGCTTTCATTGTGTATGTGTGAGAAAGAGACGTGTCCACTATAAAATATTTTTTACCTAGTTAGCGTCTATGCTGTGAGATTGGAGAAATTTGGAACTTTGACTATCTGCATCATTCTGTAAGATAATTTTTATTAAGATTGGAAACAGAGATGTTTAACAAAGACATTACAAGTATTTTTTTGTTACCTATCAAAAACAGATCCTAAAATGCACAGGCACTAATTTGATGATTTGTGAATGGTTCCACTTATATTTTCATGTCATTTATTTGTTTATAGACCTCACTTTGAAATACCTATGTTATGATGATATCTTTGGAAGCAACCTTCCAGGGTTACTCTCAAAATGAACCTGCTGTGATTGGTCACAGAACAACCAAAGGAAAGTTGCTTAGAAATATGCAGGATAGGGTCACCATGGAAACGTGCCCTTGTGAGGTCCTTCTAAGGAGCCCTCCTTTGCAGTCACCATGGCGACCCTGGCAGGGAACTGAATAGAGCAATCTATCCTGGTTGTTTACCATGGTAACTCAAGCAGGGCCACTTTGGAGACAACCCTGGGGCCATTTCTATGGAGACCTGCTGGGGATGCCTTCAGAGGCTCCATCAAAGTTACCTTTGGGTGGGATGCTATATGCAAACCCGACAAAGCAGCTCATAATGCAAAGGACAGTGAAATGAAGCTCTGCCAAGGAGGGCAAAGACTAGGGGAATTATAATTATTGGGTGGAAATAGAGCCCTGATGTAACTAACATTCCAGAGGTCATGTTAGACAGATGATCTTTATGTGGGCTACGTGCCATGTGAATGCAAGGCTCTTATCTTTTATCTTGCCTATAACTTTGTATGTGCTGTGAACTGGCAATTATGGCATTATTATTTGTTTTTCTCATCACGTAAATATGCCCACAAAAATTATATGCTTTCCTGCAAACCAAAATAATGTTTTAGAGTGAATTCCTTGATTTATTACCTAGGTAGTTGCAAAGTGGCTGCTGCTTAGAGTTGTGGTTTGTACTTCTTGTCTCGCAACAATAAAATTAATGGTTTCAAAATGACCTTAACTTAATAAAGACTAGAATACTCATGTGAAGGTCAGTTCAGCTGTTCATTTAGTGTCTTGTCATTTAGACTTTGGGGTTAGATAGACCTAGAATCAAATCCTGTCTTATTTGCTTATTAAATCTTAAGACACGTTTCCTAACATTTTAAAGCCTCATTTTATCTTGTATAAAGGGGGAGATTATTAGTACTTTTCTAATAGCCTTGTTAAGGATTCAGCGATAAAATGTAAGTCAGTTATTTGGATGATATGAATAGAAAGCAGTCAGTGGTTGTTAGCTGTGGTTATTTTGATGGCTTTACAAAAGTTTAACACTTGAGTTGGGTCCTATAAAATGAGTAAGGAATTGTTCCTTGAAGACTAGTGAGTGGCTATTATGAAAAGTAGTAAAAGCTGAAACAAGTGTGAGGAACCCTGGTTGATGTGTAGTGAGCAGAGTGCTGGAGAATGTGAAGAAGAATCCTGTTGGAGGATGTGGCTCTAAAGGTGGGTTGCCGTCAGATCAGAAGGGAGCCTTATTTTTCAGGATGAAGCAAAGAGGCTTTATCCTTTGGACTGTGTGGTTCCAGCAAGTGCCTGAACTGAAGCGGTGGTTGCAGAGTTGCTGAAAAGAGAAATTTGAGAGAGATGTAGGTGGGAGATAGAATCTGAAGCATATAAAGAATGAGGGTAGCCCTTGTTTCAAGTTCTTAGTGACCCTTGACATTTCTAGCTCATAAGGAAGGCAGATTGTGGCTCAATAAACTGAACTGTAGCATATAAGGGAAGAAGAAAATTGGAGATGTGCAACTTTATGTCATGATGAGACAACATTTAAAGCAGAATATTCAGTGAAACATTTTATCAAATGTTGTTGGGTACCTAACATATAAGAGACATTAATCCAAGCACTAGGGAGAAAATGGTCAAGAAAAACCCTACTGAGTCCTAAATTCTAGAGACAGAGACAAAAGCAACAAATAAAATTTATAGTGTATTGTCACATATGATAAGTATGGACAAGAGGCAGAGTTGGGGAGCAGTGTGATTTAAAGTTAGGGGTCAGGAAAGGTCTTACCAAGAAGCTGTTATGTAAAACCCCAGAAAGTTGAGGTCTTGAGCTCCGTGAATACCTGCAGAACATGTCAGGCAGTGGGGACAGTACATGCCAAGTGGAGTTATGCCTGCATGTTTCTTGCAAAGCAAGGAGACCAGTGTTGCTGGAGTGGAATGAGAATGCAGAAGAGCTGTGGGAAATGAGGTTGGAGAGGTAAGCAGGGATCAGATAGTGTAAGATTATAAGATTTGGTCTCAACAAGTTCGAAAGATGACAGTGGAATGGAGGAGTGACATGGTAAGACTTGTTCTAAAATGACTACCATGCTTGGGAAAGATGAAAGGTAATGCATATGTGGGGTGTGCATGGAACGGGAGGCCAGAGCTGGAGACTAGCTCTTCCAATCCCAGGCCACACCCTAGCTTGGATCCGGGCAGAAGTAGTGTGGAGTGGTCAGATTCTGAGGATATTTTGCAGATATAGCTGTTGCTATTTGGTGCACTATAAATTGTGAGTGAACAAGGATTATACCATGGTTTTCAAACCAAGCAAGTGGGAGTTAAGTGTTGCCACTGAAATGGCAAAGACTTTGGGAAGAACATGGAGAGGGTGAGTAAATCAGATCGAGTGTATGAAGCTGGTGTGGCTGGAGATAACCCAAGTGAGGTGTTGAGCAGGGACATATGGAAATCTGTATAAAAATCCAGAGGTCAGGGAGGGACCCAGCTGGAAATTACTAGCAGGTAAGTTATAGTTAAAGCCATGACATTTGTTCAGATCACTAAAGGATGAGAAAAAGAGACCCCAAGCCTTCATAGGACTGAGCCGTGATACATTCCAACAACAACAACAACAACAACAACAACAAAAAATCAGAGATGAGATGGCTGGTTATGAGAAGGAAAGGGAATTTATATAGCTTTGGCTGGAGGTAGATAATTTGACCTATAAGATGAACTAAACAGATTTACTTGGGCTTCCCTTGTGGCTCAGCTGGTGAAGAATCCACCTGCAGTGTGGGAGACCTGGATTCGATCCCTGGGTTGGGACAATCCCCTGGAGAAGGGAAAATCTACTCACTCCAGTATTCTGGCCTGGAGAATTCCATGGACTGTATAGTCCATGGGGTTGCAAAGAGTCAGACATGACTGAGCGACTTGCATGTTCACTTTCAAACAGATTTACTTAGGGTCATTCAACTTTTTTAGTCACTTCTCTGTTTATGAGGTATTTGTAAAACAATTTGATACAGAATAAAG
Organism: Budorcas taxicolor; assembly: GCF_023091745.1. NCBI lineage: Eukaryota > Metazoa > Chordata > Mammalia > Artiodactyla > Bovidae > Budorcas > Budorcas taxicolor. Next base: position 44,912,463 of record NC_068912.1, on the reverse strand, counting down.
TAAGTGTAGATAATAAGATATTTTAATAGACATTGAGAGTTATATGCTCTGATAAAGAAGATATTAAAAAACAGATATTCAGTCAAAGTAAGGAAATCTCTGCCTGTGAAGATGAAGGTATAACAGTAACTAAGATTTTGAGGAAAACTCAAATATTTGCAGGAACTTGTGGTTTTTGCAGTTTAGTTATAAGTTTTCAGAGTCAGAGCTTCTGTTTGAAAATGCTTATTCATTTCACTGTTTAACTGTAAGATAAATAAGGTTCATCTGTGCTGCTAAATAATGCTGCATATCCATTTTATTTTTATTTTTATTTTTGAATGGATGATTTATAGTTTGCCACTCAAAGCAGCGTTCAAATATAAATGAATATGAATACATTTGACATTTAGCAATATGTGCATGGAATCTGAGAGTTGGATCTAGATATAATGCCATAGCCGTTTAGCAGTATATTTATGTGAGCAAAAATAAAAAATGCATTTTCATAAGATCGTTACAGTTTGGATTTGCATATAGCCACATTCAGAAGATGCAAACAGACACCAAATTTATTTAATCTGGTCCTTGCTTCGTGTGAGTTGCTATTTTTGAACCAGTTTTTTACTCCCATCCTCAAATTGTGGTTATTAATCTTGAAATGTTCTTGATACTGTACTAAATGCTTTTTAAACTTTAAAGAAATAACATTGACATAGCTTTTTTTTTTTTTGTAGTCAGGGCAGAGGTTGGCTCTACCTTTTCTTGGATATTTGTTATTTCACTTCTCTCCCCTGATTTTTTAACGAATTTATTCCTTTCTATAGGCCTCATTTTCTAGTGTCTATTTTTCTCTCTCTGCTTCTTTGGTGTCTATTTGCTTCTACATGGGTTTCTCATGCACACAGATGATATGCATATGTACATATATACACACTCACACAGCAGTGAAAGACATGATGCTATCCAGTGAAAGAAGAAAGGACTTTCTTTTTGTATGTTTCCTTTTATCACTTTATCCTAGAAGATATCAGCAGACTTTTTCTCATATCTCGTGGTGAGTCCATGATCAAACTAGTACTGTGGAGTAGAAATGTGACCATCAGTACTGAACTGGACCAGCTCGAAGCTGCCCTCTGATGCAAATACCTAAAAAATAAAAACAAACAAACTGGGGCTTTTACATGTAGTAAGAGGGAGAATGGGGAATGGATTTGAAGTAAATAATAAATATGTGCCTCACATACACAGTGTAGCTGTACATTGGAGTTGTAGACACACTACTGGTTGGGAATCCGGGTGAATGAGTGATGAAAGCCCTCAGTAACCTCTCCTCCCAGAACAAGTACCAGGCAGTGCCTAGAATCCCTCTCCCTCTGAACCACCACTGGCAGGCCTCTCATTCAGGGCATCATTGGTTCAAATGGTTGGAAAAAAAAATCCATGTGCTGCTATTTATATAAACTTGTAGAGGGTAATAATAAGTATTTGATTAAAAAGCAAAGAATTATGTCAGTTCTATGAATAAGAGCCTGTTGAGCCTGAGATCTTTATTTGGAATTTTATCAGGTTACTTTTCTCCTCTGTTATTTATCTCATGGCATTGCAAGTAGAGCAGTATCTGAAGTGTTTAATAAAAGATCTTAAACCCAGTTGTAGAATTGCATGTGATTTTAGCCATAACATTGTGTGCCTTTATAGTTTAGGACAAGTTACTTACATTTCTCCTTGCTTTAGTTTCCTCAACTATAAAAGTTGTGGGTAACACCTTCCTTGGAGTGCTGTTAAGTCAGCCTGTGAATACTGTGAGTTCAGTACCTAGCTAGGTAGATATTTTGTATTTGATATATATATTGATGTCTCATTCAAAGTTTGGAAAGTGGTAACTGTTATCCTGCATGTTAGATCATTACACTGCTTAAAAAAAAAGACGTAGTAATTATCTTGAGTTAAATAGTGACTGCTCCTGTTGCCCCACCTGATCACTAGGCAATTGAATATATAATTTAAAATGTATATGAATATATACTGACCCTTAAAAAGTTTTTTTACTTCAAACAGTTGTTTTACTTCAAACAGTTGTTTTACTAAACTGCATTTGGCATTGTACCATTGATTTGTAATAAAGGACATTTTAAAAAAGAGAACCATTAATTTCTTTATTATAAGCATCATCATCACTGACTACTTACTAATTAAGTTTTTCTTTATGAGGATCCCTGAGAAACAATTCATTTATTTATCAGCACCAGCAATAGGATTTAATTTCTCTGGAGCCATTAACTTGTTTTCAGTGTGTGCACATCTTGGGTTTTATACCTATTCCTAGAATACTCTTTATCCCACTCTTTACATTAGTTTCTAGAATTTTGAGAACCCCAATTCTGATCCACTTCTATCTAGCCAATGTGTTTTGTGTTTCTAACTCACCCCTGGCTTTACCTTGTTTTTCCCCTACTTTTGTTTTCCCTTTGTGCTTTTGTCTTAATCTACTTCAGTTCAGTTCAGTTCAGTTGCTCAGTCGTGTCCAACTCTGTGACCCCATGAACTGCAGCATGCCAGGCCTCCCTGTCCATCACCAACTCCCGGAGTTTACACAAACTCATGTCCGTGAAGTTGGTGATGCCATCCAACCATCTCATCCTCTGTCATTCCCTTCTTCTTCCACCTTTAATCTTTCTCAGCATCAGGGTATTTTCAGATGAGTCAGCTCTTCACATCAGGTGGCCAAAATATTGGAGTTTTAGCTTCAACATCAGTCCTTCCAAGGAACACTCAGGACTGATCTCCTTTAGGATGGACTGGTTGGATCTCCTTGCAGTCCAAGGGACTCTCAAGAGTCTTCTCCAACACCACAGTTCAAAACCATAAGATGTTCAGTGCTCAGCTTTCTTTATAGTCCAACTCTCCCATCCATACATTATTACTGGAAAAAGCATAGCCTTGATTAGAAGAACCTGTGTTGGCGAAGTAATGTCTCTGCTTTTTAATATGCTGTCTAGGTTGGTCATAGTTTTTATTCCAAGGAGTAAGTGTCTTTTAATTTCATGGCTGCAATCACCATCTGCAGTAATTTTGGAGCCCAAGAATATAAAGTATGTCACTGCTTCCATTGTTTCCCCATCTATTTGCCATGAAGTGATGGGGGATATATTGATCTTAGATTTCTGAATGTTGAGGTTTAAACCAACTTTCTCACTCTCCTCTTTCACTTTCATCAAGAGGCTCTTTAGTTCTTCTTCACTTTCTGCCATAAGGGTGGTGTCATCTGCAGTTCAGTTCAGTTCAGTCACTCAGTCGTGTCCGACTCTTTGAGACCCCATGAATTGCAATCCATACCATTTCTGTACTTTATTGTGCCCATATTTGCATGAAATGTTCCCTTATCTCTAATTTTCTTGAAGAGATCTCTGGTCTTTCCCATTCTATTGTTTTCCTCTTATTTCTTTGCACTGATTACTGAGGAAGGCTTTCTTATCTCTCCTTGCTATCTTTGGAACTCTGCTTTCAAATGGGTATATCTTTCCTTTTCTTCTTTGGTTTTTGCTTCTCTTCTTTACACAGCTATTTGCAAGGCCTCCTGATAGCCATTTTGCTTTTTTGTATTTCTTTTTCTTGGGGGTGTACAGTGTCAGGAACCTCTGTCCATAGTTCTTCAGGCACTCTGTCTGTCAAATCTAATCCCTTAAATCTATTTCTCACTTCTACTGTATAATCTTCTCACTTCTACTGTGTAATCCTAAGGGATTTGATTTAGGTCCATACCTGAATGGTCTAGTTGTTTTCCCTACTTTCTTCAATTTAAGACTGAATTTGGCAATAAAGAGTTCTGTGATCTGAGCCACAGTCAGCTCTTGGTCTTGTTTTTGCCAATTATATAGAGCTTCTCCATCTTTGGCTGCAAAGAATATAATCAGTCTGATTTTGGTGTTGACCATCTGGTGATGTCCATGTGTAGAGTCTTCTCTTGTGTTGTTGGAAGAGGATGTTTGCTATGACCTGTGCATTCTCTTGGCAAAACTCTATTAGCCTTTGCCCTACCTCATTCCACATTCCCAGGCCAAATTTGCGTGTTACTCCAGGTGTTTCTTGACTTCCTCCTTTTGCATTCCAGTCCCCTATAAGGAGAAGGACATCTTTTTGGGGTGTTAGTTTTGAAAGATCTTGTAGGTCTTCATAGAACCGTTCAACTTCAGCTTCTTCAGCATTACTGGTCAGGGCATAGACTTGGATTTCCATGATAATTCAATGGTTTGCCTTGGAAACGAACAGAGATCATTCTGTCATTTTTGAGATTGCATCCAAGTACTGCATTTCAGACTTTTGTTGACTAGGATGGCTACTCCATTTCTTCTAAGGGATTCTTGCCCACAGTAGTAGATATAATGGTCATCTGAGTTAAATTCACCCATTCCAGTCCAGTTTAGTTCACTGATGCCTAAAATGTCAACATTCACTCTTGCCTTCTCCTGTTTGACCACTTCCAATTTGCCTTCATTCATGGACCTAACATTCCAGGTTCCTATGCAATATTGCTCTTTACAGCATCGGACTTTGCTTCCATCACTAGTCACATCCCCAGTTGGGTACTGATTTTGCTTTGACTCCATCTCTTTGTTTTTTCTGGAATTATTTCTCCACTGATCTCCAGTAGCATACTGGGCACTTACCAACCTGGGGAGTTCCTCTTTCAGTGTCCTGTCCTTTTGTCTTTTCATAGCATTCACAGGGTTCTCAAGGCAAGAATACTGAAGTGGTTTGCCATTCCCTTCTCCAGTGGGCCACATTTTGTCAGAACTCTCCACCAAGACCCGTCTGTCTTGGGTGGCCCTACAGGACTTGTCTCATAGTTTCATTGAGTTGGACAAGGCTGTGGTCCATGTGATTAGATTGGTTAGTCTTCTGTGATTGTGGTTTTCAGTCTGTCTGCCCTCTGATGGAGAAGGATAAGAGGCTTATGGAAGCTTCCTGATGGAAGAGACTGCATGAGGAGGAAACTGGGTCTTGTTATGATCGGCAGGTCTGGGCTCAGTAAATCTTTAATCCAGTTTTCTGTTGATGAGTGGAGCTGTGTTCCCTTCCTGCTATTTCAGTTCAGTTCAGTTCAGTCACTCAGTCGAGTCCGACTCTGCAACCACATGAATTCCAGCATGCCAGGAATCCCTGTCCATCACCAACTCCTGGAGTTTACCCAAACTCATGTCCATTGAATCAGTGATGCTGTCCAGCCATCATCCAGTGTCATCCCCTTCTCATCTAGAGCCCAGTCCCTCTTAGCATCAGGGTCTTTTCCAATGAGTCAGCTCTTCCTATGAGGTGGCCAAAATATTGGCGTTTCAGCTTCAACATCAGTCCTTCCAGTGAACACCCAGGACTGATCTCCTTTAGTATGGACTGGTTGGATCTCCTTGCAGTCCAAGGGACTCTCAAGAGTCTTCTCCAACACCACAGTTCAAAAGCATCAATTCTTTAGCACTCAGCTTTCTTTACAGTCCAACTCTCACATCCATACATGACCACTGGAAAAAAAAAATAGCCTTGACTAGACAGACTTTTGTTGGCAAAGTAATGTCTCTGCTGTTTAATATGTTGTCTAGGTTGGTCATAACTTTCCTACCAAGGAGTAAGCATCTTTTAATTTCATGGCTGCAGTCCCTATCTGCAGTGATTTTGGAGCCCCAAAAAATCATCAAGAGGCTTTTAGTTTCTCTTCACTTTCTACCATAAGGGTGGTGTCATCTGTATATCTGTGGTATTTAATATTTCTCCCAGCAATCTTGATTCCAGCTTGTGCTTCCTCCAGCCCAGCATTTCTCATGATGTACTCTGCATATAAGTTAAATAAGCAGGGTGACAACATACAGCCTTGACGTACTCCTTTTCCTGTTTGGAACCAGCCTGTTGTTTCATGTCCAGTTCTAACTGTTGGTTCCTGACCTGCATACAGATTTCTCAAGAGGCAGGTTAGGTGGCTGGGTATTCCCATCTGTTTCAGAATTTTCCACAGTTTATTGTGATCCACATAGTCAAAGGCTTTGGCATAGTCAATAAAGCAGTAATAGATGTTTTTTCTGGAACTCTCTTGCTTTTTCGATGATCCAGTGGATGTTGGCCATTTGATCTCTGGTTCTTCTGCCTTTTCTAAAACCAGCTTGAACATCTGAAGTTCACGGTTCATGTATTGTTGAGGCCTGGCATGGAGAATTTTAGCATTACTTTAATAGCATGTGAGATGAGTGCAATTGTGTGGTAGTTTGAGCATTCTTTGGCATTGCCTTTGTTTGGGATTGGAATGAAAACTGCCCTTTTCCAGTCCTGTGGCCAATGCTGAATTTTCCAAATTTGCTGGCATATTGAGTGCAGCACTTTCACAGCATCATCTTTCAGGATTTGAAAGAGCTCAACTGGAATTCCATCACCTCCACTAGTTTTGTTCGTAGTGATGCTTCCTAAGGCCCACTTGACTTCACATTCCAAGATGTCTGGCTCTAGGTGAGTGATCACACCATTGTGATTATCTTTCTTGCCACCTCTTCTTAATATCTTCTTCTTCTGTTAGGTCCATACCATTTCTGTCCTTTATCGAGCCCATCTTTGCATGAAATGTTCCCTTGGTATCTCTAATTTCCTTGAAGAGATCTCTAGTCTTTCCCATTCTGTTGTTTTCCTCTATTTCTTTGCATTGATTGCGGAGGAAGGCTTTCTTATCTCTCCTTGCTAATCTCTGGAACTCTGCATTCAAATGCTTACATCTTTCCTTTCTCCTTTGTTTTCGCTTCTCTTCTCTTCACAGCTATATGTAAGGCCTCCTCAGAGAGCCATTTTGCTTTTTTGCATTTCTTTTCCATGGGGATGGTCTTGATCCCTGTCTCCTGTACAATGTCACAAACCTCATTCCATAGTTCATCAGGCACTCTATCTATCAGATCTAGTCCCTTAAATCTATTTCTCACTTCCACTGTATAATCATAAGGGATTTGCTTTAGGTCATACCTGAATGGTCTAGTGGTTTTCCCTACTTTTTTCAATTTAAGACTGAATTTGCAATAAGGAGTTCATGATCTGAGCCACAGTCAGCTCCCAGTCTTGTTTTTGCTGACCGTATGGAACTTCTCCATCTTTGGCTGCAAAGAATGTAATCATTCTGATTTCGGTGTTGACCATCTGGTGATGTCCATGTGTAGAGTCTCCTCTTGTGTTGTTGGAAGAGAGTGTTTGCTATGACCAGTGCATTCTCTTGACAAAACTCTATTAGCCTTTGCCCTGCTTCATTTCATACTCCAAGGCTAAATTTGCCTGTTACTCCAGGTGTTTCTTGACTTCCTACTTTTGCATTCCAGTCCCCTCTAATGAAAAGGACATCTTTTTTGGTTGTTAGTTCTAAAATGTCTTGTAGGTCCTCATAGAACCGTTCAGTTTCAGCTTCTTCGGCATTAGTGATTGGGGCATAGGCTTGGATTACTGTGATACTGAATGGTTTGCCTTGGAAACAAACAGAGATCAGTCTGTCATTTTTGAGACTGCATCCAAGTACTGCATTTCAGAATCTTTTTTTGACCATGATGGCTACTCCATTTCTTCTAAGGGATTCCTGTCCACAGTATGAGATATAATGGTCATCTGAGTTAAATTCACCCATTCAAGTCCATTTTAGTTCACTGATTCCTAGAATGTTGATGTTCCCTCTTGCCATCTCCTGTTTGACCACTTCCAATTTGCCTTGATTCATGGACCTGACATTCCACGTTCCTATGCAATGTTGCTCTTTATAGCATCCGACCTTGCTTCTATCACCAGTCACATCCACAACTGGCTATTGTTTTTGCTTTGACTCCATCCCTTCATTCTTTCTGGAGTTATTTCTCCACTGATCTCCAGTAGTATATTGGGCACTTACCAACCTGGGGAGTTCCTCTTTCAGTGTCCTATCATTTTTACTTTTCATACTGTTCATGGGGTTCTCTTGCTATTTAACTGGGGCCAAACATGGTGGAGTTAATGAAGATAATGCTGACCTCTTTCAAAAGATCCCGTGCATGTACTGCTACACCACCAACTCACGCCTACACTGGAGACTCCTGGATACTTACAGGCAAGTCTGGGTCGGTCTCCGGTGGGATCATTGCTCCATTCTCCTGGATCCTGGTGCACAGGGTTCTGTTTATACCCTCAAGAGTCTATTTCCCCGTCCTGTGTAAGTTCTGGCAGCTCTGTGGTGGGATTAATGGCGACTTCCTTCAAGAGGATTTATGCCATACTCATGTCTGCTACACCCAGAGCCCCTGTCCCTGTGGCTGTCCACTGCTGACCCGTACCTCCACAGGAGATACTCAAACACAGTTCTGTCTCAGTCTCTGTGGGGTCCCTGGGTCCTGGTGAGCACAAGGTTTGTTTGAGCCCTCTTGGTGTCTCTGATAGAAATCGAGTTTCACTCTGAATGCAAATTCACCCCTCTCATCTTGCTGGGGTTTGTTTCTTTGATCTTGGATGTGGGGTATCTCCTCATAGCCAGTCCAGCGAAGCACATCCACTGCTCCTGAATTTCAGTGTTTGGTGTCTCCTCATGGCTTCTGCTCCTGACCTTGGACATGGGGTATCTCCTTTCTGCCACTCCAGCGGCTCCAGCGCTGCTCAACTGCAGCTCGCTGCTCCTTTAAACTAGTTGTAGGATCTAGTTTTGGAGGCCATCTTAAATCTAAAATGGATCAGAAATGATAAATTTAATGACTGAAGTAAAATGCTCCAGATAATTTCAAAGATCACACTTTTTCAAACATATTTTTGACCTCCCACCTCCAAAATGTATTCTCATTTTTTAAAGAATGTTCCATACCCAACATATCTGATGTGAACACAAACTTGAACATCAAACTACTTGTGTTAACTGTATTAACCCAGAAAATCAGTCAGGAGGTGTCTGATGGCGAAGTGAAAATATTGTACTACTTCCAAAATTTTTAGCCATAAAATTTGCTTAGGGAAGTTATTGCATTATTAAGGTTTACTGTTTTGAAAATGAAACATATAAACTTACGGTGTTGACGAATAAGGCTTGTGTACCTTTGTGGTGGGTGAGGGTGGATGGAGTTGGTGGAGGAGAAAATGAAATACTGTACCATAAGAGAGGCAGTGGGACATTATGGTAAATTACTTTCTAAGGGAGGGTTGTCAGCTCTGTGTCTTTCTGTAGGAATGTTTGGTTTGTTTTTTTTTTTTCCTCCCCTCTGTCTTGACTGCAACAGAAAAATAACAGATGGATAAGTGAAAGGAATAGTTTAAAATTCCAGTCATTTCTTCTCAGGATTTAAGAAATTCTACTTATAGTGTCCTTGTGGATTTGTGGTTTGGTTGTGGAGTTCTGCCTACCATAGATATAATAGTTTAAACAGCTGTCCCATATAGAAACTCAAAATAGATTCTATTTCCTTTTAATTTAGACTTTTTGTTAATAAGGAATGTGTCCTAAGGGTCTGTCTTACATATCTCTTTCACTCCCAGCCCTGCCTGGGCACTCAATAAATATTTGATTATGCTTAGAGCAGGAACACACTGGGAGTCTGAAGCCTGGAGAGGGCTTTGATTTGCTTTTACTTAACTTGTGACTTAAATCAGACGTTTAGTATTCTTTACCCATGAACATGCAGAAATAATGCTTACTTTGAAGAAACTTTCTTTGAAGATGAATTAGTGTTGATAAATCTAGAGCTTGTGTCAGTAGAAATTTTGGTAAGTTAGAAGAAGAAAGTATAAAAGACTAATATACTATAAAATATGTAATGGTATCATAAAACATTATTTAAAGTATGAATCATTTCTAAATATTACTTCTAAAAATTAAAAAAAGCCTATTTCTACAAAGAACTGGAAATTCTCTTCTAGTACAGTGCCACATGACTAAATTAACTGCATTTTGATTTATTATATTTCTCGGTTTTGGAGAGTAAACTTTTTTTTCCTACTAAATCTTAGTCAATAGGGAGGCAAACTTAGTGGGGAATGCCCCAGTCAAATTTCCATTCACTTTTCAAAGAGGTTCTAGACTCTCTTTCTTGCTTTCCTTTCTGAAGCATATTTAGCGTTGGTTTAGTCCCTATTATATGACAGGCACTGTGCCAATAGTTTACATTTACTATCCCTTGGAAGAGGAAATGACAACTAACTCCAGTATTCTTGCCTGGAGACTCTCATGGACAGAGGGGCCTGGTCCATAGGGTTGCAAAGAATCAGACACACTGAAGCAAATTAGCATGCACACATGCATACAATGAATAATACTCTAAGGTAGGCACACTTGAGTCTCATTTTTGTAGATGAGAAAATTGAGTTCTAGATTATCAATTAGCCAAGAGTTTTGAATTCCCTTCTTTGACTTTTGTGACCATTTATGCTGAAGATTGCAGGCCAGTTACAGTAACTTGTTTGATACTTCCTTATGATTAAATTGTCAATATTTGACAGGAATATTATTAAAGTGTTGCTGTGATCTATGTGTTCAGTAGCACATATTTATTTGTCCCATTAACAAATAAAGGCAATGTCAAATAATGTTCAAACCACCACACAATTGCACTCATCTCACACGCTAGCAAAGTAATGCTGAAAATTCTCCAAGCCAGGCTTTAGCAATACTTGAGCTGTGAACTTCCAGATGTTCAAGCTGGTTTTAGAATAGGCAGAGGAACCAGAGATCAAATTGCCAACATCCACTGGATCATCAAAAATGCAAGAGAGTTCCAGAAAAACATCTATTTCTGCTTTATTGACTATGCCAAAGCCTTTGACTGTGTGGATCACAGCAAACTGTGGAAAATTCTGAAAGAGATGGGAATACCAAACCACCTGACCTGCCTCTTGAGAAATCTGTATGCAAGTCAGGAAGCAACAGATAGAACTGGACATGGAACAATAGGCTGTTTCCAAATCAGGAAAGGACTCCATCAAGGCTGTATATTGTCACCCTGCTTATTTAACTTAGATGCAGAGTACATCATGAGAAGCACTGGGCTGGATGAAGCACAAGCTGGAATCAAGATTGCCCGCAGAAATATCAATATCCTCAGATATGCAGATGACACCACCCTTATGGCAGAAAGTGAAGAAGAACTAAAGAGCCTCTTGATGAAAGTGAAAGAGACGGGTGAAAAAGTTGGCTTAAAACTGAACATGCAGAAAACATAGATCATGGCATCTGGTCCCATCACTTTATGGCAAATAGATGGGAGAAGAGTGGAATCAGTGGCAGACTTTATCACTCCAAAATCACTGAAAGATTGGGATTGCAGCCATGAAATTAAAAGATGCTTACTCCTTGAAAGGAAAGTTATGACCAACCTAGACAGCATATTAAAAAGCAGAGATATTACTTTGCCAACAAAGGTTCTTCTAGTCAAGGCTATGGTTTTTCCAATAGTCATGTATGGATTTGAGAGTTGGACTGTGAAGAAAGCTGAGCGCCAAAGAATTGATGCTTTTGAACTATGGTTTTGGAGAAGACTCTTGAGAGTCCCTTGGACTGCAAGGAGATCCAACCAGTCCATCCTAAAGGAGATGGTGTTCATTAGTGTTCATTGGTTGAGAAGGCAATGGCACCCCACTCCAGTACTCTTGCCTGGAAAATCCCATGGATGGAGGAGTCTGGTAGGCTGCAGTCCATGGGGTTGCTGAGAGTTGGACACGACTCAGTGACTTCACTTTCACTTGTCACTTTCATGCGTTGGAGAAGGAAATGGCAACCCACTCCAGTGTTCTTGCCTGGAGAATCCCAGGGACGGCGAAGCCTGGTGGGCTGCCATCTATGTGGTCACACAGAGTCGGACATGACTGAAGTGACTTAGCAGCAGCAGCCGCTGCAGTGTTCATTGGTAGGATTGATATTGAAGATAAAACTCCAATATTTTGGCCACCTGATGCGAAGAGCTGACTCATTTGAAAAGACCCTGATGCTGGGAAAGATTGAGGGCAGGAGGAGATGGGGACAACAGAGGATGAGTTGGTTGGATGGCATCACCGACACAGTGGACATGAGTTTGGGTAAACTCCGGGAGTTGGCAATGGACAGGCAGGCCTTCCATGGGGTCGCAGAGTAGGATACAACTGAGTGACTGAACTGAACTAAACTGAACTGAACAATATACTCTTTGGTTCCACTTGGTTAAGATGATGTTTGCCTAGCTTCTCCATTGTGAAATCACTCTTTTCCCTTTATAAGTAGTAAATATTTTGGGGGGTGCACCTTTGAGGCTGTATAATTGTCTCATTCCTTACCTTATTTTAAACTTTAAATTGATATGTTGTGTGAGTGTATGTGTGTGTGGTTTTCTGTTTCACTCAGTGGATTTTAGTCCATTATTATGCCTATGTATTTTGATATATTAATTGCCTGTTTGACTAGTAGGACCAGTTTGGCAAATGGCACCATCTTCAAACATTTTTATTACCTTTTGACACAGTCCCATCATTCTTTGCTTCTTTCTGGTACAGCAAGACATTCTAGGCTCTTCTTGCACTTTTCTTACCTGAGCCCTGGAATTAGCCATTTCTCTAACAAGCCCTGGTTAGTATTTGTGGAAAAAATTGTGTTTAGGAGAACATAGTATTAATATCTTGGCATTAGATATGTTCATTGCTTTTTAGATATCATTATTCTGAGATCTGAGTGGACATAGATACAAAACATTTCTGTATAATCACATGTTTTTGTATCTATATTGAATTGTCTATTTATATATATTAAAAACAACAATTTCATACCAACACCTCCAACTTAAACCTGATATCATGAGAGTTCATTCTAGTTTTCTTTCTTTTCATATTTGTAGTTCCTTTTCTGACTATGAGAAACAGACTCTCATTATCCTTTACATATCAACTTATTTGATTGATTTTCTGTTTGTAAACAATCTTGCATAACTCATGTCATCTTCTTTCCTAAGTGGAGGTACTCCTCACCTCACCCTACTGGACCACAACCACGGGGGAGAGGGGCATCCTCTTTTCTGCTCTAGGATCTTGTTGCATGCTGGCCTTGGCTCCCCCATGCTGCCCACATGGAGTAT